>NC_092863.1:40003245-40050152 GCF_032062135.1 Pyxicephalus adspersus | reverse complement strand
AAGTAAAAAAATATGCATTCGGACCATAAGACGCACCCTGATTTTCCCCCCACTTTAGGGGGAAAAAAGTGCGTCTTATGGTCCGAAAAATACGGTACTTTAAAACCTGCTTAATAAAATCATCAATGAACTTTTAAATTTAAAATAAAAAAGGTTGAATTTGTAAAATATGGATTAGTTGAGTTATATAGTGACTTTTAGAAAAAACAAACAAATCTTTATCCATGTAATAAGCAAAAAAAAAACTTAGTAGATGCACTGTGCGTTGCAGGGTGTGAACTATCCAAAGGCCAGTACTGGATACTTTAAGCGGTCATCTAAAACACTATGGATTTTTCAGTGAATTCCCTTTACACCTATTTTGTACCCAGATAATGATAATCATGTTTTATGCCAACTGTTCTAGTTCTGGTAAAGTCAGTGGGAGTATTCCTTAAAGCCAGCAGTAGTATAAAAGCACAGATGCAATTCTTCAGAATGTTTACACAGGGGCAATGAATCACATAGTATGACTCATAATTATTAGTACTATTTAAAAGGTAGCAGATATTGTTTTACTCCTTCATAGAAATAAGGTTTCATTGCAGTGTTTTAATTCCTTTATCTCACGGTAATTAGGGAGTAATTCCATAGAATATCTCATATTTGCTGAGAACAATTACCTGCTCTGAATTCTGGCAGAGCCTGGCTTTGCAATTTTCTGTTCAACTACAGAGCTAAACCTACAGGTTGAAATTAAGCTTATATTTAATCTGTAAAGAGAAGCTCATAGTAATATTTTTTTTTTTTAGCATTTCAAAAAAGTGATTTCTGTTTAGTGGGAACATACCAATTTGTTTATGTTTACTTCTTTGTAATTACCACAACTGGTAACAGTCTTGTTACTATACCAAGGTTTCCTTTTCACAGCTTTTTTCCTTTATTTAAAAATCCCTAAACCAAATATTTCAATTGTCTATGCATAGCAAAATGAAGCTTCAATTTATTGTTCCCTCCCCACCAGAAATTAAGACTGCATAAACTGAATCATTCCAGTTGTCCTAAACATGTTAAATGCCTCCTTCCTGCCCCTAAATGACAGCATTGAACCAAGGACTGTCACATGCTACTTTCTACATGGAAATACCAGGGACTTTCTTCCCTTACAAGCAGGTAAATGGTATAATTGGGAGCAGCAGCATCAATTACTAGAAAGGTTATGAGAGATTATTATTACAGTTTACCAACAGTTTAGGTATGTGTTTAGCTGAAAATTAGCTTTATGAGCATCTCAGAGGAGAAATTGTTAGCACAACCATTTCTTGACAGCTATTGCAGTTATCAAACCGTAACCAATTTATCATACAGAGGGTTTTTTTTTCTGATCTTGTATACGTCTTAATATACAATCTGTGGGTATTTAAATATAAAAATTCATAGAAGCATGTCTGTCATGAAGCCCCATGTAAGTATGAGAGAGATGCCATTTACCCAGTGCTATATCTGTATGAAGTACAAAAGTGGATTGCAACAAAGCAGTCACAATCTGAGCAGTACAATACTTACACACTAGCATGTGGTTTCTTCTTGGAAAAGTCACATGCAAGACCCAAGTCTGATATTCTCACATGTCCGTGTTCATCTAATAGAATATTTGCTGGCTGTGAACGGAAGGGGAGAAAAATAATCAAAAATCAGTATAATTTTATGATTCCTGCAATGACCAGTCTATCTATGTAAGCTTAGGTAAAAGTAAAAAGCCTTTACTCAGCCGTCCATCAAAACTCAATTACATATAAGATCTAGCACCACTATGAAATTTAGATGATCGTTCCATCACTACTTTTTTGCCAGCAGCTGCCGACAATGTGGCCTCCTAAAAACAGAAAGGGTAATGTGTAGACATTTATTCCAGAGTAAATGTAATAACACTTCTGTTAAAAAAAAGGAAAGGAGTAACATATTTAAAGTTGCTGAAGTAAATTTTATTTCGGGACCTTCAAGTGGAAGTATACTAACTCTACATTATACTTATGTAAGAGCTCAACTTGAAAACTTTAACAACATTGAATATATTCATTTTATATTTACCATAGCAAATCTAAATTGAAGTTGCTAAAAAGCCACCCTTTTCTGCTAAGCTACAGTTTCCCCAGTGGAGTGCATAGGAAATACATTAGTTTTCACGCCATAAAATAGATTATTTTAAATGCTTGTTCAGAATGACAGAATTGGTAATTGTGGATCCCACCCAAGGTTTCTACCTCCAAGCAACGCATATATGAGCTATAAAACCCAAGAATAGCCTAAAGACCGTGTTTATTCCATACTGAGTGATAAGTCTGCATTGTCTGAAGGAGGTCCCCTCTCCTTCCTTGTGTCAAGCAAAATATCCATAAAAATAAAAGAGAATTATGAGATTTCACAAATAAGTTTTGTGGCAAATAAAATGCAGAATTGGGCATGAAGTTTTGAATTTTAGGAGGGATCATATGCACTACATTTGTGAAAAGTTTGATCAAGCACTACATTTGTGAACCATCTTTAGGAATAAGTGAACCACATGTTGGTGATGTCCCAAGAAAAATGGAAACATGAAGACAACGCACTAGAGATGATTTTATCTAGTTCAGTCTCTTAGCCAAGAGTTATTCAAGTATTTAGTAGTAATTCGGGAGTAACAACATAACATCTGGGGGCTTTCCATTGAGGAAAGTTACTGTTGTATGCTATGGTTGTGCTGCCATAATAGGAGCATCCAGCAATGCAGTTTGAGCCTCCGACAGTTCACACAACTTCAGCTGAGACAACAAAAAAAAAAAAAAATCCAATAAACATTTTTTTAATGTATTACATCTGAGAAAAGCAACAATATTATGTGACCTTCTGGTTGATTTAGTATGTTGGATAACTAAGGAAGAGAATGATTGCCTTTACAATAAAAACAACATTTGCTTGCACCGGTCTGAAATATTGCTTGTTTTCCAAAGAACTAAAGAGTTTTCCTTTGTTTGTCTCTTGCTAACAGATATTTAAGGACACTTAAGAAAAGGAGGGAATGTTGAAGAAATAAGAAGGCTGCCATTGCTGTCCTCCTGAAAAAATGCAAGTTGACAACCAGCCAAAGTGTTTAATACCGAGTCAATGACCTGGAGAAAACTAGCAAATCTGAAATCTGAGGTCTAAACTAAGGTAACTCCTTATTGTTAAAGTTCTCCACCACCATGGCAGCTAATGAACAAATGAATAAAGCAGATTTCCATTGAATTTGTTTTAATTTATCTCAGCGTTAATTTTTTATGTTTTTGTAAAGTTGCTTTCTTGTGAATATTTAATATTTTCCCAGAAGAAAATTTTCTTTGCCGTCAGCACACTTCTGGGGTGAATGATGACCAGTATCATTCAAACAGCTTCCTGTGAACCAGGATTATTATGGACTTATGCCTCAGGTTTGTATCACCATAGAAGCCTGGGCTAATGGTAGGCTACAGCAAAAAAAAAAAAAAAAAAAAATGAAAAATGCAGAAACTGCATTTTACTGCAGTATTATAAAGTGATATTGCAGAAAGAAGACTCAAAGGTGTTAAGTGACTGACTGGAAGACCCCACTAATACCAGTATGTATTTTTTAAGAAAATATCTAGGAAGAGGGGTGCAGCATTTAAAAAAAAAATAAATGAATTGACAACCACGGCCTTTACACTTTTCTAAATATAGGTCTCCTCTACCTTTAACAAAACAAGATAAAAAAAGCTATGGGCACTGTGAGTTTAGAAGGGACAAGGGAAATAAATAAAAAAAAAACTTGCTTCTAACATTATCAACTTGAATTTACCAACTTTGATCTTGCTTACAAAATTATATAGATTTCATACACTTGTTTTCTACTTAAGTTAACAAGGTCTAATTCCAGTCAAAATGTAAAACTTTAAAGGGCTACATAACTGTAACCATATTTTTATGCTAACATGAGTACATAAATTAAAATGAATTTAAAAAAAAATTGCTTCCCTGTTACCTTGTAGATTGATGCATGTATGTGAATAATGTCTTTAGACATGAGCCTGGATATTTAAGTAGCATTAGCAATACAAATAATGTTAAGATATTAGACCCCCCCCCTACACTTTTTCTTCTTTCTCTCTTCTACTTTTTTTCCTATTTTTAGTTGGGTCTCTTTGAGCACTTCTTTTTCTCTCTATGTGATGCTCATGTGTGTGAGCATTTGTAATATGTATACAATGATACACAAGTGTTTATTAATTTACTTGCTCTATTTTGATTTTCATCTTTTTGTACAATTTTCTGGAAAACTTTAATAAAAATATATTATACATAAAAGAAAATCTGCTTTCCTATGTGGCATAATTTTACTTAATTCACCTAGTTCTGAGAGTTTCCTGTGACCCAAATATTCAATGTTGCATGCTCATCCTGAATTGTACTGCAGGCCTATCAGTCTGGCAGCCCTTGTTTTTTGGCATGTAAATGATGAGGAGTTTATTTATAATTCCTTTTAATTTTTTTTCAAAATGCCAGCAACCAGAATGCCATTTATTTATTGAAGATTAGAAGATTAATACCTGCAACTCTCCAAACAGAACTGTAGGTTTTACAAGGCACAAGTCGTAGGGCAACCTTTATTATTATTTTATTGTTATTTACCCTTGGTCTTAAAAACCCCTGTGAGCATAAACTGCTTATGAGGTAAGGAAAAATTAAATAAAAAATATAGTTCCACTTTAAAAAGGAGAGATTATGTGATGTGCCAGGTAACCTGGCATCCATTGGGATTGGGAGCTCCTGCACCCATGCACAAGAGTCACATTATCCCCCTGCCTGGCCAATCAGCATAGGCAAAGATTGGGATATACGTAAAAGAAGAAAAGGAAGATAGAGGAGTCCACAATGGAATGGGGACAGGTGAGTGTATTTAAAAATTGCAATCAGGTATATCACCTGTGCCTTCTGCAAAAAAAGAACCTACATAGTTACAATATTTTAAATTTTAGCTTTAGTTCTCCTTTAACTAATGGTGGGGAGTAAACAGTAGGAGGTTAGGGTGACATTCACTTAAACACTACAGTTTTCCCTGCTAAAAATAGGAACAGAAAAATAGGAGGGTGTTAATATAAAACATGCACACATTTAGCTTCAATGGGATGGGACACCCTATGAAGCTCATGAAGAAAGTTCCTTGCCAGGAGTTTTTTCACAGGGGGTGAAATAGGAAGCGTATTTACAAAATAAGTTTTATAAACTTTATACAAATATATTTATAAAACTTTGTATCTGTACATACACAGGCAGAATAATTCAGAAGTGCAACCCATTGCAAAAAGTGTGGCCAAATCCAAAGCTGGGTATAAAAGCCATAAGAAAAGACCATTTAATGAAGTCAAATGCTTTAGTCACATCCAAAGAAACAACCTGACAAGATCTTCAAGGAGGACACCATACAAATAAAAGACAGCATCCCTGAGCATGTAATATTCAGCTGCGCAGATAGATGCAGCGGTCTCATCATTAAAGCCTTGAAATAATTAGAGCTAATAACTAACATAACCTTTCATAATAACTTTATGCTTGATTATTACAGAAAATGTAAAAAAAAACTTTTTTCCATTTACTGGGGACTAAAATGAAGGGCAACACATTTAGGTCCCTTTATCATTTACATTAAGTATTGATTAAAAGGTCTCCAAATAGGTCATGCATTTGTACATCCCTAAATCTCAATAAATGAAGCTATGTGGAGAAAATAGGCAAACATATAACAGAATATTGTCATAGCACTGTTTTGTCAGATGGTTGTCAGAAGATGACAATTTACATTTCAAGTAAATGCAGGGGAACAAGATGTGAAACAGCCATTGTCCAAAATAGTATTTGATAGATCAATTTTAGAGCGAAACAGCCAAAACATAACATTACAGTTTAAATTTAGGGAGTACAGCAGGCTGCCTTGGGCAGACAAAAACGCTGCAGAAATCTGTATATTTTCTCTCTCTAATGGACTTCAAATGGGTTTTAAGAAAAATTCTAGAGGACAAAATACTATGAATAAAATTACCACCTTTTGTCAAAGTCATACTTAAATGCTATACAGGTTATTGTAAGCAAAATGTGGTACACCATGAAAACAAATTCAACTGCTTTGCTTTCTAACCTCAGCTTACCTCAGTGCTGCTGGCTTTGAAAACTTTTTTTATTATTAATATTATTATTACACCCTACTAGTTTTGTGATATAAATACATATATAAATAATCTAAATAAGTAACAGGATTTATTGTGTAGCAGTGCATAACATATTGCCTCATGATGATGTTTACAAAAGAATAGACAATTCACACAAGAGTTCCATAGGAGTCACACATGACCATCTTGCATATGTGACCTATTCGGTCCTATCATTATTATCACTATTACAAAGTAACCCTGTCCCCTATACAATTGTTTGATGTATCCATGTTTTGATTGCTTGCATTGGCTCGCTCTTATATGTTACTGAAAGTGCAACTAAATCAAACTAAAATCATGGCTTAACAGGCTGCTGGCCCAAAGAAGTTGGCTGAAGAGGTCAATTTCAGCACTAGAATAACAAGTTGAGTTTAGTTATGCTTTAAGACTAAGATAACCTAAAATGACTAAAAAATTATATTACCAGTCCTAAATATCAGTACCGTTACCTAGGGCTGACTTCAATATTATCTCTCAAAAAGCCAGTGTCTTTGTATCCTAACAAAGCACACGGTCTCTGACAGTTCTTATTTCAACCACTTAAAAACTCATGATGAATAAAAAATCAAATAAAAAAAAAAAAAAAGTAAGATAACTAACAGACCTAACAGAATGATACCTTAAGATCACCTATATTCCACTTTTTCCTCTAACTGCAAGACTACTAAACATTCAAAAATTAACACCTATAACCTTCCAACCCACCAACAAAACCACCCACTGTAACATTCTCATACAGCAATATATGTCAACATATCAAAACCATACTGACTGCTCACATGATCAGAAAAAAGGTATATAATACAAATAGGCATTTATTTATTTTTAGTTTCTACATGTTTATTGTTCAGAGACTCTTTTTATAGTTAAGTATTCAGATTGTGGCTTTTGAAAAAAATAAAAAATAAAATACTTCTCTTTACAATTCATAAACAATGAATTTTAGAAAAACAACATTGAAAGAACTATACCATCTAATATTTCAACAGCTGAATGTAAAATAATATAAATCTCAGTTGATGTACTCTGCAGCATAAAGCTCTAAGAAACTCCAGTAATTAATTTAATATAAAGTGCTGTAAGCTTTCAAAGGCACCATATTGTTAAAGAGACACCAAGGAGTTACTAAAATGTATTCATTCTCTGGCTAAATTTTTTCAGAATACTGTTTCACAGAACAGTTAACATGCCCCAAGACTTATGCCCTGGATTGCCCTGAGGGATTTGTGGCCTTCTACATTGGCATCACAAACAGCAGTTTGATATTTAGACGTTCTGGCAGATAGTTACAACTGCAATACAAACCTGGGCCACACAGCTGGTGAGTATAATGAACTAAGAAAGAAGCGAGGACACAGCTAAAGGAAATAATGTGTTTGTTATGCTTTCTGTAACCACAATCTGAAAGGATCTTTGTATATTTCTTGTTGCACATTGCCTTATCCCATGACCAGTAGCTGAACTGTTATCCTAGACTTACTGGACAAGCACATACTGAGGAAATGGGGAAACCGAATCCTATCGGTTACGAGGTGAGGAGGATTATAGATAATGACCATCATGAACGTCTTGAAGCAGGCAAGGCTGGCCTTGTCTAATGTTTAGCAAACACAATTCCTTGAGTCACAAGTGTGCAGCCATGGTATGAAGTATAACCTCATTCGCCTTTAATAATTGCTTTTCTATCTGGTAGGTCTTTCCTGTCACATCTTGTAACTAGAATTAGCAGTAAAAGCAGCATGTTAAAAGCTCACACAAATCTAATTCTTGACTGTACTACAGTAGCAACCTAAGTCAGAAAAAGACTAGGTTCACAAGTATCAAACATTCAAAACTAAACTTTGGTGTATTTATAGAAGTGATTTCCTAAACATAAAATTAAAAAAAAATCAGTAAACTCTTCTGAAATTGCTGGTATAATGATGCAGTCTAGGTCTTTCTTTGCACCATGTTGGCCTTCTGCAATTACCAGGTATCATTATAACATATGGTTTTATGGTTATGATTTCAATACAATGGTTAACCAATAGAGGGAAGAGATGTTACCCGATTAAGGCTACGTACACACGTCGGATGATTCTTCCAATGAATCCAATAATCGCCTCAGGGCTAGTATCGGACGAGAATCTGGCGTGTGTACAGTGCTCATCCTAGTTTGTTCATGGATCTGTCCTGGCGGATCCATGAACAATGAAGGATCGTAATACAAGAGAAGGGGAGAGAAGGCAGCTCCGTTTTTCTCCCCCCTCCCCTCTATAGAGAAGAACAGCACTGTATGTACAGCGTTCGTTCAGTCTTGTTCAGAACGTGTGTACATAGACTAAGTTTCCATCAACATTCTGCCCAATTACTATATATTTTATATTGAATATCATCAATAGAATTGTTTTGATCCACTCAATGGTGAACTCAATGTACTTCTTTAAAAGGTTGACCCGTGTATATTATCAACAAGCAATTGTGGCATTACATTTTACTTATCCATTATGTGGGACAAAGATATTTTACTATGGGTATAGCTTAAGTGTTCAGAATGGTTCAAAACAAACTAACTCCACCATATACTTTTTTTCCAAAATTCAACTTCTGAAAAAGGATCATGGTTTGTCTGAAAGTGCTTATATGCATATAGCTGTCTGGGACAGCAGTAATAATTCATCAGAAGCTGGTCCCAGATATCATTTATAGCTGGTACATCATGATAGTTTGCATGATAAAAATTGCACCAAAGAAAATGAACTGATGAAGCAGAAAGACTAGTGCCAAGTACAACTAGATTTGTAAAGAGCAAAGAAATATGATATGATTACTATGACAAAATATAGCAGTCATCATAAAATCAGCATTCATACCTTCAAGTCTCTGTACACTACAAAGCGGTTGTGCATGTGTTCCAAGCCCAGGATAATTTCAGCAGCATAAAATCTCATCTCCTTCTCTGAGAAGACACCATGTTGGGAGAGGTGGTAGTGCAAATCCCCACCTGAAATTTATAGAGAAAATGTACAATTAACATCTGAGAAGCAAGTACGTCAACAAAGTCAGTCAAATTCAGTTTTACTAAATATGATTACTTTGATTAGTAGTAGAACCAGAATGTTACACATTACATCAGCCCAAGAAGCTCAGCATATAAAACACAAATGTACAAGATGGAGCAACACAACACTCAGCAGAGGTGGTCAATGGCTTGCTGGGTTTTGGGCTTTTCTTGCTGATAAATCCGCAGGCTCTGGCAGTGTATGAGATTTCCATTGGTGGAAGTTGGGAAGCAATAGGACCAGACTAAAGATTTTCAGGAAATGCTTGTGTGATGTCAAACTAGCCACACAGTGAATATAAGAAAAACTGCTACCAAGAAACCATCTCTGCATCCCACAGGGAAATCAGCATTAAAAGTATCTACAATAATATTAAAAAATACAGCATAACCACAGTTTTGTGAGCAAACATTACAACTTTACTTCCTTGGTATGTCTCATCATATATGCTCCAGGCTTTTGTTCAACCCACTGAATTAAAGCTGAAAGTCTGCAGTTCAACTGCATCTAAGTTGCTTCATTTAAAATTAATTGTGTTAATGTACAGAAATAAAATTAGAAAAAGGTGTCTCTGCCCAAATATTTATGAACCTAACTGTATATGCTGCTAATATCAGAAAGAAATGTATGGGTAAGTTAATAAACAAATATATATAATATATATATGTGCCTTGGAAAAAGGAGCTACTAAATAGAATGGATTTTATTTTTTGTATTACCAGCACTTTTTACAATATGGTAACAATAAATATACACAGTATGAGATACTGAAAGAACAAAATGACAGTCACTACTGCCAATTTAGATTTTATAAAACAGCTAGAAAACATTCTAAAGATGTTAAATAAAAAGAGTTACTGGACTGGGAGACATAGAATTGATTTTCAGAAAACCTCTGATATCCATCATGCAGATTTTACTTCATGTGTTTCATGAATAAATGCAGTTTGCACATATTAACTTGCACAACATTTTTGGCAAGCAGAGAACAGTAAATGCCATTTAATATAAATCGAATGAGTCTTCTGGGCTAATGTTTTCTTCTTCCTCACTAATGCCCTTCAAATTGCCTCCTTGAAAAATGACTGTTCTGAGTAAACATAGTCAATGTCATCGTGGGGGAGACAAACAGTCTACTCCATGGCTTAGATGTCAAGGTTAAGTTAAAGTTGTAAAACTAATTCCATTCAAACAATTATAATTGTAATTTCTGTGGTTCCTCAGAAAATCTCCATCAATGTAAATCCTACAGATACTGGTAATGGCCTACAATGCTACAAAGGCAGGTATTTAGTACAGCTATCCAAATGTGCTTAAAGATACCTGATATAGCTTTCAGCATTTTGTTTTGCACCAGCTGGGGTGGTTTTAACCAAGTCAAGCATAAAGGAAGAGATGCTGCAAAATCTAATTTTCACATTACCCATTATATGGTGGTCTGCCTTGCTAGCCAGCAAGAATGTGTGGGAGGAGGTAAAGCTTGTACTTTCACAAAATAAAGCTTCAGAAAGCACTGAAAGTTTTCCTAAACAGAATGGCCTGGCAGATGTTAAAAGCTGCGGCAGCTTTGGGCAGGCTTGTCTGAACGCCAGCACTTTGTACCAGAGAGAAGTTTTAAGTATTATTAAACTGACCGCGCTTCATTAAAAATGATCGCACCAAAAATTAATTTCTGGTATTAAACGGTAAGTAGTAAAACCAAACCTCCAGCTTAGCCTATATTTTCAAAACTCCCTGCCTAAATATCCCCCTCCACCGCAGTACAGTTGTACTTACCACACTATCAGCCAACCTTTAGGTGTAACTTTTAGGTAAAACCATTAGGTAAGTTCTTGAGATACTAGATGGAGGAGCAACAAGAGGGCCTCTGGCCTACTGTAACTATGGAAGGCTGGGGGTTTATCTACAGTCTATGGGTATTGTGGGTACACAAGCTCACTGTGCTCATATTGCCTACTCATGAATGCAAACATTTTTCTAATAAATACATTTAACAAGCTGCTGCTGTTTTAGCTTTCCTTCTTTGAACCTTATTGTGCAATTACTGTCTAAATTATATTCATCTTCAACAAATCTTCATTTTTAACATTTATGAGATCTAGCATTTAGGCAGCTGCTACAGTCTAAGACCATCCAATCTAACCAGCAAGTGTTTTATAATTAAAGGAACTACATGGTATACAGCACAATAGAAAGCTGGAATGTCTTACCATTCATCAGGTCCAAGATGAAGCAGAGCTTGTCAGGCGTGTGAAAGGCATAAGTCATGCACACAATGAACGGACAGTCCTAAAAAAAAAATAAAAGTTAAATTAATAAAACGAAAAGTATACCAAGGAACATTAACAGTACCCTTTAATGTATAACACAAATGTACATTATACACTATATATGCATATCTATTAGTTTAAGTAGCTGCATATTTAATGTATACCACCACAAAATACCACAACTGTTTCATAGTGGATGAGCATTAGGTTGGATACTAGAAAGAAATCCATTGAGAAAACACTCTGTCATATGATCTGTATGTATACTGTTTATTTTTCTGGATGGTGCAATCTGCCTATTGTATATTTTCACCAGATATCCGATTGTGTTTTCTTTGACACCTTTAAACACACTAACAACAAGAAAATGGTTTATAGTCTGCCCAGAGCATATCTGCCGTGGATTTAACCCATAACCTACATGTATGGAGAGCATAAGGAATACATAGAGAAAACCTGACCAGCAATTTGAAAACAGAAAGTAAAATGTATTCACTGATTTAGGCAAAAAGTAATCTAGAGGTTTTTTTGTACTTATTCATAGGGTACCACATACTGTAGGTGTGGTATGATCCTTATTTGATTTTCAGATGGAACTTTTAAACAAAAAGTCCAGTGACCTGATCCACTAAAAAGCCACATTGTAAATGGGATATTTTGCCAGTAAACAATTTACTCGGTAGATAAAAAGCTATTTTGAAGTGGGGATCTTCTAGATTAGTTTCCCCACTCTTCTGGATTTCCCACACCCTGAATCCCCCACCTCTGAGCTCAGAGGCATCTACAGTGATCTGAGCTTTCTGACCATTTCCAGTTCACCTTTAAATCCCTGTGACTTCAGTGTTTTTGAAATCTGGAGCTGAGCCCTGCTGAAAAGGGACAACCAGTTCAATGCACAGCAGCAGCCTCTAGAAAAAAATTTCCTTAGGGATCTACCATATTAACACATATTAAACACAAACAGGCATATTTACACACACACACACACACACACACACACCATGCATCACACCTTTCTGTACAGAGTTCAGTAAAATAATACCATAACAAAAGAAAACTAAGCAACAGAATGTTTCTGCACTAGGCAGGCTCCAGAATAGAAATACAACACAATGCATTGCTATGCAGAAGTGTAGCAGTACACTCCCTAGCAATGGCTGCCATGCAAGGCCACATAAAGGCCTCATCCTGGATGGGTCATGTTAAAGCTTTCTTCTCTGTGCTATGCTCTGATATGCAGTATGAATTTTTTATCAGGAGCTGTATGCGTCACTGTAAGAAGAAGGTGCCTAGATCTGCCATCAGAACCACAGCTGATCCCTCCCTCTGCACAACACTTCATTTCTCCATGCTAAATACATTTCTTTCACACTCTAATCAGGCAAAAACAATACTGCAGTGAGGGAAAATTTGAACAGATAAAATTATTCTTTACATTTGTAAATGCCAAACTAAAATGATTTGATTATATAAGCAAAAACTTACATTTCAGGAGGCTTTACCACAATAAAAATATATACTTTTTGTTTGGTATGTTAATCTGCAAGTCCAATACACACTACATTACAGTGGAAAATTAAAATTCACACATCATCAATCTGTCAGTGCGTATTAGAAAGTGATGTCTTACTTTTAATGTAGTAACAAAAATGCTGAATACAAAAAGCTTGCTTCCTGGTATCTAGATCACATGATCTTCAGTTACCAAAATGCAAGGCTACAATGTTCATTGTTTTGTCTATTAGATTTGCAGTGAAAAGTATCAAAAAGCCAAAAAGAAAGTAGAGAATTTTTATGTAATAAGAAAATAGGGCTACTCTCATGTAAATGATTACAAATAAAATACAGTATTTTTGTTAATACACTGATAAAGTCCATCACAATAAATTGGGACAAACATTTTTAGGGTATTGTTATGCTGGATTGATATAGTGCCAACTTATCACACAGTCTGTAGTCAGGTTTATCACTTTTTCTTAGAGGAACTCACAGACTAATGTCCCATATTGTTGTAATACTGGGTTAGAAAAATGGACAGTATCTCAAATGAGATACCTGTGACATGGCTGGCATCTGAAAGCAGCAAAAAAAAAAAAGTAATTTACATTGCTAACTAATGGGAAATTAATTTTCTCTATAGATCTGCTGATGTATCTGCCAGTACCTAAACGATACCCAAGGCGTGATGCTCAACTGTCGCGCAATAAAAAGAAAGGAAGGAAGCCAATGAATGGATAACCTGACCCTGCAAAGAATTGGATGGTGTTACGAGATGCTTAACGGGCCGACAATCCCGCACTGTGCACCACCACAGTGTCTTTCCCCATTTATTCTGTCTATCGATGTCACTTGCAGCAGTAAGAGAACAAGGAAATAGGACCATCTCCTGCTTTCCTTCAGCCATGCAGCCTGAGATGTACCTTCTCATCATCCCCAGAACACACTATGAGGCTGTGCACAGCTGAAGAGGATTTTAGGATCAGATTAGTTCCTGACTCAATGCTACACTGATATTGGCTGCTAGGGCTTTATAGCCTCTCTTCTCACATTCACTAGTGCCTACTGTAGCAATAAAGCTGGGCTGACTTGCTGCTGGTGTGTGATTTTGAAAGATTTACTGTTGCTGACCTTGCCTGTTTATGACCCTGTGAGTGTATTTTGCCTGGACTGACCCTGCCTCTGCTTTTGTCTTACACTTTAATACCTTGTCTGGTCGACTGATTACCTATGAATGACCTGGCTCTGTATTCCTGGACTTGTCACTACTGGGATACTGGTACTGCATTATCTGTAGGCTCCTGGTCCTGTTAGTCCTTCGCCAGACATCGTCCTTTGCACACTAAAGTCCTGGAGGCAACGGTGTGCTGGGACGGCATAACTAGCCTCTGTAGGCTGCCCGGGGGCCAATAGTCTGGTGTTAGTTTGGGGGACTGGAGTCTGGTGAGTACTGTTGTTGAATCAGGGACCAAGGTGGAGCAGCAATTATTTGTAACTTAACATTTGTTCCTGTGACCAGTGGGTCGCAGTTACTTTTCATTACACATTACAGAATCTAATATAGGAGGTGAACAGGAATTATCTGTAACATAATATGGCAAATAAATTGTCCCACTATTCAGTTCTAAATTTTAGGTCAGTGGGAAAAGCAAATGGCTTTATGATAACAAGACCGGCTATTACAAAATATTGGAATTGATTGGTTGAACAAAACTACATGCATCACTCTGTGCTGACTCTTGTAGGTAAACAAGTTGAGATGGACAATTTAATAACCCATCTACATGTCTCCAAGTTATTATTTCTCACAGAAAAGGCTGACTGTTTTTTTACCTCTCTGTACAAGCTAATCATAACTGTGAAAAAGCAGCAAAAACCCACTGTGATTTCCTTGTTATTAAAGCTTGAGAAATGACCAATTAAAAGCATTTTCTGTGGGATGGTTTAGAAATGAGACAAAGTAATATCACAGAAATTGATCAGACCTTTTGTTGCAAATAATTATTCATGTGTACATACCACCCGCCAACTCCAGTTATTATCCAATGGGTCACACAAAATTATAGCGTGTGTAATTTGCAACACCTCTGCCTGTGTAATGCTGAAAAATCTTTTGTTACAACTGACACTCTAAACAGAAAACTTTTATAGGGATTAAAATAACTAATACAAGAATGAATTGCTATGTTATGTAAACTTACCAAGACCAACAGTGGCAAACGTAAATTACTTATTCTACCCACTGTTTATTGCAAATATTATCATACCAGCCTGGTATAACAATTAAACAGTAGTAATTTAATCACTATATGCCTAGAATAAATATATTTTTTCATGTATGGGCTTCTTGACATGACATGAAATGAGTTCCAACGCAAAAGAAAAGTAACAGTCTGCCTAAAGCATAACTGAACAAACATAACCAGAACAAAAATATAATAATTTGCAGCTTACCAGTTCTTAGGTGTAGTGACTGCATTTGTATTTTTATTTTCCAAGCTAAGAACATTTTAGCAATACAGAAAACTGTTCATCTTGACAGAAATAGCGTGTTGTCACTTTCTGAGAGATGGATTGAAAGCAAAAATATTCTCCTATCACCTCTGTGTAATCGAGATGAACAAAGGCAGACATAACTGAAGTCCAGCCTGGGTTGTACCCATGGCTGCTTCCATGGATACATCAAGGAGTGATTGAAGCCAGCCAGGGACATAAAGTGTGTCATTTGTAAGACTTTCCAGGCCTTTTCCAGGTAAAAATATAAGGAAAAGGCAAAAAAAATAATAATGCAGACACCACGTCTAAAGACTGGTAAGCTATGGTATTTTTGTTTTAGGGGTTAGAGTTACTTAACATGCCTGCAACCAAACCCGTTACTTTTTTCTCTCGTGGGTAAACTCCAGATTGGTCTGGTCAGAGATTGTTAAGATCTAGGGACCCTACCCCAAAGGACAGTGTACAGCAGCACAAGTACTCAGCATTAGGCTATGCAGGAAACGGGAGTCAAATGGAGGAGTTAATAGGAGGTAATTAAGGAATGGAGAGGTCAGAAAGGCCCTGCACGGGCAAATTACAATGTTATCAATACTAAAATATTTTTTACAGACTAGATATCTTGGGCACATTTAATCATGAATTTAAGTCTTTTGATGGACATCAATATCTTGGTTTAGTTGTGGGTTCTTCATAAGCCAGTTAATTGTTACTAATCAAAATTCAAATGTGTCCCTCTTACCAAAGAGTAAACAGGATGACTAATCTGTAAAAATATGTGCAAGTACCAACAGTCCCTGAACTAGAATTTTTAAAAACAAGCCAGTGATGGCAGCAATCTTTGCCACGTACTATTTCTGCTAAAGAGGCCATTCTCAACCAAGGATCTGTGGAACCCTAGGGCTCCTCCAGAAGTTGCTAGAGGTTCCATATGTTGGGACTGGTTTACCTCCTATAGGATGGAGCCAACACTAATTGGCAGAGCAAACCATTAATGTAGGGGGAACATTTCTCCCAGTATCAACCAATTTAAACAGCATTTTTCACATTGAGCAGGGGTTCCAGAACACCTAAAAATTATTTTAAGGGTTACAAAAGTAGTGCTAAAGGGACAAAACAGCAGATAAACCGTTTTAAACATTTGTGGCAGACAGATGCATAACTTATTAACACATGCAGGTAAAATTTTAGTGTTGGAAAGTTGTGCAGTCCTTAAAAGCAAACCACGGTAGCCCTAAACGACCAAAGTACAGCAAAAGCACTCCATTCAGGTGGGGGATGTAAGAATTGTACTCTGGGCAAAAAGTTTCATAAGTACCAGACAAGAGGTCATGTGCAGGGGAAAAAAAGTGTTCACCTGTATGACACAGCAAGAGCACACATACCCAATAAATACCAAAACCGCTAATCGTTCTCTTATACATAAGGGTGTAAAGATGTTCTGACATTTAACAGATGCCAGTAATTTGTTACAAAACATTTCATGCAAATATTCCCATACGTATAATATCCAGCAGACTACCGCTCTTGGTCGGTTCAGATTACCTCAACAGCCTGAGGCCTATCAAGTCAACATCTGTTCTGCTTTTTCCTGCAGACCCCTTGTTAAGGTTCAATTTATAACATTTACTTAATTCTGATTTAATTTATATAGTTTTTTTCAAATCTATTCCCAAAGCACAAGAAGCTTTTTTTTTTAAGTACATTTGTAAACATTAATATTTACATGACATTTGTCACAAAAGAAAACATGCACAAGTGCAAGATTACACCAAGTAGTATTAATTCACTGATTTAAGTGCATTCATTTATTCATATTAATTCATGTTTAGTTCTCAGAGACATCAGAAACCCCTGGAGTCCCTTGAATAGACGAGTAAACCTACTATAAATTAGGGCAATCATACTGAGCGAATTTATAAAATTGTGGCATTAGCAAAGGCCACCCTAAAGCTGACCTACTACTGAGAGATTATGTAAACCGCCACTACTGAACTAAAGAATGTCAATTGCCTAAATACAGAGCTGATCTTTTGGTTTCAGTCATACATTAGAAACAAGCATGCAGATAACTGTGTGACAACTGTCTGAACACCCAAGCTGTATACTTGGTCAGGGATTCAGAAAGTAATAAAGGCCTAGGATCAGAACACCAACCAGGCGACAAGTCATATTTAGCCCCAGGCCAGCAATGGCAGCTTAAATTATCATTGGACCACTTTAGGTGAATAATTCTTGTCCAAATGATCAGTCAACTTTCCTTGTCAAACATGGCCTCACCTCTGCCATCCCCAGTGCTCAACAAAATAGCTCTTTGCATTAAAGTAAATATAGGGAGAAGGTGGTGATGTGAGGGGGCATGAACAAACCTAACCAATGAAAACCTGAGATTTGATTATACAGCAACCACCAGTAACACTGTTGTTTTGTTTTATGTTTATTAAGTTATAACATTTGTAAATATTTTTTTCATCCTGTGACTAATTTTAGACTGTTGGTTTAATAAAGCAGAACTGCTGTGGTTCAACACTGTCAACCAATCCTCAATAGCTTCAATGTCCCAGATATTACGGAGATGAATGGGAGTAGTTAAAAATCACTTTTTGTTGTTGTTGTTCTTTCAATGTGTTTTTAGGATGCTGCAAACGTTGTAGGGCAGTCTGCCACTTTAACCACTTTATTTTAACCTTTATACAATATGGCAGAAAACCACACTGCTCAACAACCAAAACACGAAGCCTGCAAAATACACCAAGCGGTTGAAATTAGGTATCTGGAAGCAGTTAACTCATGTGGTTTCGCAAAGCCCATCTGAACCTAAATTCAGAGCCTAATTTGTAATGTGTACAGTAATAAGAAAATCTATTTCTTTTCATGCTCCACAAATGTGAATGAATTGTACTTTGTATTTTGAGCTCATAACAAACCAGCACTCGTGGGTCTCAAACAAAAGGTGATACAACGAGGTCTATAGGCACTGCAGCAGGCCCTTATGGCAGGATAACCAGGTATTATTTAAGTAAAAGATATACATTTAACATATTCAATGCAATTTCCAAAATTACAATAACATAATAAAGCCTATATGGGATTTATTGATACAATTACATCTCTAGTGGAGGAATATGTGCATAAGCTAATAGATGTTTTCATATATTGGCCTAGAGTGATTATTTTATGTAACAAGCTGCTCAATATCATTTAAATGCATTTATTAGTATTCCTTTTCAAAGGAAGCTGACACAAAGATTATTATTTACTAGATAGAACAGAAGTTCATCTATACATTGTCAGTTACGCAGTTTCACCAACACAAGTAAATGATGGCTCTATGAACATGAGTTTTGAAATTAGCTGTCACCAAATGCATTTTTTTCCCCTAGTCGAACATAATTTCCAGCAGCATCAATTATTCATGGCAGGCTTAGATCTTTCATTTGTATGAAAGGCTTTTTAGCCTCTGCAATACAAAACTACACAATTGTATGTCACAAGTGGCTGTTTAAAAGTGTTTGCTTATTAAGCTGAAGGTCTGTTATTTGTATATTAACAATACTAAATATCAAGGTGAGAAAAGGGAAAACACCTTTTCCTTTGTTCTAATGTTGACATATGACACATTCTCTTTTTCTGGTCAGTGTAATACATATTACTGTTATGTACATGCAATTGAATACTTGTCAAATGTATGCTGAAAAAAGGTAAATATGTTCTATTTTATATGATTATGTCCATGTCTATCCAGAATATCATAGTTATAAGTAACAGACAAAACCTTCCCTCTATCCCAAATAGAAAATCCCTAACGCGGAATAACTAAAACCACTTTATTCTGCAGCAAGCAGAGTGATATCCTCTAAATATCCCCATACAGATGTTTATGTAAAAGTTGTACACAATATAATAAAGTCAAAACACATCCAATAGTAAGCAGATTAGTGTTGTAGAACATGAATGTTGAACCTATACTGAGCTTGGCAGACTGTTATAAAAAAAAAAGGTGTAATTAGATTGAGACAAGTCAGGGAGTAAACTACGGAAATCTCTTGCTCCAGAAGGGAATTACAAGCACATGTAGCATTTATCCTCTTAGCCCTTTTCAGGAAAGAATCTGCGCTCAGTGCAAGGTATGCCTTTTACCTGAACATGTTTGCATAAAAACAGACAGACACAATTCTAATATCAATGGATAAAAATTCTGATAGCCAATTAGAACTTGGATTTCTGTGCAGACTAGACATATGAACAAGCAGCCCATATTTTAAACTGTGTAACTATCAGGGTAAATAGTAATGTTTCAGTACAAATCTGTGTTATCCAAACTTTCCTCCACCAAACTTTGGAAAGAAAACACTCTGTTTTTTTTTTTTACAGCAGCTTTAACAAAGATAACTCTTTTGAAGGTAAAAGGGACATTTTAAAGTTCAGATGATGTTCGGATAGTTGTAGTGGAGAGGATGACATTGTTTTGCATGACTGTGGTCTTCACCATTGGGCTTTTGCTTTTCTCTTATTTATTCTGATACAAGAAGACAGACTAAACTTTGTTCTTCTTACTTGTTACTTAATCTCTGCTTCTAAGTATGAAACATACATTGACTGTATTGATAAAATTTAAATTATTTACAACTCATTGGAAACACTACAGTACTCTTCTCTTAACTTTCACACTAAAAAATATTAAATGCAGCCACATTTGTGATTACCAGCAGATACACCAAAGCATCTACACATTGGATCAGTGCAAGCTTTTCCTGATAATTAGTAATGCCTATTTCATAGACAAACCAGTATATCAGATAATTGTTTAATAATTACAAAAACAGAAACAATAGTAAACCCCAATCATTGGTTACCTACTCTAAACAATCAAAATATGTTTACCTAGATCGAAAAAATATTCTATCAAAATGAAAAAAAAAAACTATAAAGAATTAAAAAAAGGTCATACATCACCAAGCATTCTGTGGACATTCTATCAAAAAGACAATAGCTAATTGTCCTGCTGTAGGGTTCATGGGCCACTACATAACTGCAAAAATTATAACTAAATGTAAAATAAATAATATATGGCCTTACAGAGTATCCTTATATAAAGAGTTATGGATATTGGATTAGGCAGGCTGGAGAAATCAATTTGTAATGCTATTACAAGCCCTATTATTTGAAACTGAATGTACTTCCTATGTGAAACCATTGATTATACATTGAAATGAAAGTGTTTTTCGAACAACAAACTTGGCATCCATTTATAAAGAACAGTAACAACCATTCTGCCAACATCCTTGGTAACCATGGCAATGAAAGACAATTTTAAGCTTTGTCTAATGCAGTTATTGTGCATCCAGAGTTCAATGTCTCTGTAAAAGAGCTTCAAAAGGTATTTCTGTATTTGGTATCTGTAATAACTGTACATACTCACCATATCATCATGTATAGTGAAGATATAGAACTATAAAGGAAAAAAAAAAACTCAGAAACTTACCCCTGTGCTGACAAGGGATAGCATAATCCTTTCATTTAAGGCTAAGGTCTCTCCTTGCTTCATCTTGATCCTCTTCTTATCTAGGCATTTCATCGCATACCTTAGAGAATACAGAAAATAGCAATTACATCAATTCAGTTTAAGTTGCCCTCAGAGAAACAAACAGATGGAGATGGCCATCAGTCAGAACAGACTCTCACAAAAGCTCTGTTTAGCTGAGTTTAAGATTTAATATAAATTTAGCAAGTAACATCCATTAAAATAGAAGGGAGGAGAGAAGAAAGGAGTTATTAATTTATCAGAAGGGAGGAAAAACCATTCTATATCCTGATGAGTTGACTTTATTGACAAACAGTGTCAGACAGCATCATTTTCCTAAATAAGAATATGAAAGAGTATGGTCATAACCATACAGGCAAACAACAGAAGCGGGGAAATGCTCCCTATATTAAAAGGTACTGGCATCTGAGGAATTAATGTACATAAGTAGAATAGTCGCAGAGATGTTAAAAGCACATATACTGGAAAATGAGTGCTGAGGAGATGGCAGTCATGGGCAGGGGAACAGGTGTTTAGAGGTTATCACATGTCTGGAGACAGGATACTGGGGGGCTAACACACCTGACAATCTCTGTGCTGGGGTTGGGATGTCACTTGGGAAAGACCAGTTTGTGTGCTGAAAGTAAGATTTCTTGGTGTGCTGGAGGTGCATAATCTCCGGGGAAGGACAAGGAAGAGGCCGATTTGAATAGTATATGTTACTTTACACACTTAACTTACATACAGTATACAGGCGCTAAATTGGAATAAAAAAATGCATTCACAATGTCAATATTAGGGGGAATAAAAAACTTAGCAACCATGTTAAAACATTCCAGAGGGTGAAGTGGAAAGGCTATTCCCATCATCTACAGAAAAAAGAAGGTAATGCTTTGCAATAAAGGACAATAAAGCTACAATGCTTTAATTATTAAAATAACAATAAGAATTATTACATGAGATGCAAAGGAGATTTGTATTACAAAACAAGACTTGAACTGTAAGGTACCCATTTATTAAAATTTCAATTTTCGTTATTCTAAAATCTTTGCTTTTAATATATAAATACTAGGAATGTCTTCCACAAAATTGCCACTGACTACAAATCCAGTGTAAGGGTTGAAAGCTATTTGAACTGAAATACATAGAGTGGTCTCTTGATTCTAAAGACTCACATTTTACCAGTGTCTGCTTTCCGACACCCATAAACTTCCCCAAATCCACCTCGTCCAATGATTCGATGAACACTAAAATCATTCATTGTCAACTGTAATTAAGAGAAAAACAGTAGGTCAAATCCATGAATGACAACATATCTAAGTATGATGAATCACAACCATATGCATATGAAACCTAGCAATCATCCATATTAGAAGATCATAAGATTTTCTTTGAAAAAAAAATTGAACAATGTACTGTAGTGTACAATTTTTATTACAAAATTGAATCCCTTTTTTTTTTTTAAATATAAAGAATGTTTGTCTCTATATTCAGTTAGAGACAGAAAGTTTAATTAGGAATGTAAGTAAGATGCCTCTACCTATAGAGGAAGATAAGTCTGCAAGTCTGCTCAATAATAGACTAGGAAGGCTGTACAGATAAAAAATATGAGGACCAAAATGCCACAAACTCATTTATTAACCTCCCTGGCGGTCTAATTATGTCGGTATTTTTATGCCAAAAGCAGTACATACAGTATGTCCAATATTTAATAAATTTAAATACTGAAACCTGTAATATAACTGTAGAGTAGTGTAGATAGATAGATAGATAGATAGATAGATAGAGAGAGAGAGAGAGAGAGAGAGAGAGAGAGATAGAGAGAGAGAGATATTGTAATGATTTATTTGTATTAGATTTAATACAGTTATTTTAAACTGGATCCAATACAAAACAATTAGAATTTCCTGCCGCGCCTCCCGCACGCACAACGTCACCGGGAAATCACAGAGAACGTCAGCGCACTCGTCGGCAGAAGATCAGATGAAGAGGACGGGCCGAGGATAGGATCCGAAGCGCAGGACAGCGATGGGACCAGGTAAGTGTTTTTGCTTTTAGCTACCCCAAGTGTGGCTCGGGGTTATCACTTTCAGCATTTTTATTTACCCCGAGCCACATTCGGGATTATCGCTCAGGGGGTTAAAACAATTAAAAAAAAAATGAACCAAGGGTTTGGGAAGAGATATTCTTCCTCCTTGAGCTCAAGGAAATGTTGAGCTCTCCAGTAGCATGTGGGGGTTTTAGGCTAAACTCCAACCTCACCTTCACGTTTGCACAGTTGTACAGACCGTTATGCTGTAACGACATTACTTTGATTTCACTGAACACCAGTTTCTCACCAGTGTGCATTACAAGCTGCAGCAACATTCCTGTCCATAAATCATCTAGCCCTGACTACTACGAGCCATAATCTACCTACATTGCAACAATTTGGTGATGACATTGCTGAATCTACAATCTATTAAGTAATAAAAACAAAGGTTTTTTTTATTTTTAGCATTTTGATGAAGGGGAGGAACCAAGGCAAAAAATTAGCAGATTACTCTTTAGCTTTATATAACACAGGGTGTTACAGCAACCTAGTTTGCTTTCATTGAACTTCTGATGAATCTAGCTGTATCTCTAAAAGAAAACAATATATTCACATTTTTTCATTAAATAGGTAACCTATTTGCAAAATAAAACTACCTAAAGGCTATTTGGCTTATGGAACAATGATTTATTTCAATTTACTTACGTGGATGTTTAATTCAACATTTTTCCACTGGCAAAACCTTGTAAACCTGTCACTGTTAATGAAAAAGAGACAAATATACAGTTAACACAAGATGCGGTTTCTTTCCAAAACAAAAATTACGAAGGACAATTAGAGGGCACATGGCTATACACAACCTAAAATTATCTATGACTGAAATCACAAGCAATGATTTTAATAATATTCGGGGAACCCTTATGGCTGTGAATCATGACCACAATAAAGCTTGGATTTCTTTGTCTTGTTTTAAAAACATATTTTCAATGAGTAGCTTATAATGGAGCAAAGGATCAAGTGACACATACAATCTTTTATACAGAGCTTAAGGAAACAGACCCAGGAACACATGAAAGTGTTCATATTGAAAAGAAGAGAAATACAGTATGTGGCACCAATGTATTTTAGTGTTTAAAGTTCAGCTGATCTTTTAGTTTCTTTTAGATAAACTGATGCATTGAAACAAAAAGGTGTTTAAAGGATTTACAGAGTGTTTACTATAAAATTGATCATCAGAGTAGGCAAAAAGCTTTTATTTTTGTCAATGGAGCCTTCGGTCTGCATGTGAGCGCATTTTTTGAGACCATTTATTATTATTAAACAGGATTTATATAGCGCCAACATATTACGCAGCCCTGTACATTAAATAGGGGTTGAAAATGACAGACAGTGACACAGGAGGAGAAGGACCCTGCCCCAAAGAGCTTGCAATCTAGGAGGGGGGGGGGGGGGGAATAACACACAATAGGAGGGGAGATACCAGTTGAAGTGGTTCAGTGATGAGTGCATGATCAACCACACAGTAACCCCTCTCTTGGGCAGAACATTTATTATGCTGGGGAACATTAATTCTCGGACTGTGGATTTTAAAGTGGGTTAAATTACATATTTACGTATTATTAAATATACATTTTGTTTTTAAAATTCCTTTGTTAACAATTTATATGCAATGTATAAAGCTTACATTTGGAGTAATTACCTGCAATTTTAAAGGGTCACTAAATGGTACCACATTCAAAAATACCTGTTAACTTCTGAACTGTATATTTCTAGCTAATACATTTTTTTTTTGCTTTATGTTAAGTGCTAATTACCAGCGGCAATTACAATTGTTGTTTTGATACAATGTTGAATTCTAGATAAGCCAAGTATCATAGGCCCACTGAATGGTACCAAATCTGAAATAGTTACAACATTCAAAACACAGGAGTATTGAGGTACATAATGGTATTATAAATTACTTTTTAAAAAATTATACAATACCATAAAATCTGACAAAAAGCTTCATTTTAGTTCTGAGAATCTTACCAGCTGATGCATAAACACTAATAAGCAATCTCAACGCGTTTCGCTAATAAAGCTTCCTTAGGAGAAACACCTAATTTTGGACAGTCTAAAACTAAGTGACATGTTTATGTCTGCACTAAAATGGAACTTGTTGTCTGATTTTATTGTATTTTGTGGTATGGCTATGGATTACTTAAGTATTAGGATAAATGTAAATATTTCAAGCAAACATTCCACAATCCCTTCAAAGTATTTGTGCTTTCTGTGCAGTGACCTCTGTGACTTCCAAATTCATCCCAGTCATGCAGCTTTCCCTTTGTACACACATTCTAGACACTGCGGATTTCAACAGAACCTGTTAACAAGTTCTGTGGAGTCCAGACTGTATGAAGGCAAAGGTCATGAGGCAAGACTTGGAACATTTAGAAACCAAGAATGTGCATTACTATGCAGGCCTCTCAGTATAGATTACAATGAAAATGTGTTACAGGTCTTTAAGCTTTGCACTGGGAATGGGGGAGAGCTTTTATCAACCTAATAAATTAGAAACTTTTATTTGGTAATGTAAAACGCCACACATGTAATTTACAAGGAAGGTGTTTGGGAAGGAATATCTATGTTAATCTCCCAGTATCCCCACTATCCAAAATATACATCAGGCTAGCTTCCAATGAGAAACAAAGTTGCCTTACGCAAGGCAATAGCTCAAGATTCGTTTTTACTATGGAGTTTATGTAAAGAGAAATGATATGGCTATGCCATATATTAATAAAGCAAACAGATGAGTTTCATACTTCTAAAGCCAATAGAACACAATGACAGTTAAGTCACGTGACTGGCTCTCCTCTGCTCCTCTGTGAAGGACTTGATGGGGCTTGGCCAGCTACACACCCAAAACCAATTTTAATGAATGGTATCTTCAGCAGTGTGGGCATTGCACAGAAGTGGATAATGGAAAGCCAATATCAATATTAGCTTGTGGTCACTGACTACTGTGTTAATATTCTGGCAGAGGACTGGTACAATGAGAAACACTCCTTGTTTGAAGGGGAGTAATATATCTAAAGATTTCTATATTTAATTTTAATTACATTTTGCTCGCTATCATAGAAATGTAAAATAAATATGCTTCTACAAGTGTAATTACAGAAACAAAATACAAAGTTTTATTTCCGCACAAATTTTTGCATGGTAAGGCAAAAAAAGTGCTTCACTGTATATTACTTTATTTTCAAAAGCTTTGATGATATAAAATCTTGCTCTTACCTTTCTATAAACTTCTGAAATATCTTTCCTCGAAGGCTGTCACAAATTTCTTCTATATATGGCTGTAATGACAAAACAAAGGCATGCGTGAGTGCTTTCAAAAGGCAATAATATATTATCTTAGCAAAAAGATGCAGGAAAATTTCACTGGGACAGGACAATGGGAATTTTATATACGATTAAATAACAGAAGATAATATGTGATTAAAACTAGCACAGTAAAAAGGACCACTGTCATAAAAAATGTTGTTTTCTGATAAACATGCAGTTAGAAAACACATCAGTAGTAGTCAGTATATGATTTTGTTTTTTTAAACTTCAAATGCTGCATTTTATATTTTTCACTCAAGAATTTATGGGGGTTGAGACAAACGTTACCACTACCGGGGGTGTTTACAATAGTTTATTGGCCTTAAGGGATTGTTAAAATCAAATCCTGAGATAGGGGTTAAAAATAAACATGAAAAAGATTCCCACGCATTTTAGGGTACTAACTTGACTTACATTTATTGGTAAATTTCTCTTGAGGGAGATATGGTAGCACCATTCCTCAAGAGAGTCTGGGTGCATAAAATGGAAACGTAGTGGAATAGTAGAGATCAGGGACTATGGAACAGGTTCTGCCCTTCATTGTCCCTTCATTGTAATTTACAAAAGGGTAGAAAGTGTTCTAGGTATTCCTTGCATAGGTTATGTGGAGTGAGTATATGGAGCATTCCAGACTCATAAGGACATTGATTTTTATATATTTTTTGTATTAGTGTGGTGCTTTGAATGACAAAAATTCTTCCTGTTGAGGTGGTGGTGAAAATATTTGGATTTGGAGATTTGGAGAATGTTGAAGGGTGCTTGGATAAGGGCATGGAGGAACATCAGGTCTTCTTCCAGTGGGGACGATTTACTAAGGCTCTCCAAGGCTGGATAGGATACACTTTCATCAGTGAATCTGGTGATCCAGCAAACCTGTAATGAATCTTGTGCGAGGTTGAAAACATTTGCTAGCAAATTACTTTGAAGAAATCCATTCCAGGTTTTCTGGATCACCCACTAATGAAAGTGTATCCTCTCCAGCCTTGGAGAGCTTTGAAAAATGGCTACATACATAGTAAATTGTTTGTGAATCTTAGCTTTGTTTAGTTTTTGTTTGGATAGGAATTTTGTTTTTGTAAATATAGTTCAGGTATGTATTACATATATTTAGCAAATATTGTAAATATTAAATTTTTTTTGCAGTCTTTTTGCGACTACAGTATCTTTAATAAATACTAAATTTATAGTTAATAGTTTATTCAGTTTATCAATCAAAAACAGTACAGCTGTAACACTACTTCTACACTATTCTTTTTTACTTACCACCACCCACAATCATGTACTTTTTTGGCTTTAGTGATTTAGCCCAAACAAATGAACTAAACAGGAAAACTGTGCAAATGTAAAGATTGTCTTTGCTACTTGCTAAGGTTTTCCAATATGAATAGGTGTCATTCTTCCACTTACAGATTTTATGTATAAAAACTACAATAGCAAATTAATTCCTATTTAAGAATTCAAACTGCAAGGTCAACTTTTCATAGTGCTCAGTCTGCAGACAGAAGCTTAATTTATTTGTAAAAATGAAATCAGTGTGAAAGGACAGGAAGATAAGTGGCACCAGGCACACTTGGCACAAACAATTAACACAGCAACCCATAGGGAAAACAGACAAAATAATTTCACCTTCTAGAGCTGCATTGATAATAAAGCCAAATACAACAGTGTATTGTTCCAATGTAATATATATTCTAAACTAGCAAAAGCGTGCCAGTTCCTAAACAGGCAAGGTCAAGGAAGTTCCGTTTATGTAGTGGCCAGAACTGCCAGTGTTCACCAATGTATTTACGGCAAATAAATGTATAATATGGCAAATAAAAGAGCACATCCGAGCAGTGCAGCAAGTGTAAAAACGTGTGATGGTGCATTAATGAAAAAGCAATTATGGTGATAAGGGATCAGGAATCAGTAAAATGACAAAGTGCAAACTGCTGCAGTAATAAGTTGGATAGAGTGTGTTGGTTGTAGTAAAGTGCACGGGCACAGTTTTGGCAATGGACATTCAGCATATCACACAGTGGAAGAATGTTATTGCAGTGGCAGTATTTGCATACTGTGCCTCGGGGCAGTGGGGGCAAGTGTGGAACTGCATGCAATGTAGTGAGTAGGGTAACATGAGTCAGCACAGTGAACAACAATGACAGAAGTACACTTCAATGCATTGGCAGAAAATAGGTTAGTGTATGGGAGCACGGTGGTTAAATGCAGTGCTGGTGTAATGGAAGGGGGCAGGGTGTCAGTAAAATGGCCAGTTGATGTAGTGGCGGCAAGTGGACATACAGCAGACCAGATGTGACCTGCCTATCATTTTATACAACTACTGGTTGCTGAAGAGCCACATTTCTTCTCATGTAGGCAAAAAAGCAAAAGGGAGGGGTATAAAATTAGGTTATTACACAGACCTCCTTCCCATGTAGCCACCATGCAGAAAGACCTGGGGTCTATGACCCTTCATAATATACCCCCCTATGTCTGGCAAAGAGGCGTAACATATGAGGACCTCTGACTCATGGAAACTACAATTTTGCAGGCACAATTTTGCTACCTAGCTTACCCTTGATTTAAGCAAATTTAAACATAGCAGGCTAATGCTCATTTTCTGACAGGCCATTTGGTAGTGAGCATGTTCCCCTAATGACATTATTGCAGAAGCAGAGTAATTTTCCCAATACCAGAAGTCGTTTTTGCCTGGGATATTGCCGACCTCTTGCTTGCAAAAATTTGTAACTGTGCATGACAAATTCAGCCTGTCCATTGCTTTAAACACATGCCTGGGATGCTGCAACAATCATCATGCCCCAACCAAATTCTGTACGGTAGTGGGAACATGGGTGCACCTTTAAGAACAGCAAACCACTCGCCATATTGAGATGGAGTGCAAAAAAACCATCAAGAAATCCAGTAAGGATAATTATTCTTTAAAACTTTGCCTTAGTAACATTATTTACCTGTAATAAAACTCATTCAAAGCTAATTCTATATTATTACTCTGACAGTTCAATCCGAAATTCAACCTAAAACTGAAAAAAGCCATTTCACTTTTTGTATCCTAATAACTATGGGTTGTAAATCAAATCTCACCTGTTGTTTTTTGTGTTATATTTGGTGACAGAAGGCAACACCTCTTTTTCTACATTCCTTCTCTGAAAGAGCAGCATTATGGTAAAATCAAAGGGGGATTTTAGCTTCCTCAGAGACAATAAAAGTGATTAGTTCTTTAATTTAGAAGGTAATTACTTCTAACAATCTGCAGCTGCTAGCTATTTTCATTATCTATCTATCTATCTATCTATCTATCTATCTATCTATCTATCTATCTATCTAATCTACATACACATTTGTATAAGTTGCCAAAGATCGTGTTAGGTGGTAACTGCCTGAGCTCTTTGTCAGTGCTGCACCTACCAAATATATTGTTCCTAGATATTTTTGTGCACTACAAAACCTCCCCATGCCTTAGAGATAAAAAGTAGGATATTCTGTACTCAATGTCAAGGGTACCAGCACTGTAGCTTCACAGATACAACACAAACAAATTGTAGTAATAACCCTGGGACAGGAAGTGTGTTACAGCGCCATCACCAGGTGTAAATATTAATCACAATCAAAATAAAAAAAACCTGAGACGATGGCGTATAGATCACCATTGCAACCACAGCAGTCACTGTAGAGCCCCATACATAAGAGAGGGCCTGCAGAGACTGAACATTAATATAAATTTTGTTACAAAAGTTTGGCCCTTATAGCCTATAACCTTTCATTGTTATTGCAGACTATTTGCTACATATTGTTTCATAATATTGTGTATCATTCCCAATGCAGTGGAGAAGGAATCTACATTGGTGCTGACCAAATACACAGCAGCTCTGCGAGCCAAGGATAACACGCCAGGGACTAAAAGTGTGGCAATGCATACACACTCCTAGTGCCAGGGAAGTGACTGTAAAGATGTTCCTTTCTATCCCCAGGCTCATATCACTGAACACTAGTGCAGATGGAGCAGGTTGACCACTACCCACAGACACTTGTGTATTTTTTACCCTTATGGGGAATTGGGGCACTGCTGTATTAGTCTGCATGACGACGGAGGTGCTAACACCTACCCAGTGACATCAACACATTATTCCCTTATAGGGAGCAGAGCTACATGATGGAAGAAGTATCCCCACCCACCGACTGTCACTAAATGTATTAATTCCCATAAAGAAAACGGTAGAGAAACTGCTGCAGGAAGGGTGAAGGTACCCCCACCCATTGACATCAATGCATCATCATTCCTATAGGGAAAGGATGGAGGTAGTAAAGTTTTTGTTTGTTTTTGGGTGGTGTCAGACTTGTCTGTTTGATGTACAACCTAATCAAAAGGTGGTTATTCATTCTCTACAAATTAAACGATGATTAGCAGGTAGATTCAAGGTTGTTTGATAACTATGCCCCTTAAACTTCTAACCACCGCAAGAAACATTGACATTTCTCCAGCTCTCATATAGTTTTATCACAATTGTAGTGCAAACTTAATTTCATAACTGGTTAGCAAAATCAAAAAGAAACATCAAACCCTTCACGAGAATAATCCATAAAAGATACAGCTTTATTAAATATGTATTTAAAAGTGCTTTTACATTGAAATGTGCTTTTAAATAGAAGTGCTGACTTCCCATTTTCTTTCATTTAAAACTGCAAACTACTGCTAAGGTGGGGATTCGCCCCATTCACCTGTAGTGGTCATCTTCTGGACTTGCATTGAAATTCTTAGTCACACTGATCGTAAAATAAATATACATTTAACCTCATAATTCAGTTTACAAAGCTTTACCATAAATTGTGTTTAGACACTAAAAGGCTACTCTTAACACACTGTATTTCAGTTGTTTATTAGACAAGTGCTATTACTTTGACATTCTTTCTTCCCTCCTGACCAGGACCTGAACTAAAAAAGTGAAGTTGTAAGAAGCTTTTCTACAATGAGAAAACTCTTTACAATGAGTTCAGCAATGGCAGGTTACATCTTATTTCTCCTAGATCTGCTTTATGTTTTAAAGTTTTGAATATGTGAAAATCAAAGCAATTAGAATTTCCCAATACACGAACCCATGTATGTAGTTTCTGCTCAAACATACTAAGATAGCTATAAAACAAAGCCATGCAATATGGTTTAACCAGGCTAATTATTTATCAAGATTTATCAAGGATTTTGTTTTAATTACACTTTTTCCTCTGTACCTGCAACCAGATTAGGTATAATAAGAGATCATAGAGTTGTAAATTTACGGTTGATAATATTTCGCCCTTAGTACAAGGTATACAAACTTTAGTTTTACTGTACTTTAGAAGTTTGAGAACTGACAAATATAAGTAACACTCTCACAGCAATATAAAGAATGTCTTCAGGAAGGTCACACAATACAATGTCTCTGTTCTGCACAAAGCTCTTGGGGAAAAGTTGTGTACTGAACAGTAAACTATTAATGTAAATTGTAGAACCTCACCATAAAATTATGAGCAGAGAAATATCAAAAGATGAAATTCTGGTTAGTATTTGTCTGCCAGGGTTTCATACCTTACAAGATGTGTTTTGGCTTAATAATTAGACCCATCCAAAGAACCTCTACATAACCAACAGCAACCTTGTTTAAATCAGAATTAAACAGCAAAAGACAAAAATGCATCTGCATATTATTACATAATGTTGGGCTTACCTAGTAAAGCAACGGCTCTTTTGCACAATACCCTGAATAGAAGCAGAAAAGTGGTTCCCCCCAACGACCACAGCATTATACTAAATGCAGCTTTGCAATAAAGTTAGATTTAGGAATAATGGAGGATTCAGATCCCCAAAGCCAACATTGCTGCAAAGTCTGCAGCAGGACTTTAGAACTGCCAGTCCAACATGGGAATTGTGGCCACAACGGGGGCATATTTTTCATGCTTTGAAATACAATTTTAGAGGATTCCAGATAATAATTGTAAAATATAGTATATTTGTTTGAGCCAAGCTGGCTGCTTACCTGGAAGCCACAAAGACTCTCATGTGTAAATCATCAAAATAAGATAGCTTACCCTAGCCTAAGTATCAACCCAGATTTTTTTTTTCCAACATGAGAACTTATGTCTCAAGCTGTAAAGGACTTTTACATGTACATTAACTAGATACAATTAGTAGTGGAGCTACATTGCAACAGAAACCAAACACTGGCTGACATTTCCTATGTAGCATATTTTTAATGAACCTAAATTGCATAAAATGTAAAAATACACAGCAGTTGCATAAAATAAACTAAGCTTATCCTTTAAAGACCTCCTTTACCAAGAACGAGGAATGAATTTCCAATTCTTACCTGAAATAGAGTAGGGGGCACTTGTTTCTTTGCGAGGTGGGCCTGAACATGGTCTACAGCTTGCTTGGAAAACGGCTAAGGATTAAAAATATATTAAAAAAAAAAAAAAGTCATTTCCTGGAATCTAAGAAACATATATAATGGCAAATAATCTATGTGGGCTACAAATAAATGTATTTGCATTTTTTTGAACGCAGTAAAATAATCTTTGATCCTAGCCTCAGCCTTTTCTGTCATTTTGTTATCAATATAGACCTCATTTTCTGTCATTTTATCAATATAGACCTTCATAAACAGGATTAGTGTAAGCGTCAACATAATTTCCAAAGTATTAGAGTGGAATTTCCACTTTTAAAAAACAGGACTTCGATAATCCTTCCTATTCGTCTGATCATGAATGTGCAGGTCAGCTTTTTGTCATATATCCGGCAATCCTGCATGTGCCGGGAATTATTGAACTCATGTGCGCCCCTGCAGGACTTATGTCATAGTACCTAATACAGTAATAGGACATGGATCCTGACATGGCCTCCCATGCTGCTATGTCAACCATCTTTTGATGCTGCTATCCTCATGAGTACATCAGTTGGATTGTGAACATAACCCAAGAAAGGTAAGAATTTCTACTAAAATGAATGAAACACTACTTCACAAACTGCACATGTACCGCACATTACACCTAAGTGCATTAGGTAAGTATATGTCCAACAAGAGACAACTATCAGCAGACAGAAATGACAAAACAGACATTTAGACAAACAGATGCAAATACTTACATGTGAACAAGATAGTAGCTCTTTCATAATGTATGTGTCATAAATTTGTCGACTTCTACAAAGGCGGTCCTCCTCGGAATCCAGTTTTTCGTACTCTTTTATCTGAAATGGGATAGAATAAATGAATACAGAATATCATATTTTTATTCCTGACATTTTGTAATATTTATTATTGAGGACAACAAAGTACCCAACTTAGGTAGGCTTTATATACATAAGCTTACATGCATGAGTTTCAACACTCCAGCCTTACATTTCACTTCCAAGCAGAGGTGGGAAACAATGTCAATTACTTGTATGCAGGATGAAATATAGCCTAAACATTGCATTGCACTTTTTTTTCTGATGTGGGACAGCACAAAGAGAAATTAAAGTTTTGGTTACTTGTGTGCACTGGCCACAGGACAATGCTTCCTCCCAGGCACATAGTGGCCTTTGACAAATCTATGACAATGAGGGCATCATGGGAAGGTAAGAAAGGAAGGTATAATATCATAGCTTTAATTTTACAAGCTTTCTCTTTACCTCACTATACTGAGGTTTGTAGAGTAGTCACTAGATGGGGCTTTGAAAATTTACTTAGTGTAATTCCTCCATCTCCCGTAAAAGCAGCTGAGACTATTAGCCACCAAGTGGGTCCTCTATTTCCAACAAGTCAGCCATGTCATAGGTTTGCGTTGTCAGAAGGAAAAGTACAGCAGCACCACGAGCAGTAATGGAGAACAGAAATAAAAACAAATTGGAATAATGAAAAAATATAGATGACCTAATTCATATACAATTATAAATTATATACAAAGCATTAACAGATTTGGGTAATACCTTTTATATGAAACTGATTGGGAAATTGAGGGATTCAAAGTACATTTACAGAAGAATGTGTGAATTGTAACAAACTGTGCAGAATACCCTTTAGAGCCCTAAAACCAATTCCAACCAGACATATACCAGCTTAACAAGTTTTTTTTTATACAAAGTCCAATCAAATGCTGACAAATGTTTGCTATGAAGTATTGCACTTTGGCCACTGCCTCTTCAAACGCAGGCCAAACCAGGGTTATTTTGCATGATACCCATTAGGTTTTTCATATTTAGGTAAACTGGGTGATTGTTCCTGGCAGTAATTGCAGCAAATCTTTCCACCCACAACAAGACATATGTAAAACATGGCTACATGGACATTTACTAAGCAACCCTATGAAAACAAGCTGCCATTTTCAAGCTAAGTAGTTAGCATTCCATTTAGCACTGAAAAACGGCCAATGCCAATTATACCAATCACATTTACTTCAATACTTTTTCTTAATCTTACGGTCCTCGTCAAACCCCAAATATCCCATAAAGTGACAATGCATCACTGACACAAAATTTTAAAACCTACATTATTTATTTAATAATTCAAACCTACAAAACGTTATGTGTATATTTTCAGATTAATAAAACAACAACTCGTACTGCTAAAGATTTGCAGGACACAAATCTTGTTGACCTGTTTATACCTGACCTGAATTATTTGCCCAAAAACAAGTATGCAGAATATGTATCTAGCGAGAAGTCTGAAGTCTGGATCTATCTTTATGTTTAGGTCAGTAGCTCAGAAGATTTTAAATTTGCCAGATCAGAATGACAGCAAGGAAACCAAAATTTAGTGATAGCAGCCTACATATATTTCTCTTAAGCTACTCACACGGTAGATAATTCGAGACAAACTGTCGTGCTGGTCTTTGGACAAAATCTGACATATGTACAGCATGCCCCCAACATTTTTCATCAACATGTCACTGCAGATTGATGAATGACTGCTGTGCACTCCTATTGAGCGTAATGGGGTGCCGTGTGCTTGTCCTCTCTCCTCCACTTCTATTAAACAGATTGTTTCAAGCGACAATCCTCTGCCGCTTCATCTGTATAAGGCTTGGACGTCTGTACAAGGCTTTAGCACATTTCCTAATCATTTCCTAAACATCTAACTATCAAGCTCACAATGTGATATTCTTAATGATCCTCAAATTACCCTAAAATCTAAAGGTAAACAGTAAAGCTCCCATAAGAGATGTAATAAGAGATGCTAGACAACTATATTCCCTCACAATAAGTAGGGTATATCAGTGTTCTCCCCAGGTCCTTTTACCCCGCACTTTTCGGTAACCACCTGGGTGTTTTTGGGTGGTTGCTGAAGAGTTGGATCACAATACAGGGGCTGCCATCCACCTGCAATTTCTTCCCACCCAGCTTTAAAAAATGCCTGGGTTGGGTACTGGGTATATATTTATTTTTTTGTGTATCACAATTTAATATAGAAGCAAATTCGAGAGGGATGGGGAACACCATTAGAGAAAGAAGAAACTCTGGGACTGTTATTTTATACCGATGTACCTTGACATGACTTTGAGACCACAGTTAATCTATCAGTAAACAGTACTATGTTCTGCAGAGAAAAGTTCACTTTTATGAGGTGGTGCTGAGAAGTTCCTGGCTTTGCCCTCTTCCAGATGAAATAGAAAAAGGAGTGTGGGGGCATATGACAGTCTAATATTTTAGTATGTAACTGTGCAAATTCCTACAGCACCGTCAAAACCTGGATATCTCAATTCAAGACTGGGCATTTCACCGTTGAGGATGAGCCCCGCAGTGGGCGCCCCCCAACCTCAACTGACCCCGGCAACTTGCAATGCTGTCCATAAGCTGATTATTGAGGAGCGGCGAATATCCTCAAAAAAGATATTTGACATCTCACGGGAGCGTGTTGGGTTTGTTATCAACACTATCCTAGACATACGCAAGCTTTTAGCGAAGTGGGTGCCGAAATGTTTAAACAGTGATCAGAAGAAGGAACGAGTTGAGGCATCCAAATCTGTTTTGGCCCATTTTGAAGGTGCACAGGAATTTTTGGCTAAGTTAGTGACCGAGGATGAGACCTGGCTCCACATCTGTGATCCTGAAACCAAAGAACAGTCAAAGGAATGGCGCCACAGCGGTGACTTGGTGGACTACCTACCTCAGGGCTATAGTATCACTGGTCAGTATTATGCTAACCTCCTGGACCAGCTGAAGGAAACAATTAAGAAACATTGTGGAAAGTTGACCAAAGGGATCCTTTTTTGCAGAACAATGTACCTGCGGACACGTCCAACGTTGTGGCTGCCAAATCGAACACCCCTGAGTTTCTAATTGGTCCATCATCCCCCCTACTCACCTAACCTAGCCCCTTCCGACTATTATCTGTTACCTAATTTGAAGAAACACCTGAAGGGGAAACGTTTTGAGGACAATTCTGACGTCAAAGATGCTGCTAAGACCTGGTTTGCGGCCCAACCAAAGGATTTTTATTTGAGCGGTCTAGAAAAGCTGCAACTACACTGTACGAAGTGCATCAGTCTCAGGGGGGATATGTTGAATAAATGTCTTATTTCATATTTCTAGCTCTCTTCTTTCTGGGCAAAGCCAGGAAAAAGTTTCCTGGAATGAAGCGGTTCAAAAACAAAGGACACTGACCAGCATTCTCCTTGGTCACCTAATCACCACGATATACCCTTGCTAGCCAAAACACTCTAATATTTCATTGGGCTGCATTTTGCTTTGGCATTTATGGTACTGTTTCAACAAGCTTTTGCAAATGTCACAACATTTATTTCCATCCAGAGTTACAATTATTTTTAACCAAGATCTTGTATTAATCATGGGGGAATCAGGTCTATGCATAATGTCTTTCAGGACATCCCAAAAGATTCTCAATAGTTCTGAAATCTGGACTCTGTGGTAGCCAATCATTTTGTAAAAATAATAGCTAATGTTCTGATATCTAATGCCTGAAGAATCCTAACACGGCCATGTAAGATAATTCTTCTCTGATAGCCCAGGAATTTTCCAATGATGGAAGACCCTGGCCATTTAGTATTCTTGGAGTCATATGGAGTCAGCATTTTTGGGCACATACATTTTATAGGCAGGCAGTGCATACCTAACCCTACATATAGCTGAATAGCTATTACAATCCAAAATTATTTAAGATATTGTTCTTAGAAAAAGAATTGCTTGTGCCAGATCCTCCCTTATAAAAGCTAATAAAATTGATTTGATTATTTTCAGTGCAAAAAACAGCCTTGGGTTGGTGGCATTGCTGTTCCAGTTCTAGGGATATCTTTGATAATCTCTGTATAAACAAGAATGACTTTTATGGTAAATTTTAAGTGGTCATCCTTTCTCCGGCTCTTGTCAGATCCGAAGTCTTAAGCTGCGTACACACGTCAGATTTTTTCTGCCCGATAATCGGCATCGGCCAGATATTGGGCGAGAATCTGGCGTGTGTAGAGTCGGCGTCATTCATCGTCCGTGGATCCGTCCTGGCGGATCCACGAACGATGAACGACAACCGATCCTAATGCAAGGGAAGGGGGAGAGCGTGCAGCAGGGTGCAGCGCCATCGCTCTCCCCCTCCCCTCTCCATAGAGCAGAGCGGTGCTGTATGTACCGCACCGTTCATGCATCGTGTAGTCCTTTGTCGTGGAAAGGATCGTGAAAGATCCTTTCCAACGACAATAATTGCACGTGTGTACGCAGCTTTACTTACAGTTTCAGGCTGTGCCCTTGTATTTAGAATATGTAACCTCTGCCAGTACTGATGTGAATTTTGCCATTTACAGATTTCTAAATTCCCTAAATCAATGCAAGTAAATTATGAAGGAGGAAGGCCTGTGATTGCATTTTAATTACCTTTAATAGACAAGCAGAAGATTATAGTCAATATCATGCCTGACACAAAGATTTGCAGGATTTATAGATACCAAGCACCATTATAATCAGCTTGGCACAAATGAACTTGCTAATTATTCACTGTTATGTATATGGAAGCACAAAGCAGCTCTGGTTTAATAAAATATAGAGGAGAATATCCCAAATTAATCAAATTTCCCATGGCCAAGAGAAATGCATGTGTGGATAATTCACGGTCCAGATGGAGATGTACCAGAAACACCGTTGATTCACAAAAAAACTTTAAAGTCAATGGAAATACCAACTGGCTTTTCCTTGTCAGAAGAATATAAAACCACGGCAGTACACTGTTTATAAAGACATACAGTGGAAACAAAGTCAAATGTAACTCCAGGATAATCATCCCACATTCAAAATGTGTGGAATTGGAGAAAAAGCCTAAATGTTGCAATTGTTATTTCACATAAAACGATTTTGGCATGTGCAGAGTTGAAAGCCAGTATACCAAGTTATACACAAATAAGCCTACAGGGAAGAACTGGCAGGCACACTGCATTAGTCTAAGCCTCAATCATTTCAAAACTTTAGCATATGCATTTTATGATATAGGTTTTTATAGCTATTATCAGGTTAAACAAATATCTGTTATATTAACTGAACAGGGTATGTATACCGTACATCTAACGGAAAACAGTATTTACATTGAAAATGGGAGTTTCTTAGGTGCAGGGGACATTTTGGGCAAATTGGGAGGCACTTCTGGAGGTCTTTGGTAATAGAAGAGCTGATTATTCTCTTGGTAGTGTATTATTTATAACTAGTATTTATATAGCACCGACATATTACACATCCCTTTACAAAGTGCAAAGAAATACCTGGAGGAAACCCACGCAAACACGGGGAGAACATGCAAACTCCATGCAGATAGTGCCCTGGCCGAGATTTGAACCTCAGACCTAGAGCAGCAAAGACCAGAGTGCTAAACACTGAGCCACCATGCCACCAATGCAATACATAATATATATGATTTACTTCAAACAAAGCTTTCTATATTCATGAGAAAAAAAACTATATTTTGTAAAACTAAAACTATCTACATATATAATTTGTAACACTCCTAAAGCACACAGTTGTCTTCTAGATGTGAAAGTGGGTTGTCGTTTTTTTTCAACATTCTATGTATTTATAGTTATTTAGAAGCAAGGTGGTTTTGACAATCGTGGAACCGTCTATAAAATAAGCACGATTGAGTGGCGGTTAGCTTGAAGCCCATTGGTTATGAGATGGTCAAGAGCAGGCGTCCTTTATTTATGGCAACTGATCACAAAAGCACATGTAATCTCCATGGCCTCGTTCCGTTCATGTGTTCTACACCAAAGGCTGCAATCTAATAGCAAGTGTGAGGAAAGCCCTGTGCTATACCGAGTTGCTTAGTAACACCGGCTGACATTAAAACTAAGTACACCTGAGAACGGCACTAGCACACTGTGGGTGTCATACACAATCAAATTTTACATTTTCTTTGTTCCAAACTAGCAAGTCTAACCTGTTTTACCCACATCATCCGTATAGTGTTTTATATTTGGAGGAAATAAGGGCACTTTGCTAGCAGCATTCTTCTGTGTTCTTTCATCTTTTAGTTAAAGAATAAAAGTTACTGATGCTATGTCATGAGATGCTTATACTACGGGATGACAGGACCATGACATCTCATCTGTCACACAGTCTTTGTTTTTTGTGTTATACACCATTATCTTAAACCACTGTTTTGGAGCAAAGTGCAGATTTTGCATGTTGGAAAATAAGTTATGGTCACTATATAACGAGTATATATGGGACACATATTTTTTATAGGAGGGTTTTTAATCAAATGAGTATCTAGTAAAAAAAAAAATACTTCTTAAGCACAGTGGACATTAAACTTTTAACTAAATATTTGTTTAATAAACGTTGCTCTCTAGAAAGAACACAACTTAAAACATAAAAACCTAACTAAGAAAACACCTAGAGAAAAAATAAAGAGGCTGCCATCACTGACGTTCTGAAAATGCTAGATGCGTGGTCATTTCTGGCTTTAATAGGTTCTACGTTATCAACTTAAAAAAGGTATGCAGATCGGTTCTGGCAGCATTTTTGCTTTACTGGCTCATTACCCACGGGCCAGGCAAAATCAATAAATTCCTGGAAATTCCAGGAAAACTGTTAAATATACAAATGAAAAACAAATACAGGAGCTCTTTTAACTGTTGTAAAATTAAGGCTTTTATTCACCCAGCTTTAAACAGCCCTGCCAAAAAAGATGGTGAAAAATGATTCTTCTCAGCACATATACATGCAGCACACCTGATTGGCTCCAAATGCTTTTCTTCCTTATTTAATTCTGAGTGCTGCTGTGCAGGTAATAACAGATTGCAAACAGCAAGTCAAATTCAGAAACCTAGGCTAGTCACATTTCAAAATATATTTATTCATACGATTAGTAGTGGCTGCCTTTCTGTTTCTTTTCACCTAGGTTTCATTTAACCCATTAGTATAGGGGAACACATTAAATTACATCTATCAGAATGGTTTTTGGGACAAGTATGGGTCAACTAAGCAGCAAACCAAAAACAATACATCCTCCTTCACTGTGACCTTGGTGAAATAAAGTATCCAGGCATGAGGATTGTTCCATTAGGGATATGGAGACTCTGAACAATACAGATTACACCTGACATGTTTACCTACTGGATAATGCATGTCAGAAAAGCTTTCCAGGGAACAGTGCATTTGGCACAGGCTTATCTCTGCTTAATCAGCAGAGAAGAATAAGAATTGCCAAGCAATATTCCAACTCTCCAAGGTTCTGACAGTCAGAACTTGACAGCTGTAATCATACCGTGCCTATTCACTGTTAGAGATAACAGAAATTTTGGAACCCTGAGGATTGATTGACTGTCCGTGCCCACGTAAGTAGACTTTTAGGTCATTTTACAAAAGCCATCATAGCCAAATGTGAAAAAATAGACCAGTTACCTCCTCATAAAACTTGAGCTGTGGAACCCCTTCATCAATGTCATTTGTGCAAAATTCTTTGAATAGCAGGAAACCTGTAAAAAAGACAAAATTATGTTAATAGTACAGCAATGTTTTTTTTTTGGACCACAAAAACAACAGAACTGATTGAGCTTTGGCAAAGATCAAGACACAACATATTCAGAAGCTGCTGTTCCATAAAAGCACAGTACTATTACACACGAGCTTTAAGAGTGTCATGTTATCCTAAAAAAGAGCAGTGTCACATTACCTGGGAAGCAACATTAGTACCAGTCTATGATTATGAGGTCATGCTATGGAAATTACTATAAATCTCCACTGTTAACAGATAATTTTTAAGCATCTAAATAGTTGTTCTTTAGGGCTCATGCCAAAAAAAAATGCAGCCTATTAATATATTGCCCTAACACACAAAAATAAGGCATCTGCACAATTTGTGACCGTGCAATGTACCACGATGTACAGAATATTTACACGTGTGCAATATGGTATGCACAAATATGAGCTGGACCTGTGAGTAGTAAGTGCAACAGCTGTTCATAGTACAGTTTCATGGTACAGGTTTCGAGCCTGACTTGTTTCTTCAGATAACCTAAAGCCCCTAAACCAAAAATTATTGATGAAAGAAAAAACAGTGATCAGGGAAAGATTATCATCATAATTTAACCCAAAACAAAGGTAGATTGGAGGTCTTGAGTTTATCCCCCCCCCCCCCAAAAAAAAAAAAACACATCTGAAGCCCACTCTAACAAGTCTGAGGGTCTACTCTAAAGGAAGACAGTTTAACTCTCTTATAAGTAAATATGAAGTCCCTATGGTTGCAGTGGGTAGATGTAGTGCTCCTGCTAAATAATGGTCTTTAAAATAAATGACAGCAGGACACTTCCATAAGAGAATCCATCCTCTAAATCTTTTCTTCTTAGCTACTCTATAAAGTGGTCCAGAAATAATAAAAAGCTGTGTGACGTCTGGTCTTAGGCCTTTATTTTGCCCATACAGAGATGCTTTCTTGTAGCGGCCCTAAGAAGCATTTACTTATAGCCACACTACCCTAACAACCATATCAGCTATCCAGCCTGTCTAAATTCTAAATCAAAACTCAAACCTAGCTATACCCAACCCCCCTTCTTTGCCAAGTGACAGTGCACCGATTGATGCATTGAGGGGAGGTAGGGTGGGTGTTAAATATTTTCCTGTACCAGGAAGTCTTGGCCATTTCTCCAGACCCTGACAGTGGACTGAGTTGCCTGGAGAGTGCAGGAAAGTGCAGGAAAGTGCTTTAGTGTCACCCTTAATGCATCATAACCTAGATGTTGTTTTTGAGAATAAAATGGATAAAGGATCATTTTGAAACCTTGGTAGCCCAAACTAATGCTAATAAACATGACAAGGTAACAGTCAGCTTGTTAAAGTCACATTATATACAAGTATAGCTTCATTTGTCATCCCTGATGTTTTGTGTCTATGTTTGTGTCATATGACAACAGCAAATGTATGTAAGGTAGTCAAATGTTTAGGCATAACAGGGATACAACAACCCTTGTGTATGAAATGCAGTTTTGAAATGCCAGACAAAAAATCAGTTAACTAAAATGTTAGACTAAAATCCTGGATACTGGAAGTAAATTTGTGACCCAGGAAAAAAATGGCTAGTAATTGTCCATGTAGACAATCAAACTAAAAATGTGTCTACTAACAAAGAACTCAAATATTACTTCTTTAAAGTGAAAGAAAACCACACAGACTTAGAATGCAGAAGATTAACAACTCAGTGGAATACATTTGTTGAAAAGCCCGGCAATGAATTTGGACCTGGTACCGACACAAATAGGGCACTATACCCGACCAGACAAAATGAACATAATAGGCTAATAACTGATTGGTCAGCCAGCTCAAACATGCAGCTGATACACCGGCTGTTGAGGGGCTTTTGCATTGACAGCGTGAGGCTGACTCATTCACCATCCCCTCCATTGGAGCTGTTTTCTAAGGCACCCTGGACAGTTGCCAGTAACTTGCCACCTACTCGAACAAATGTAAGCTGTTGCTAGGTGGTAACCTCCCGCACTGTTAACAGCGGGCTTTCACTGTACAATACATAGACATGGTTTAGGTTTTTTCTGTGATGAGCAAATGAGAGATAGGCATCCTGGGAAATTATAAGGCTGCCCTAAAAATGCAGAAAGACAGCAAGAACGGGGAACTGGGTCAATGGAGACTCAGAATAGCTCCTGTAGCATATTGCATGCATGAAGAATCAATAATGTACACATTTATTGAAATTTTAAAGAAACCCCATGCCTATGAATATGAGCATTTTATCTGCTTATGTTTACATTTAATAACATGTAAGGGTATATAATAAAGAAACTAGGAAATTCTTTAAAAAAAAAAAAAGCTACATTTCAAGCATATGGTTTTCCTTAGCTATCCCAACACACGTTCTATTTTACAAAGGCAGAAGTGAATTATACAGCTAATAAAGCACCATTCATTCTGATTAAACTAATCTCTTAAGATCTAATATTCCATTAGAAATATTCTTGTCGTTAAATAAGGACACTAACATTTCTAATCGATTTATTAATACACTTTTCCTATAATACCTTAAATAACCTCAACTGTAACCAGAAGGACAATGTTAAGGCAGCAATGTTTTATAAAAGATTGTGACATTGAACTGTTCAATGAACCCTAATCATCATAGTTTGGTGATCATAAAAAATTCTGCTTTTCTTGCATCCGGTCTTGCTCCAGAATTCTCTTAGAGCTGAACTCCACCTAAATAACTGAATGTGCTTTTGAAATGCATATTGCTCAGCAACTTTTGTGTAGCACATAACCTTGCTTTATTGTGTAAACAGAAGAGCAACACCAACTTCTGAAGATACTGTAATAAATACTGGATTGTTACTAGCATGTACCAACCTACTACACAGACTAGCCATTCTCAACCAATGAACCCCCAAATGGGTTCTTCACCCTGCTGCTAATTGATCTCACATTGCCTGCCTACTTCCAGGTCTAATGCCACTTACCCACTTCTGGACCAAGGATTATTTTAGCATTCTAGCCACCACTGTCAGAGCATTTCTCTACCTGACCGCCAAAACAAATGGTTTTTGAAGGAATTTTCAGAGACCTAAAAAATATTTCAAGGATTCCTCCTTGGTGGCAAAAAGTATCCAATAAAGGGCAGTCATCTTTCTGTTTTATCTATCTGGAAGCACTTTTACAGGTAAACTGAGGTGGATATCAGTTTAAAAAACTAATTAGGTACCGCATAAACACAACTTAACCATACAAGTATTATTAATGTGACATAACATAAAATAAATACCACCTTGTAGCAGGTTAAATTACTAATGACAGTTGAATTCTATTCGATATAATTGTATGTTTGTTAAAGTGGACCAACCACTGGGACATTATGTAAGCTACCATGGCTGGACTTTGCCCGGATATAAAAGTTGATCTTTTAGTGTTGGTCTCAGTCACACACCTGAAACAAGCATGCAGACAACTTGTGACAAATTGTGTTAAAGTAGTTGAAAATCTGAGCTGCATCGTGATTTGGAATTAGTGATTAGGGATGTAATAAAGACAGAGGATCAGAACATCAATCAAGTAAGCTGTATTTTTAGAACCAGGTCAGAAATGGCAGTTTACATAATCCAACAGTGAAAGTCAGTTCTTTGGAATACACCAACACACTCTTTACAAACCAGCCAGGGTTCAATTAGAATCCTTAAGCTTTTTCAGGAATAAAATGTAACAATAAATTTGTATTTACTTTCCAGATGAAGCTGGGCTTAAAAGGTAAATTATACATAGAAAGGGAATATATTCTAATGCAGCCATAGGAACACATAAAATATTTATGTAGGATTTTGATGAATAATTTTGTATAAAATAATAGCTTGTACAATATATACCACCAGCACCCACCCCTTTAAAAGAAGACACTCATCAAAAAAATCTATGTAGGATGTCATTTGTCCTAGAAGTAGTTCTGTGCCCCGTCTAGAATCCTGAAATGCAGTCCTCAGAAACCCACTCTATTCTGGCTCTGATCATACCACCAATAGCAGTGCTCAACCCAGAAATGTTTTTAAGCCGGGTGGGAAGAAATTGTAGGTGGGTGGCAGCCCCTGTATTGTGACCAAACTCTTTAGTAACCACCCAAAAACAGCCGGGTGAATCAGTTTTTAATATAGACACACGCTGCATTCACTTCACTTTTTAATGTTTTTAAATAAAATATAGCAGTAAACACTATCAAATGCCAGACATCATCAAACTGCAAATAGGCTTTAAAAGATCAAACTGGCAAATAGGTAAACCGGCAAACTAAGGAACACAATATACAATTTTTTTAAACAGGCAAGACAGCAAACAGCAACTGTTTTTTTAGTCCAGAAATTAGTAGTCTTTGATAGCAGAAAAAAACAAACCATTTTAGATTAACCAGATTCCCCAAAGCATTAAAGAATCTGGGATATTCATTTTGGAACACAACATCACTAAGAATGCATTCTGTTCTTTTTGGATTTTGACAATGTCCCTCCTGGGGTTCTCCGATGAGCACTTGGCAGCCATGTCAAAGTACACCAGATAATTTTCTCCAGTTAAACTTGTGTCAAAGGGCATTGTGAGAAAATGCTATGAAGTCAAAAAGTCCAACCACATGGAGCAAGAATCTTCCCTGAACTTTATCAATGTATTTTCAGCCCTAAAAGTTACCAGACTTTCACCATCATCCAGACAATCATCCAAGTCTCATTCAAGGCAACCGTATTATTTTCTTATACATGTTCTTGTATCCATCTCCTTAAACAAAATTAACCTTAACTGAATATACTAACTGCTTAGGGAGCAAGTGCATAACTGAAAGATAACGATTCATTTGCCCCTTTTACACAATTGTATGTCAGACTTAACATTAAGGTATTTTACCTCCCTTCTGAAAGCTCTGACCTACACAACTGGGAAGTTTACTATTCCAGCAGACAGTGTTTCTGTAACCAATACTGGGTATATGTGACAATTTATTCACAGCCTTGTAGAGGGCTACATAGTGTGCACATTATAAGTCTTTAAAGTGGTGGAACTCTACTGAGGTCTTGGATCATAAGAAACAATAAGGTGAATGTCCTCGATTACTTCGCATCATAGGGACCCCAACTGGCTCAGACCCCATGGAAAAACATGGGCTGCTATAGTGATTATTCCAGCTGTGCATACAGCAGGAACTTTATGTTTGCTTTTTGACTTAAACCAAATTCTTGTTAACACTAAAACAAGTGAAAATGCCATGGACATAAAGTTAGGTTCATAAATATTTGGAAAGAGGTAACTTTTTTCTAATTTTGGTTCTGTACATTACCACAATTATTTTAATTGAAACAACTCAGATGCAGATGAATTGCAGACTTTCAGCTTTAATTCAGTGGGTTGAACAAAAAGATTGCATAAAAATGTGAGGAACTAAAGCCTTTTTAACACAATCACTTCATTTCATTTCATTAAACAAATCATAAATACTGAAAATACTGAAAAAGCAATAACTCTGTATATTGTAAAGTACTATATTATTCTAAAAC
>NC_092863.1:39975435-40002077 GCF_032062135.1 Pyxicephalus adspersus | reverse complement strand
TTCATGCAGTCTTCCCTTTATGGTAGACTTGGATATCGATACGCCTACTTCCTGGAGAGTGTTGTTCACTTGGTTGGCTGTTGTGAAGGGGTTTCTCTTCACCATGGAAATGATTTTGCCATCATCCACCACTGTTGTCTTCCGTGGACGTCCAGGTCTTTTGGCGTTGCTGAGTTCCCCAGTGCTTTGTTTCTTTCTCATGATGTACTAAACTGTAGATTTTGCCACTCCTAATATTGTAGCAATTTCTCGGATGGGTTTTTTCTGTTTTTGCAGCATAAGGATGGCTTGTTTCACCTGCATGGAGAGCTCCTTTTACCACATGTTGTCTGTTCACAGTAAAATCTTCCACATACACGCATCCCCCCCCCCAAAGGAATTGCCCACACCAGCCCATGAAATAGCCTTTGAGTCAATTGTCCAATTACTTTTGAGCCCCTGAAACGAAGTGATTGTGCTTTAGTTCCTCACATTTTTAAAGTCTGCAGTTCAAATGAGTTGTTTCATTTAAAATTGTTTGTGGTAATGTCAGAACCAAAATTAGAAAAAAAAGTTGTCACTTTTCAAATATTTATGGACATAACTGTAATTATTGGTATCTCGCAGGATTTACCAGACATTATTGGATTTGACTAATGATGAAATATTTTTGCCAACAACATCACTTATACAAAAGTAACCAATTCAAGAGCAAACTTCTTTCTGCTTTTTAAGTGAACACTTTAAAGAACACAGCAACACATGAAGGAGAAATGTATGCTAGTCAGGGATTCCATTTCAATAAAGTTCTCTCTGTTTTATAAGAAATCTACAGGTATGTATAGACAGTCATGGAATGGTTCATTTTCAGCATGAAATGGGCCTTTGACTAAAATTAAGTTATGAGCTGGAATTGTATCACCACTGATTGCCTCTTCTGCTCTCCCCAATAGACATGTGATAGGACATTGTTAGTAACGGCAGCAGTATTTTAATATGAGAAAACCTACAAAAATGTGGTATGTGAATAGAGTTATCTACAGAACACCACAAAACTGATACTTTAACGTGCATGTGGTAAATTTAGCTAATCAGTCTGATAAAATGTGATAAAGTGTTCAAATGTGCAAAAAACACATTGTAACGAAAACACTACGTTGTGGAAAAAAAACCCAAAACAAAATTACATGAAAATAAACCAAATAGTGTATTATTCATTAAAAAATCAAAAATATTTTTTAATACCAGTAGAAAAATATGTAAATTTAAGTTATCGGGACAGCAGTAATTGCCAGTTAAGTTGATGCATACATATGTGCTGACAAGAGACATGAAGACTGGCCGAGAAAGCAATGGCTCTGCAGTATTTTTCTGCTCCATTACTGTCCAATCATAGGCCAGAGGCAGACTGCTTCGAGTATAAACAAATCCTAGAACAAAGAGGTAATAAATGCTCCATGTGATGTGTTTTTTTTTTCTAATTGTCTGCATGTAGGTAAAAATATCAGACAAAAAGTCAGGGTGCTTGTACAATGTGTCTGAGCACCCAATGACAGAAAGGGCTTCAAAAATGTATGCCTAAGATGTTACTTACTCAAAATGGTCTGCAGTAAAGCTCTTTGTTTTCCTCATAAACTTTTTACAACCCAATGAAGGGAAAAAAAATAAAGACAACGGTTTAGGGGTTATCTGATCTTTCACTTTCTAAAAAAAAAATAAAGCATCCAGTAAGGCAGATTGTGAAACACATCTTTAGTCACCCTTCAGTATATTAAAAGTTAAAATACAGCTGTACCACAAACTATTTTGAGTAAACAATAGCTTTGACACATTATATTGCACACTATCGGTTACACACGAGGCATCTCTAAATGCTTAACCGCAAGGAAATTCACAAGGCCTGTGCCTGTCGTTTCAGTTTTATTATCAATCCAATTATGATTATAAAAGGTCACATGAATACCCAAATCTTTCAACAATCAAATATTCTGCAGAAAGTATCCTGTTTATTTCATGAACTCTGTAATATGCCTTAACTTGCTTCTTTCAGCACAAGGCCCTTGGATGACTTGACCAACTTAATTCATGACAAAGAACCACAAGTATCAGACCCATTCATAAACTTTTAGATCCTAACTGTTTGAATAAAGAAATATGTTGCCAAATTTTTAAACTGATGGATATAGGATATCACAAGATTATCACAAGAAAGGGGATGCAAAACAGCTTAAAAAGAACATTTGTGTTGACATGAGACCCATTGATGATCTAGGCTGTAAGCATTCAAACTTAAAGTGTAACGCACCACCTTAAGTGTTTCCATTTTGGGTGTGTGTTGTGCTAGAGAGATTTTACTTCCAATTGCTGCCTTGGAAATGTGAAATGACAGTCAACCTCCCCAAGGTAAAAGGAATTCCCCTCTTACACTGTTGTCACCAAACCTATGTCTCTCATCAGAATTTTAACATTTAGGATCCCCCCAACTTTCTGCTTCAGAATCAATAGTAAGCAGGACAAAGGGTATGAATTTCCCCAGCAATAGCTTTCACACTCAACTGACTATATGAATCACAATCACTATTTTTTTTACAGGAACTATCATGAATGACATGTGAGGCAAGTTTTATAAACCACACAGCTATTTCTCAAAATCTTACCAGAAAAGCTCCCACAGCAATAACATTAAACCCTTGTACCTGGAAGTCCATATTGATGAATAAGTAAAGCGGAAAGCAGAAGGAATTTAAGAAATCCATTTTTTTCAGAACAATTTTTAAAGCCCTGTGTGTATAGTGCAAATATCAAAATTAGCAGTATGTGCACACCCCTTATTGGACCTAATTTATGGTTTTCATAAGTAGACAAATGTTCCCTTTAACAGTAATAAAAGGATACTCCACCCTAGTTTACTGTTGAAAAAAAAATATTGATGGGAAGAAACTAAGAAATTTCAACCTGAAACCTCCTAATAAAACAGACAAAACAAAATGAAATTACAGTTGCACTGTGTGAATTTGATGTAATTGTCATGTCTCCATGAAAATGGTTACATATGTTGAATTTCTCCCAGTACCATCTGCTCTGGAGGGTCATTCTAATTTTAGAATGGCTATTGTACTCTGAATACAGGCAGATGTCTCTTGGAGCACATATCTCACTCAACATGCACATGTAGTTGCTGCTTTGCTCCCATTTCCTGAACTGATGTTTCTATGTAATCAGCACAATGATCATACGGTAACTTTTTTTTTTGTTGTTGGATCCAGTGATTAGTTCATTCCCTAAAATATACCAACCATTCAAATATCTAGGTCTGAAATCAACCTGATGACCATCAATAACATAACAAGCCAGGAATATTTCTACCACTTGTAATTAGATTTTTCAGCTTAAATGGAAAAAAGTAAAAAAAAAAAAGAGACTTTTTCGGATACTATCTATCTATTAAATGATGTTTAATAATCATTTCGTAATCAATAATGGCATGCTTCTATGGAGAATAAACAGAAACACTATATACCACACTGTACGAATCTTTACTGTAGATGTGTCAAAGCCAGGTTAAATGTTCACCATGTATGTTATGTCTCAGGGGTTGCTGGTAGGAGCTACAAGCCTACAAGTGTGACCGTAGTCTTTCTTTGCAGGCTCTTTCAAAAGGGATATTCAGAAAAAACTAAAACCCGATATTGGAAACACCCTTCTTTATCTTTTTTTTAAAATGGGCAGTTACAGATTTCACTAGCAGTTGAAAAAGATCATGTATTTGGCATAAACATAAATGCACTTTACGGTTTACACTTTAGCTAACAAAGTACAAAATGTCAGATCATGGTACTACATAATGGTAATGTTTGTTGGGACCCTTTTTATTGCCACATGCGAAGTGCCAATAGAATAAGGGGATGGCTTTTTCTCCCCCACATTGAGAGGTGATGTAAAGGAAGTTTGTGTGTTTGCTTGCTTTAAGCTTTTATCTGATGAATATTAAAATTGTAAATGATTAGTTTAAGTACTACAAGAAATATTAATATTACTAATGCTACCAACTACTATATATTTATTTATTACCCAATGCAATATTTCAGTGATAAAAAAACAGTATGAAAATATTATTGATGTTATTAAGCTTTGCCAAATGATCTCAGGATCATCAAATCCAATGCACACCTCTGCAAGTTGATACACACGTGTCACCAACCTCATCAAGGTGGCCCTTCAGAAATCAATACTTTACAGAGGGATATTTCATAATACAAGTTCATATTAGTCCAAGATGAGAAAATACTCCTAACACTAAGCAGGGATTCATAAGTTCAAGTCATTCCCATCACATTTAGCATTATTCTCAATACCACATTGGAAAGTTCACAACACTTCTTCTAAATTTAGCAACAATGAAAAGGGGAGTTTTACCAGTATTCAAAATCCCTTCTACTGACATTCCAACTCCCAGATGTTTTAATCATATAAACACAGTATAAAAGTATATTCCACTTTGTAATACATTCCATAAAACGGCCTTTTTTAGGGTCATAGCCAAGGCTGTCCAATTGGCTCTAAGTCCCCATGACCCTTCGGCCCAGGAAGGGTCCTAGCTACATAGGCACCTATAGCTCCCCCGCTTCTGCAGGATAGTCCCGGGAGTTTGGACACAGACCTGCCAGCTGCCATATCAACGTCATGCAGAATGTTCCATGGGATTCAAGTCAGAGCGCAGAATAGCAGCAGTTTCAATCCGCCATACGTTCCAGCACCCAGTAGAAGAAATGCGCAGGTACAGCCTGATAAGGGGAGAGATCTGGCACATCATCATTTGGAAAGGCGTGTGTATTAGGTGGATATCCAGTAACATTTATGAAAGATGGGTTTAAGTTTTACTCCCACTCATTAAAGATGAAGGAGAAACTGCTGCTACTGATACTAAACTCCATGGGGGCAGTTTTTATTTAACACCAATAAAGAGGGGACTTACCGGAGCTAGGTAAAGGTAGCCTTTTATTATTTAATTATAATTGAATTCTATCTTCAAGTTATTTATGGCTGGGTCTACACGGACATTTTTAAAAATGCATGTAAATGTTCCTACTACGTTTGTATGTGTTTATATGCACTTTTATTAGTGTTTTGGAGCTTGCCTTTAAAACGCTGGAAAACGTCTATGCTGCGTTTTCCCGCGTTTTAAGTGCTTATAAACGCTGGAAAATGCAGGAAACGCCCCATTGAAATCAATGGAAGCGTTTAGCCACATTTTCCAGTGTTTTTGGGCGTTTTCCTGCATTAACCCCGCGTTTAATTTTTTAAACATTGCAAGCAACGTTATAAATAACGCTCATAAACGTGCCTGAAGGAAACCTCCTGGTGTTGATTAGCCCATCGGAATGCATTGGAATTTCAAACATAGGCTTTTAACGCCTTTAGTTTAAATGCCAGGGAAAATGTCTGTGTAGACTAAGCCTTACCTCATATACTAGGCTTTGCTTTTCCCAGGCAGTCAGTGATTAACTTGGCACATTCTGTTTTTTTCTAAGATAATTGGTACCATCTATAACATTTGTAGTGACATTGTTAACACCAATATATTGTATCCCAAACATTTTGTTATTCCCACTGAGCTTCTTACCTACTGTATCAATACCTGGTCAGTGAGGACCCCATGGGGAGCTTGGGTGATATTCTTTATTTGAGCTCCCATAAAGAACTGCAGTTTGATTATCAATAAACAAGTCAGGTTAGATACAATTTGAGGGTGGAAGGCAGAGCTTCAATTTGTTACTAGAACAGTTTCTACAAAGAGTAAGATGCAATACCTACTTGAATGATTTATTAAAAAGAAAAAAAAATAGAATTCCATATAGACTGACAGCAGGATTAGAGTTTTCTTTTCCGAGCTAAAGATTTCAGCTTCCAGCTGCATCAAAGCTTTTCTAAACAGCTCAGACCCAGCAGTGTAAATTGACAGCACAGACACATATCAAAGACAGATAGAAGTGGGGAGAATAACTAGTAGGATATTATGTAACTGCTGGAAACACAAGAAGGGCACTATTTAGTTCCCGCGAACCTAACTGCAGTGTCAGAGAATTTTTTTGTACAGGTGGATAACAATGCATTGTATCCCATCTTTGTACAACACCACTACCTACAGCATGTGCAATCATAACATAACCACGGCTTTTAGGAAAACATATTAAAAAATAACCCGCACTCCACAGCCACAAAATGCATTATTGATTTCAGGAAATATACTTTAATTGCACTGTAACGTACAAATAAATTATGTAGCCAGATTAAGGATGCAATTAAAGACAAGCAAAATCTCAAGGCAGGTATACGTTTCCGTTGCTGAAAATACTAGGGCTCATACACCCACATGCTTGATTCAGGAGTGAATCCAGCTAACACAGTGTTTTGACCACACACCAACGTGGGAGAATACTTGTGCAAAGCTTTGCTTTGAGTTACAATGTTAGTGGCATTACACTATAACATTATAGAGAACATTTGGGCACAGAGAATTGTAGACATCAATTTCTCATGTAACATGAACCACATATGACTTCAATATACAAGAACAGGCCTAATTATAAGATACAAAAAATACCCCACAGGTATGCTGATAATAGAACATTAAGCAATGACCAGCCTTGCAGAACTTGGAAACAACTTAAAAATATAAAGCATGGTTTGCACTTTAGGAACTTTAAGATAGTTACCAAAGAGAAGGCAGAACAAATGAAACAAAAGATGTTAAAATTATGTCTACTCAACTCTGAAAAACTGTAGTTACATAAAAGCTTTTATGAAATTCTTCTGTGCAATCAGGCAGTCCCAACAATGGTATAAGGCACAAGAATACCCAAGTACATAAACCAGAACAGTAAAAGCATATTTTTTAAAAACATGCACCAGTTTAAAAACAAAGATGAAAATAGAAAAAAAAAATGTAGAATCAAAACCGTGGTTGCTCAAGAGGATATTAAGTACATTAGCCAAACAGTACGGATGGGTGCTTCATCATCCATCACAAATGTGCACAAAGCTGTTCTCTAAAATACACTGGGGATAACTAATTGCTTTTTCTTTTATAGAAGCAGTGCAACAAAGATGTTTCCAGTAGTTTGTTTTCCTTTTCTGGGGGAACAAACCACTAACTGATGGAGTAAGAAATTCATTTGATATTACCAAAGGTCTGGATGCAAACATTTAAATAATACTCATACATATTTGTACAAATAAACACAAAATTGGTATTTAATGTATTGTAATTTTGGCAGATTTGTATTGTAATTTTGGTCACAGCCAAGTTCACCTTTCATTTATCTATGCTAACTTTCCCCGATCCAAGTGGCCAAATAAGTGGAAGAGGAACAAAGGAAAATAAAATAAAAGTATGTGCAGCTACTGGGGATGACAATACAGCTGAACTGCTTGGCCTTGCATAAGGCTTGGCCTTGTTAAATTTAATTTTAAATTTGCAACAACTAATTTCTAAATTTTCAAAACACACAAACATGTATTTGTGCTTTACCCTTCCTACGTGTGCTACAATATCAATGAATTTGTTCCAAAGTTTGTCTGTCATACACAATTGATTTACAGACACTGTAGCCTGTATGAATTTAGGGGACCTTTCAAGAAGCCATGATTATTTCTATTTACATTTTTTTCTCTTAAAGGCATGTTAACCAAAACATTCTAAGAGTGTGTGTGTATATATATATATACACACACACACATATATATATACACATATATATATACATACACACACACACACAGTCCCCGGGTTACATACGGGATAGGGACTGTAGAGTTGTTCTTAAGTTGAATTTGTATGTAAATCAGAATAGGTACATTATTTTAATAAATGCAATTAGGACAGATGTTTGTCTCAATATATTATTAGGCAGCATGGTGTCAGTTACTGTATAAAATCCTCACTGTGAGCTAATCACAAACAAAGCAAAAAAAGAGTTACAAGAGGCTGCAGAAAGAGCTCAAGGATCACCCACAAACTCAGCTGTGTATAGCAAAAGATTTCTTCTGTAAGTCATGCAAACCATCCCCCTTCAAGCCTCATTCACACAGCAAGCAGGGAAGCCTATTCGTATCTAGGAGGCGTCCATATGTCCTTAACTCGGGGACTGCCTGTCTATATAGTGTATGTGGAATGTATTCATTCCTATAATCCAGATTCAGGAAAACACATATTTGTCATGTGAAAAAGATAGGTAACCCCAACATTTTTCAACACTTACAGTCTGTGAAAATAACTGGAACCTTTCTAGGTCTATACAGGTAGAACTAGAGATATCCAAGGTCTCGTGTCCTTTTTGCCAATGACGTGTGGTGTCATCATGCCAAAATTAATAGGACTTTATATGGCCAATAGATTGAGGGTTGTGGGTGACAAATTCAGTCATCAAATTATTGGAAATTAATAATTCTATTATAAATTCAAACATTTGCAAGTAGCATAGATGACACATCAGCAGTCAAATGGCTGCTAGTTGGACAAGAACTGGCCCGCCAAACAAAACTTGCCCAAAAGCTAAAATATTTGATGCTAAAAGTAGTCTCTGAGAACCCCAAAGTTCTGGTGCAATCTGATGTGTGCTATCAAATTGCACACATTGGTAAGCATAGATTGTACAAATTTGACCTTCATGGAAAGTTGGTCACAAAAATCATTTTCCAAGAATAACATAAGAGCATGATTCCAGTTTACCAATAAACATTTGGGGAAAAGCCTTATGAAACAATATGCTGGGGACTAATAAATTAAAGTCTAACCACAGTAACAATAGACATGTTTAGTGCAAACCAAACTCAGCAATTAAAATAGAAGGACCACACACTAGCTGTGATTGTGTTGTATTAAAATAATCATTTTTGGGGCTGCTTTAAGACCTGGGCAGTTTTTTAAACTAAAGGTCAGAGTAGGTATACCCTAAACCCTAGTAGGTATAGTAGGACTCCATTTTAACTGATAGGGTATATAAAACAAGTTCTACATTCTCTACTCATCCTTTGTTTCTGTTTGACCGCCAAGGTCCTGGTCTGTACAAGCAGTGACACTTTCTTCAATAACCAGAGCACCAATATCCTACAGTGATCACGGATATATACCATGGAACTATTTTATTGTATTGTAATTCGTTGCAGCTGCAACATGCTGTCATCTGCTTTGAAAGTTCATTTGTATAAGCCCGTTAATTGAAAAAAGTATTTTTTAACATACAAATCTTTCAAATTTAAACCTGATAAGCCCAACTAATACATCCTTTTCCCTTTAGTCCTATGCTAGTTTGGATTTGTATGGTCTTGTAAAAAAAAAAAAAAAAAAAGGAGAATGAATGTTTTATATCAAAAACATAATGCAAGGGTTGTGATAAATGTGAGAAATCAGAAAATAAAATGTGTGTTTTGTATGGATGCCAGCAGTTTTGCTGCCAGAATAATTTACATTTATCTAATGGCATGGCTAGTTCCAAATCAATAGGTCCACACTAAAATGTGAAAATTGCTGGAGTTCAGAAGGAAGAATCAGTTACAAGTGCCTAAACAGCAAATCATACTGTGCTGGAGTATCAGAACATCATCACAGGTAATGCAATGCCCTCAGCACTACTAACGTGTTTAGTTACTAAATATGCATCTCTGATCACTAATGAGAGATACACTGAAGCAAACGTTGTGGATACAGCACATCGTATAGCCCTATATATGGGTTACAGACTAATACACAAGAGGTATCATTTGTGTGAACATGATTACCATAAATATTAACACCCATAAAAGGATAGATTTCAGAAGCCATTTGCCAGAGAAGGAAAAAAGAACACCTTTTCATTCTGTCAACTGAGTTTAACCCAAAGCAGGTCTCTGCCTTACTCGGAGAAAAGTGAACATCCTTACAGAAAAAAAAAGAAAAGATGACGTCAAGCACGCGTTTTCAGGATAACAGTTTTCAGTGTTCAAAGCACTGCATTCTAGATCCCATCTGCCACATTTCACACAAACCCACATCTTCCCCCTGTTGCCTTAGAAGCAGGAATTCTCAGAAGTTATATTTAACTGTTACAATCCACAAAGCAAGACTGAGCTTTTTACACCTCTTCTGTGTGTATTTAACATATGTGCTGCAGAGTGCTTATTTAAATACTTGGCACACTAAACGGTTCTGTTCATCAAGAACTACAAACCCTCTTGGCAATAAGAACTGATAATTATTGGTAGGATTTCTCTGTAAAGGCGATTGTGCTGCTGTTTAAGAATATCCCTTTACCAGCTTTGATGTGTGTGCAATGCTACTTCCACTTACATCACAGAGAACACATGGTGCCAGGTTGCCGCTGCCTGCTTTCCAGTACTTGGGATGCTGCACCACCATCCAGACAAATCATGCATGTGTTACAGAAAGCTGTAATATTGTCCTATCCATTGCACTAAGACGCAGGTAAAGGTATATTGCCAAAAGATATTTAAGCACTACATAAAGACCTCAACATCCCAAAATGCAGCAAGCATTTTTAAATTGTATTACGGCTTAATGTGTGATGAAAAACAGGTCATATAGAAAACAATATATTTTGTAATATCTGTGTATTATGCTATGGGCCTCTACATTGTATACATTATAGGAATGCACCTTAATAGACATGTTCATAGTCCCAAGACAATCTGCCAAGCCTTGACCAGAATCCATGAAATGCACTGTGCTAGACACATCATAAATCATTAGTAGACAACACAGTGTAATAGCTGCCAAATTGTTACGTGCTCACTCCTAAATATGGCATATCTTTATTAACCTTACAGCCAGGAGGAATGCACAAGCATATCAATGCAAGTGGTATGTTTCCTATTTTAGGTTACTCTATAAGGCTAATTCTACCCTGGATTGATCAGACACAAAAAAATGACCAGACTTTGCAAATGTAGCAACGACAAGGAAACTGCCTTTAGGAGGCATGCAGCGCATTCATGTATTAATTCATGTCATCGCCAATCCATCAACAAGGATCCGCACCATTTTACTGCAGACTGGAATGTACTATGAAGCTACAAAGGCCTGAGCATCTACCTAACAAATGTAAATCACTACCATGGGTGCGATCAAAGAGCAAATACATAGCACATGACAAAAGCTAAACTGTTAAGGCAGATTCCACACTTGCAATCTTCACAGATCAGTGTTTTGTGATTGTTTCCAATGAGCCCATCTACACATTTTCATCACTGAGCAGTGAGATGGTGGCTTATATTTGTTCAATGATTTAGCAAAACTGCTTCCAATCAAAGAATAATCTGTTAAGCACAGTGTGATGGCCCAGGTAGTAAACGCTTCATCCCAGAACATGTTACACAATTCTGAACAGCAAATAATTATTTGAAACCAATTTCAGGAAATGACTCCAATACATCCAGCATAACCCCTGATTGTATATTACATGGAAGGGAGGGATGGATCACAGCAGATAGCATCAGGGAAATAACCTGTCAGGAAGATCTCCGATAACAAAAAGGCAACAATTTTATTAGCCACCTGTTGATGCCATTTCAGAACATCCACACCATCAACCTTTGAATTTTTTTACAACCCATTTAACAGCTTGTGTTCACAGATAAAGCCTATTGCATTTTAGTGCAGTGCTGTTTAAAAGCAGTAAAAATGTGAAATAGGAAACACAGCAGGTCAAATGAGGTCTTAGAACTGGGATCCACACTAAACCAAAAAAGTGACCTGAATTTAGCACATGGGCCCTTACAGCCATTAGTAAAGGACTGCATGCTCTTGTTGAATGATTCAATGCTATGCAGTCTCCCAGTATGATCCAATCATAGGGAGCCTTTATGAACCTTAATTGCATGGTTTTGTATGAGATTTCAAGCATTTATTACACTGTTTTGAACCAGTCCATGTAGCAAATAAGAAAGAAGATAGAAAAAGAAAAACGCTCATAAACAGTGGCAAATACCCCTTTCATTTCAGTGGGGACTTTTGAGCATTTGTAGGCATTTTAAACTGTTTATGGGTGTTTTAACGCTGTCTGCAACTGCAGGCTGCGTTCTCTTTAATAAAACTAAAAATGCTCCAAAATAACATTCCTTGTATTGTACTGGCACAATAGAATGAATTAAAATTTCAAACATGGATTTTGAAGAGCTTTAACACTGGGAAAACAGTCCGTGTAAGCTTAGCCTAAGGGCCACTGGGAAAACATTTTGACAACTATAGGGAACTTGTGAAGCCGGGGTAAAAAAAAAAATCAGAGTATCCAGAAAAATGGATGTGTACAAATACAATTTTTGTCATTAACTGCGGTGTACTATGAATTGAACTCTATCACAACACCTAAAGCCAGGTGGCAATGAATCCAGTGTTACACAAACCAGTATGCAGATATTGTCAGGCTGATGTGACCTTTGTTAATTAGCAATTGCATTTCAGATTATCAGCATTATATAATTGTGTAAATGCTTTTAATAGATCTTGTTTTTATTTCATATACATAATACATTATATGCACAGCTAAAAGTACACTAGCAATTGTCTACCTATTGAAAATCAATACAAACAGCATGGTTTTCTTCAATCAGCCGCTACAAATGTAGCCAGAACTCTTTGGCAGCCACAGGACAGACATCTCAAATATCTGTTGTCCTGTAGTGAATTACAAAACATTAAATCTTGTACAAAGCAGAAACAAGAAACCCTGGTACCCTAGCTGTGACTTGAATTTTATGTCTTCAACTCAGCATGACGAAAGAACATTCTTGGCTTCTAGGTTGAAAAAAAACCTTCATCTTTTTGGATGATAAAATAAAGCATTATTATTATTACAACCTTTTATTTATAAGGCATCAACATGCAGCTCTGTGTAATAAACAAAAACTGCAGCTGACATGACTGCATACATAACAAATAGAAGCAATAAACATCAAAGGGGAGCCCTGCCCAATCAAGCTTTGAATCTAATAAGATAATTGGATGATGGATAGATTGATAGATGGATGGATAGATAGATGTTATAAAGCTGTTTGCATTGAAAATATCACACAGCCTTTCTTACATGGATGAACCCATGTGGTGGTGGTCAGTGAGAAGAATGCCCCTTACTTTGAGTGAGAAGAATGTTATCTAGAACCACCACTGGTGTCATTAAAACAGTTTTAAGGCACAGACTGCTCATTGCTCAAGAAACCCCAGAGGGTACTATGAACAAAAAAGCAGTTCAAGCTTTTACACAGCTTCTACTTTATGCACTGTTGTAAGTTGTGCTGCAATACATATCTGATGGCAAAGTGTGTTGGGCTGCCTTCTACATCACACGTAACATTTGTCACAATGTGTACCTGCAACAAATTAGAAATTGAATATCTTATAGTTGTCATTTCTTTACACGGAGCAGAAAAACTAAGAATAACAGCACTGCTCTGAGTTGCTGAATTTCATTTTCCTCCTTTCCTTAGGTTCAGGTAATGAATTAAAAATGCTTTTATTTTATTGTCATATTTCCTGTCTCTTTTTTGCCTGAAGCCCTGTTTGAAACAGGTACCACTCTCTGAACAGAAACTAGCTATAGAAAACAAATGGAAGGACAAGGGTTTGTAATAAAGTGTCTGTGCATAGATCTTTTAATTGAAGGGCTAACTTTATATGCTTTGAAAAGGACTTTAAGTCCTGAAACAACTGATTTGCAAACTAAAGTTCTCCTCTAGTAATGAACATCCTGAAAGGCATCCCCTCCCTTCCTCAACTGAAAGGGTCAAATGGGTGATGCTACAACACTGTTGAAGAATGTGCAGTCCTGCTTCCATAGTCCTCCTCTGGTCCTTTCTCCATGTGACAGAGAAAACCAACACAGATTTAAAATTCAGCTCACACAGACAAGGCATGTCAGATGAATACCAAATGTGTTTTCATGTCTAGCACAGATGGGCTGCCAATAAATCGTAAAAGGCAGAGACTATTCATAATATTCCGAGCCCAGATTCTTAGCATATTTCTGTATTTTTATTCCTTAGAGAAACTCTTTAGAAGATGATTCAGAGCTAAAAATAAGTTATATAACACAGCTCTAGTTCTCCTCAAATCTCAATCTTTTTGTTAACATTTATTTACAATTCTTTATTAGGCTGCTAGCAAAAAAATCAATACACTAGTAAATAAAGCAATGACAAAACAAGCGGGATTACTGATATTATTGTGTGCAAACATGTTGTGTTTCTACGACTAATGAAAATTTCTAACATTTATATTGGGGGGTAATAGGTTTATAAACTGTGCCTTCCTACAAAAACTTTATTAATGGGTACACTACATCTAAGCATTTGAAGAAAATCTGTTTGCATGTACTAAGCCATGTGTGGAACAGGTGTAGAATCTAATATGCAGAATGTGCAGCAGATCAATACAAAGCATTCTGCCAGCTAAGAATGTGTATGTTTACTGGTTAATGGCTCACAATCACTAATATGTTCTCTGTAGATTTGCATGTTGGCTTGTCTAAACATCAGCCCAATAGTACTGGCGATGGTGGGGTGAGAAGTAAATTGAATGGCGGAACCCACCATTACAATACACACACTCATCCTAATAAAATACTAAGGCATTACTGCTATTGGGCATATAAGGAAACTCTACCAATATGAGACATTACATACAGAATTTTAGAGGTTGCTACAAGTTACTGATAATCCACGGGTTTTGTTTTATGTGAGTGAGGTGTAAGAATTCTAGAATTTGGTTTTATTTATAAACTGCATAATACATGGTGCCTAGTGCAACAATTATTACAGAATCCATGTTCTGACATACTTCAATTATAATTCCTTCTTGCATTTGTAGAAAATGAAGTGCCATACAAGTTTGTCTTGACCGAAATTGTCCTTCAAAGGAGATACAAGACAATGTTCAGTATGGACAAGCCTCTGTTTGACTATAAATGGATGTGAGAAGGTTATGTCCTGACCCGCTTCTGTGCTATATAGTGCATCTCCCATCATTGGAATCATAATGAAGATTTGTATTACTGAGCTGCTCAGTGGGTGATGTGCTTTTAGATAGGATTAATAGTCACAGTGATAGTCTGCAAATATGAAACCTCAGCAAACACAGGCCCCAGTGGTTTCTTTGTCTTCTTTATGATAAACTCTGGCAAGAACCGTAAAAATTCACATCAGGCTCTTATTACACATTTAAACCAATATTTTTAAAGAAAAAAATGCAAGACAGATATAAAACATGTAACATTCCCGAATATATGCCATTAAAATGCTAAGACTAAAAAAAATTATTCTGAACTTTTTTCATTTGAATTTTTTCAAAGGAAATGTCACAAAATTATTGCTGTAAATTAGAAGGTTTAGGCTTGGTTCATATATATTAAGGGCAGTGGTAGCACTGCATAATAAAAGCATATTCAAATCTGTATCACAGCATATGCTCCTATTTATGCAATAAATAAAATAAAAAGGTATGTAATGTTCCTGAATAATCGAGAGCATATTCATGGTTTACTGAAATCAGTAAGACAACAGTGTCCTAATGTATAAAATGTAGTTTAAATGAGAAATAAACTCAAGCAGGAAGTTAGAATCACATTGGCATTCTGGCAGGGTCATTTTTTTTAAATACTTGCAGCATTCTTTAGGAATTAAAATGAGAACAAATGTTAGGTAACCCTCATATTATTGCATGGATGTAACAAATGTTTTTTTTTCTTCATGACATATACTTTAAGATCTCAGAACACAATTTCTTATGCTTAGGTTATGTTAACTTGGGTTTAGGATTGCCACTTTGCCTGGCAGCACCATCGAGACAGACCCTAAGTCATAAGTTCCAAATCTAAATGATGCAGAGGAGCAAATTATCTCTTTCAGCATCTCAATGTCTTCTATGTCCATGGCATTTGTAGTGATGACCGCAGCACACATACAGAGCTCAGGTGGTCGAAAATGTTATCACTTAAGGTGTAGCCAATATATTTGGTTTGTGAGGAACATGAAGTAAAATTAGGCATAAATTGATTGTTCAGGAATATAAAATCCATGTTTAAGCGCAGGGCCTTGACGCCATTTTAGGAGTTCTCTAACACAAAAAAGTGGATTAAGTAGGATGTTGAAAAGAAAAACAAAAGGTGACCTGTGGAATACCTAAGGAATCAAGGTCACTATGGTTAGGAGTCATGAGATTAGAAGCTTTCTTAAGCTTTATAAATGGAAACATCTAAACCACTGGGCCTCAAAGTATCTGCATGTAGAACTACAGCTAAGGAGAATATACGAGAACCTTTACTTCCTAAATCCTGCCACCTTAAATAGAATGGACAGCTGTTAACTGCTATTATAGAACAACCTAGACCACAAAACTTTAAACCTGTCAATACAGTATTCATTGTTTAAATATCACTTGGGACCGCCGGACTGCATTCAGCTGAAATTTATTGCAGTTGTGGTCTATGTGGAAGAAATAAAATCAATAGAATTAATTTAACTCAATGCCACCACGTTGACAGCAACAATGTCAACTTTACATAGCTACCAAATGAAACATGGAGTCTTCCCAGCTCCCGAAGGACACCACTAATCAGCAGCAAGGCAGGGGGATTAGGTTAGAAATATGATAAACAGCAGAACAGCATATAAAACATTATTCCTTCTTCCTTAGCAAAACAAATCAGCAGAACTACATACTTTTAATAAAAGACATAAAAATGTGGAACGGCCAACTTTACGTGATAGTACTCTGCAAACATGTTTCTAGAGCGGCAATATTCTTTATCAGTTTCTGACCACTTAGTAACAATGTTACAGGGTATACTTAATGACTATTTAAAGGTTAACAGAAGGAGCACTGGATCAACTCCAGCTTAGGGTCACGTGGAATAGAATGATAAAAACCAGGCCATGACAAGACAGTGAGATCCTTTCCCTTTTAGGGTCCTGAATAATCTGCTCAGCTCAAAATGTCATAAAGGGCAGGGTCTTGGGGATGGACTGTTTCCCACTGCAGCCAGTTATTAAGCATATAGTAAACCGTGACACCAAGAATACAGTAAAACCTAAACCAAAATCTTTTTTATATTTATATATACACACACTATATATAGAAGCATAAATGTAAAACAGTATGGTAAATGTTTATTTGCCAGTACAGAATAAATAAGATGACAGTCATGTATCAATGCCACAGTAAGCCCAGAATGGAAAAAACAATCCATCTAGTGTAGCTCTAAATACATACAAGTGTAGCTTTGTATAGGTGTGCCTATTAACCTATTGTAATGGCCCACAGACAACTGACTGGATCCTGATCTCCATCACAATCATGATTTGGCAGGGTTACTTATATTAACTTGGACCATGAAAATCAACAACAGCTTTGAGGGATCACAGTAAAAGAAGATCTAATTCTATTGAAGATCTATCAGACAATGTAAAGAAACTTTACTTAACAGTATTCTAGCTTAAATACTCAACTTAACTCACCAAGCCTCGGATTTTGCATAGACAACATAGGTAGAAGTGTAGAACACGACGGCCAGTATCACATTAGCTAAAGGTTTAGGATTGCTACTTTGCCTGGCAGCACTCTTACTGTTGCTTGCCTGCATTGCTTTTATGATTTTGCTTTTGGAATACTGTACACGTTCACTTTACCCTCTTTAGGTGAGCTGTGTGGGCAAACCAACTAACCAACATTAGGATGGGTGTCCTTTTAACTTATTTTTCTAGTCATCAGTTCTAGTTTCTAATGATGCAGAGAAGCAAACTATCTCTTTCAGCATCTCCATGACTTCTATGTCTATGGCATTTGCAGTGTTCAACCAAGAAATTTTATTGAGCTGGGTGGGAAGGAATTTTAGGCATGTGGCAGCCCCTGTATTGTGAGCTGACTCTTTAGTAATCACCAAAAAACAGCCAGGTGCTTATTGAAAGGTGCCGGGTAGTGAAAACACTGCAATTGAAATTGGTAGCATAGTTCCAAGGCCAACCAGTTAACTGAGCTACATTAAAAGACTGTTGGGCAGACAAGGCAGTCCATAGCTTGAGATGGTCACATATGGATTATCAGAGTACCCTAGTATTTGACATTCCAGGGGTCCTTTTCTTCATATAGTAGCAGTTTTCTAGTTTAGCACTGCCGAAAGCAAACTTTACTACTACTACAAGGTAAAGAATGGTGAATGTGTCTTTGGAGCAGTTACCTGGTTTCAGAGGTGACAGAACTGGTGGCTGTCAAAATTTTATTAGGGTAACAGGGCAGAAAAATGACATGCTCAATTTCTAAAAGCATCTATAAACCTAAATGAAAATTTCAAGGTACCAAGGAGGAAGCAACATACCCTATAGCCTCCATTTTCAGATTAGCTTTATCCTAAAGTTAATTCCTAACGTGTTGCATTTTATATACAAAACCAATTCATAGTTACATTTTAAATACTTCCATTCCCTACATTGCTCAAATTACACTTATTTTGCAAAAGGAGGCTACAAGGTTTTGCTAATGTACATTACGTCCATAGTTTCACATATAAACAGCAATTTCAATACACCAACAAGCACATAGCCCATTATCATCAATAAACCATTTTCCATTTTACCAAAGAAAATCCGAATAGTGAGATTGCAATTATTCTGCCTTTTTTTTTTTTGTTGCAAAAAAAGCAAACAAATTCTGTGTTTTTCTCTTTTCAACTTTGAAAATGGAGAATGCTTTGTTTACAATGAAGTTCTGAAGTGTTTGTTTTTAACTCCTTTACCACACTTTTGTCAAACCCTAAAAAATGTATATTTGATAACGAGGACAAATGAATTTCAAATTTAAATGGGTGATGTAAATGTGTGTGAAAGAGATTGAATGAACAAGGAGTGCAGAGTAATCCTAATGCTGCAGTATATTAATAAGACTTGAACTCAAGCTGTTTGCTGCGTCGCCCTTGTAATGAGCAGGAATGAAAAGTAAAGAGAGCCAAGCAGAACCAGAATGAGTTTAGAAGGGATTATCCCTAAGGTTGCTTAAAACACACAGAGAAGGGAAGAAAAATCAATCATCTCTGGAGAAGGAACGAAGTAGACAAAAATTAGACAGGTTTTCCTGTTAATGGGAACGGTCCAGAAAAGCTTAGTATATCTATATTTATAGGAATGTAATAAATGCAAAAACAACTGGGTTATTAGTGAACAATTCCAACCAATACACAATTATCTATTCATTTAAGAATTATTTTTAAATACAACTAGTGTAAATAATGAAGACGGAGAGGAAAAGGCTGCAACCAGAATCAAATATGTCCAACCATATAGCCTGATGCCAATCCCACATGTCCAGTCACAAGCTAGGGCCAGGGAGGTAGCTGTGATGATAAAAATATAGGAATACATATAAAAAAAAAAAAAAAAAAAAGTTATCCACTCTGCGTGATCAATGATGTCTAACCTGGGGATACCCAAAACCTAACTTGTATCTTAGAGCAGACCTTTGTGAAAATCCTGCGAGACAATTTTGCACAAGCTGGAAATAATACTTCTGGTCACAAATTTGTATACCAACTGTATACAGAATGCCTTCAAGTTGCCATATTGAATTTCAATTTTATATGATTGAAACAGAGAGGTAATTTTAAAAACATTAATTTACACAATAACTTGTGTGGCCATCACAATTGGTAAAGGTTTTAATATTGTTATATAATACGTCAAGTCAAGATGTCAAGTCTCATTTCTAAATTTCAGATGCATATTTAGCTGATTGCCTGGAGTCCAGCTTTAAACAAAGCCATAACAGCTACACTTGTTCAGAGCTCAGAACTGCCAGACATGCAGTTAATGAATACAGACTTGTTCCAACAGGTCAGAACAGTTGAGCTGACCTTCACTGTAAAAGTTTGAGCTATTGTATTGTTGTAGTTACTAAATGTTTATGGGTACAAAAACATGTACCCTAAGGTTTCCTATTTCACAGATAATAGCCATAATAAATTGTGTTCCTCTCCTATAGGAATAAATCAAATAGTATTTGTTTTTTGTAGTGTGAAGTCTGAGATATTATATCTGACAAAGTTTTTGAGTCATATTACGTTTAAACACGTTCTTCTGAGGGTAAACAAAGGATTGTTGGTCAGCTTTAAATCTATCTCTACACGAGTTTTAAACTCCCCTAAATTGAGTATTGTGAAATTCATCTGATTTTTGTTTTATTAAATTTACATTTGGTGTTTAAATGAAACAGGATTATACAGTATTACCATATGCTACATCTAAATTTCCAGTAAATCGGTCATGAATCTCTTAGAAAAATTGCGCACATCAGAGGTGTTGTCTGTCTCACCTTTAGACCTGTGGATTTAGGTTTGAAATGAGATACACATATCCATTTACTTCTACTGAAATGTCCCTCCCCCAGTGGCCTTGGCTATGTGGGCACAAATCATGAAAACTAATATGGCCACTATATATGTAAACGCAGCAATGCTTTGTACGGCATTGTAGATCTTGCCCTCCTCTTCTGACCCTGCCCAGGCCGCCACTCATTTTCTTTACTCAATCAAAAAACAGTGTGTTACTTGTGATGGTGGGATTAGTTGACACTAATAAGCTTTGGGCTGACGGAAAAAGAAACTGTAAATCTGTGTAAAGATACAGGCTATCCCACGTCTGTGACAAGATGCTTATATGATTTTAGGTCCACTTTAAACAGTAGATTTCCTCTCATTTTCCCTGCAGATTAATGGCACATTGCACCAAGTTGTATCTAGAGCCAGATCATCCATAAGGCACCCTCAGTTCTTGCATATGCTTCTACCTAGAGCTGCAAGTTAGCAAAGCACCTTTTGCTTCCTCACTTGGATTACATATGGGGGGTAGAAGAGAGACTTGTCCTGGTATCAAATATTGTGAATGCATAGGAGAGCTTGCTGGGCATCTTCGGCAAACTGCCTCAGTAAGCCCCAGCTAAAAGTGCTGTGGAAATTTGCCCTGAAAAAAAATCAAATACCCCTTTGATATATCTGCAGCACTACTGAGCAGGGTGTCAGCGATTATGAAATGTCTTGCATGTTGTGTATGTCCAGTCAACATACAAAAATGTAAATAATTGAGTCGAGGAAATCCCAGAAGCCGAAGTTTAAGGTTTTATGTACCGACTCCTCAGCCCTGAAATTTTTAATTAACAAGTCCAACCCAAAATGGTTGCTACTTTTTCTTTGACATCATATGTGATGGAAAAAGGTCATTCGGTACAAGAACTGGACAGAAAACGAAATGATAGTTAGCACTGCACTCTTGATAATAAAAAGATAGAGAGAAGATGCAAGGCATATCAGAAATGTTTTTTTTACCAAGATGATTATCAAATTTAGTTGGTTAGGAAAATAGCTACTGTAATTGAAGTCTTTTGTTTACATTAATATTTTCAATAGCATTTACCTAAAATCTAATAACTATTTTGTTGCTATTCTCTTTTTAATCAGAATATTTGCTCCATATCAGAATCATTTCTATTTTCAGCATTTAGAGTGCCTTGCAAAAGTATTAGTATTAGTATGAGTGTGTATTCACCCCAGAAAGTCAGTTCTTGGTACAGTCACCTTTAGCTGCAATTACAGCTGCCATTCTATTGGAATAAGTGTCTATTAGCTTAGCACATCTAGCCACTTTTGTCCATTCCTCAAAGCAATATAAGTGTTTTAAATGGGTCGCAATAGTATGTAGTCCAATGTATATATATATATATATATATATATATATATATATATATATATACATACACATACATACATACATACATACACACATATACACACACACACACACAGGTTGACATTCAAAAATCCAGCAACCTCCGGACCTGAGGAGTGCTGGATTTTTCGAAAATTTCAGATTTTTGAAGGTTATACTTACCTCCACACACAGGCCAGCCTTCCTTTGGCCGCACCCAACGACATCTGGCACAGTTCCGGAAAGCAGGCAGCAGGGACGTCTCAACGTGTATTTAGTGTAGCAAGCAAGAGCTTCTGCGGAACAGCGCCAGCAAAACATAAATGGCTAAACACAGTGTAATGCAGTATTTGTATTGAAAATGCGCCCTGAAATTCATGCAGAAAAACTGAAGTAACTGGATTATCGATGGACGGATTTTTGATTGTCAACCTGTGTGTGTGTGTATATTATATTATGAGAATGAATACACCATGCTAAAATTGTTGCTTTGGATACTGAAAACCATTCATTCATTGGCATTGATTTAAATAAAAACATGCTTAGATTGTAAGCTCTTCGGGGCAGGGTCCTCTCCTCCTGTATCACTGTCTGTATTAGTCTGTCATTTGCAATCCCTATTTATTGTACAGCGCTGCGTAATATGTTGGTGCTATATAAATCCTGTTTAATAATATTAATAATTCATCTTTCAGATCATTTGGTAATAAAAATCAACTGCAAAATTCTTCTTTCTACAATTATGAAGGTGCACTAATGTCTGTTTAGTGTGCCATAAATATGTGGCCTGATTGTTTATTAATTCCAGGCATACTGTGCAGGTAGAGATGTTCCCTAAGTCCATTGATGTTCAATTCTCCAAAATCAGCAACAAATTTTTGGTTTGTAGGCCACAGTAGGTTGTGAGAACAAGCATTACTCAACAATGGATCATCATAACCCCAGACAGATACCGTTACAATCCTAGTTTATTCAATATCATTTACACACAGATAATTCAATGTTCAGTAAAAGCTAAATAAATAATAGTAATTTTTTGCCATGATCATCTCATAAGTAATAAACTGCATAATTTGTCATGAATTTATCCTCAAGTGTAACAGTAAAAGGTCACAGTTAGTTCACAGTATACACAAAGTATATATCAGACTAGTTCTATGCTGGATCAGGATGCCGTTATGTTTAGACATTTAGTTTGGCTGTACAGTGAGCATACAAATTATGAACAATATGAATGTATGTACACCAAGGAACTGGAAGCAACAATAGTGCAGCTGGAAAAAGACATCTCAAGGATATATATACAGACCACTAAACTTACAGGCTACGTCCTGCGCGTGCACAGGGAGCCGTGTGTCACTCAAAGAGGAAGAAACTTCCCCCATAGTGAAGTCATGATGCCAGAGCCCTGAGCCTGCGATCCGTATGGGAGACATGGTCCAGGGCTCTGGCTGGTCCTTCTCCGGACGACTGCTGCCCTATAAAACCCTTTTTATTATCATTATTAAACAGGATTTATATAGCGTCAACATAATATGCATATACAATATATAATATACGCTGTACAATAACATAATATACGCTGTACAATAAATAGGCACCTTTTACCGCTCCAACTAAAATCACTGCCTTACTTTGTAAGAATTATACATTAGTTTTCTTTAGATATCTTACTCTTTGTGACAAAGTCACTGATCAGCCTAAAAAATTGGGATTTCCAGTGGTTGTTGATACCTGTAAAGATTTTGGTGAAGGTTTTAGGTCTTTTCCCCCAACACTTCTAAGAATACCTTCAGTCAAATGGACAAGTCCATTAGTCATTTCTATTGCCAACTAACCACGGTTTAACATGCATTTTTTACAATTACTACAACACAGCTATGACTGTTCAGTCAAAATAGATGGTGAATGTTGCTAGAGTCCACAATCTTAAAGACAGCCACAGCATTATAAAGTTTGTGTTCCTACTAGGTCACACAAGGACATTCCCCTATATCTCCTTCAGTTTGCTTTGGGTTGCTGTTGTGACATTTTTTCAAATTGACATATTTCTGACAAAGTGCAGCAAGTTATCCTAAAAATGTGACAGTATTTTGGCTCATACAGTTTTCCTTTTATCCTGCAAAACGCCCCCACAATTCTGTTACCACCTTCATGCTTTACGGTGGATATGGTGTTCTTTGGATGGATGTACAGTTTGGTTCCCTTTAAAGCAACATCACAATGCCCCAAAATCTTCATGGTGGTGATTTTATTAAAAGCATAGTCAAAACTTAAATGTGGCATTCTTTGTTGCAACCCCCCCCCCCATCTAAGTCCATCACTTATGAAGCACTTGTGACATTGTTGCCATATGCACACAATGACTACTCTATGCCTGAAAAAAAGTAACTTGAAGTACAATTGTAGGAAGTTGTTGGACAGAAATATAAAGTCTTTTTAAATTTAGGAATTTATGAAATGTATCCGAGTATGTAGCTATTTTAAGTTCAAGATGACACCAAAGCTTTCTACAATTTTATTTGATTCAATTCACAGAAAAATCTATGCTTACCCACATGTCTAAAACTACCATGAAACATGGTAACGTGTAAACATGGTGTGGTTTATCCATACAGCACATTCCCTTCACACGATTGATATGCAAAAATGTTTAGGTGCTCAAATTTAATCAATACATGCAAATAGTCTTAAAAGTTTGTCTACAGCCAATATGATTTCCTTGTGATACAGGAAAACTTCAACAGATTTGATACAATTTCTCAATTTTAGATGTTATTTCTCAATTTTAAAAGCTGGTCTAGTTTTGTCTGAAAGAATATCATCAAAGTGACAGAATCAGCGGAAAAGCTGTATGGAAGAATGAAGATGAGCGCCTAGCGCTTTACAGAGCATTCCAAATCAATTTCATAGCTCTAAGCTTGCAAAAGGCCATTAGTGCAACATTTTGCCATGTCATTCGAATGTACTTTATAGAAGATTGAGGATCAAAGCTAGGTCTCTGCTTATTTAGGACAAAATATAAATCGGCACCCAATTACTTGTATACTGCCAATCATTACATACACTAGAAATCTTTTCCCCTGTTGATTTAGCATCTTTTCAGTCTTGAGACACACAGGAGATTTTATTAAGCGTCTTTTAGGTCCCTTTCCATTGTTGTGTTTGGGGGTGGGAGGAGTATACATTTTGCTTCCAGTTAACATACAATTTCAATTTTTCTTCAAAGCCGGCTTGTTAAAATGAATATGAAGAAATATTCATAGACACATGTACCTTATATCCTGCACTAACAAATTAATGGAATTATCTGATCTGGCTTTGGGCAATATAAACAATTCTCTCAGACTCGGCCACTGTTCATAGATTGGAATACTGAAGTATTCAGTTTGTAAAAAGCATTCCTCATGCCATCAACTTAACACATGCAACAAAACATAGGATTTGCCCCACAGGCTACACTAATCTTTTGCCCTCCCCCTTCCTATTTTAGAGGCAATTATCTAGGCAAACCATGACCTTAAAATTTTAAGATTAGTAGAATCTCTAATCTGGTACTCAGTGAAATGTTATCTCTTTGGAGCAAAGCTGTATCTTCTCACTTTAATTGATGTCACACTGCCAGCAAGCTGATCACTGGATTGTGATTAGGCAACATACACCTGAAGCAGGAAAAAAAAAAATCACAGCTTTCCTTTAAAGCTTAGATCATTAGTCATCCTTTAAACATTGGATATCCTTATTAAACACATCATTTTCTACTTCACAAAAGGTCCAAAGACACTTATGTCACAGGAATGGGTGGTGATCTCCATAGGCCATTTAACTTCCACTAAAAATCCTATCTACCCTTCCTTTAAAGTGGAACTGAAGCCATTGGCGAGTGTTGATCTTCTGCCATAATCAGCAAGTATGCTGTGGGTATGCCACAGATTCACCTGTGTGCAGCCACCCTGTAAAGTTAAAAAGTTCAGGATTCTCTGCAGGCACCATCTTTGCTGTTGGCTCCAGGGCAGACGGTGAAGACTGTGATCATCTTAGGCAATTGGCTGGCCACTGGTGACGTAAGTAATTCAAAGTGATGCATGTGCAAAAGTTACATTTTTTTTGCTTTGTAGGACACCAATCCAAGCTCTATGATACATGACGCGTGCGCTGTGCAGGGAGAGCTTAAACAAAAAGCCACCAGGGCATTACTTATTGACAAAATAGACATTATATGCCTGATTGTCAATTAGCACTACCTCCTGGTTACTTTGTCTTCTGAGTTTAGGTACGCTTTAAAGTTAAGTAAGGTCCTGTATGACATTTAAATTACAGAATTTTCATATTAAAATAGATTTACATCCTAAATATATATAAGGTAATTTGTTTAGGAGCCATCTTAACTCAAATTTATCTTTTTGTTTTTAACCTTTACTTTCAAAAATTTCTCATTTTTTTCCCTATCTCAGTTTTGTTGCTCAGCCACTTCCTATCAACTGATTACATTCGGCTGTACACATCAATGCTCTCGATTAGTTTTTTTATAGTGACATTGAATGTCCATGAAAGCACGAAGAGATTTAGGCTACATATACACGTCAGATGATTCTCGTCCGATATTCGCCTCAGGGCTAGTAATAGATGAGAATGTGGCGTGTGTACAGCCCTCGTCCAACGTCATTTATGGATCTATCCTGGCAGATTCACGAGCCATCGTTAATACAAGAAAAGGGGAGAAAGTGCAGCGGTGTGCTGCTCCATTTTTCTCCCCCCTCCATGCAGCAGAACGGTGCTGTATGTACAGTGCTCCTGCAGTCTTTTGTCATTGGAAAGGATCGTGAAAGATCCTTTCCAACAACAATTATTTAACATTTGTACGTGGCCCTAATTTACTGTATATATATATATATATATATATATATATATATATATATATATATATATAT
>NC_092863.1:39736763-39975376 GCF_032062135.1 Pyxicephalus adspersus | reverse complement strand
AAATAGTATTTTTTATGTAAAGCAAAGCAAGGTAATGTAATATGAGTTGGTATTACTATCTGTTGGCATTGTCATGGATATCAGATAGCTATTCGAAAACAGTTAATAGTTACTGTTACAAAAAAAATAAAAATATTACATACACATACAAAGTACATAAAATATATACTAACTGGTCATATCGTTAGCAATAAAAAAATAAAAAACACCACATCTTGGAATCACACATTATACAATGCATAGTAATGTCATACACAGGGATAAATATTTAGGACCTGGGACAGCCCCTCAAGGCAAGAGACTATTGGTAACCATGAAGAACATGTAATCTATTTTATATTTTGTACTGAATTTACCAATGTAGTATTGAAGCACTGGCTGTCTCTATTTTATAAATATACAGTGTCTCTGCATGTGGCTAAATTATCAGGAAATGCAGTAAACAGGATGTCATACGGAAGAGGAGACAACTGGATAATGCCGATTGATTTTGTTTGGGCACCAGCTACATTTTCTCATTAGGCAGCTATTATTAGGAAATGTTTAATTCTAGAACTACATCAAGAGGTGCAGAAACTGGTATTACTTGCAAGACAGCTAACGAAACCATCTTTATTTGGTTCCAAATAAGATTCTTCTTGGCATTAATAAATTACCTTTGGAGATTAAGAGTGTATACACTAAATTAAACTAAACAAATGTTTTGACTATGTGTTTATCTGATAAATACATCGGAGACATATGTAAAACAATATCTCACTAGTGCTAGCTGGCCATCGTCCCAGTCCAATATAGAATTACATGGACATAAAATATAATGTGTCTCTACCTTTATATTAAAAAAAACATTACCATATAAATTATAATAATTTATTGCAATAATAATAAAATAAGTTTAAAACACCTATAATATTTCCTAGTAGCCAGAAAGGATAAAAAACAAGAATCTCGAGCATCTGAATTTTTTTTTCCTGGAACGGCTGAGGTCTCTTGTCAACTGCATTCAGGACTGCTGATTAATTACAGATTGTGTATGCCATAAAAATAAGAAAAATAAATTAAAAATAAAAAAATAGGAAAAATAAATTACTCGGAGGAGTCAAGGGTTGCTGCCTTGTGGTTCAGAGCAGTGTTACAGTTCCAGACACAGCACCAACTGATATGAAATATTACAAAATGTGTAAATATCAGGCTAAACAAACATTTATAGGTCTTGGCACCCATTGCTAAAAAAACAAAAGGAGGAATAGATGCTGTGTGTTGTCAGGACTACAGTAGTAAAATTTGTTCTACATCTTTATTGTCATTCTACTTCCTATTTTTTGTCTACTCAATGCACCTTCTGTCACATTTTTTTCTGCCTCTTTCAGAGGTTTTCTTACTATCTGTATGTTTCTGTGCAACTTTTTCAGATCCCTGTGTGTATAAAAAGAAATACCACAAAATGTCAAAACAATTATTTATATATGCTTGGTCACACACAAATTTGCACAATCATCCCTCAAACAAGTTTTACAGATGCTGGGATTACTTTGGTATTGGATGTCCTCCTTTTTATTAATACTTCTACCTCTTAGGTAGGAGAAGTAGTAAACAATAGGAGGACAATCTCTTAGATTGTAAGCTCTTCTGGGCAGGGTCCTCTCCTCCTGTGCGACTGATTGAATCTGTCTGTCACTTGCAAACCCCTATTTAAAATACAGCGCTGCATGTTGTCGCTATAAAAAAAAAACTGTTTAATAATGTCAGGAGAGAGAAAGATCCTAAAAGTCATTATTACAGATTTATATACCACCAGCATCTAACTTCAGTTTCATGCATACAATCTATCCATACAAATAAATAGTATAAATTAATACACAGAATACAGTCCTACAGCACTCTCAGCGGAGAGTGTGTGACAAAGAAGCAGATCAATATTTAACAAAACTGCTATGTTGGAGAAAGGACCTGCCCAAGCGAGCTTACGTGAAAAAGAAAGAAAAAAAAAAAAAGATTGAACATAAGGTAAAGGGATTCTGCAGTAAGTAAGTAAAGAAGCCCTTCCTAAGTAGACGTGGAGAGGCCAGGCGGTACAGAGTTAATAGCTGGTCCAAGGTCAGTAAAGACTCTTGATTAAAGTGGCAAGTTTATTGGTTTTGTTTAAAGGTATTGAGGGATGTTAAATACTGAATGGTTTGTAAAAGGAAATTCCAAAAGGAAGATGAAGCACTTTCAAAGTCTTGGATATTGGTGTGGAAGGAGGTAACTAAGGTGGATAAGGGGTCAAGGCAATCCAAAGAGTGGAGGCTATGCTTGGGATAGTATTTGCAGATTAGCACAGTGATGTATGGTAGGGCTTTATATGACAGGGTTACAAGTTTGAACTACATCCTTTGTATAATAGGCAGCCAAGGTAGAGAACCACACAGGGCATAAGGCGCGAGAATGGTGAATGTGAATTTAGAATGGATTTGAGTGGGGTCAATCAGTTCCCTGGTAGACCACCAAACAAAAATTAGAGGATATAATTAAGGCATACACTATAATCTGGTTCTTTTATCCCCCTATTGAAAACGGGCCCATACATTGCCATAACACCCTTTATTCACAGTAATAAAGCATGGAGTGGTGCTCATATAGTTACCTCGCCTGCATTACCTAGGGTCAGAGAAGAGGTAAAGACAGAAATATCCTCTGCATCATTTGAACAGTGGCTTCATGGGTGAACTCAAATGAAGGGGAAATTTGTTTAAACCAAATAAACTGGATAACAACATTTTTCTCTCAGGCCTCTCAAAATGTTGGTATTTCTATCTTTCAAGATTTAAAAATACCAAAAAATACATATTTACTAAAATTTTAATATCCCAATATAAATGGAACAAGCACTGTTAAATTAGAAATGGACGCTTCCATATTTACACGCTGATAGACTTTAAGGTCATCTTTGCAATGAAAATAAAACTGCAGTTTCCTCACATACATGGATGAACTATTCTGGGCAGTTTGCAGTCTTTAAATATGACTTTCTATGATCCAGCTATTTCTTAGCACAGCAGTGGCTGGTAGCTGTACAGTTAAACTAAAAGAAATCCTGACGGGAGGGGGAGCTGTGATGCACATCCTGAATTTCTATTATAGGAAGGAGAACATCCCTGGAAACCTTTCTGATGTCACTATTTCTTACTGAAGAGATTGAAGGACTTGCTGTTTCCATGTCTAGAGAGATTCACGGGATGCTTTTTCAACATAACTATTGCAATGTTTAAAAGCATCTGCAGAAACATTTATCAATCGGAAAATCTGAACTGCCATTAGCTTTTTAGGTTTTAAAGGGTAGTGGAAAAATAAAAATGTTAATTTGTTTACATACCAGCGTGATTTGCTTTGTTACTTTCAGGTATGCTAAAAATGCATGCTAAATATTGTAATTTTTATTTATTATCTAATATATATGTAACTCACAATCTATTAACAGAGGGTTATGCGTATAGTCATGTATAGACATAAGGAGCAAAAAGGTAAAAATACGATTAACAAATTGATATTTTTAACAATGAACTTTTACCTTAAGCATGGTACAAAATGGATTGGTAACAATTTTCATTACTATTTAAAAAAAATAACAAAAACCAACACATGAAGAATTATATCAAAGTAAAAAATACTCCAAAAATATGAAGTTGCTTAGTTTATGGCCAATTTCCAATGTCTGATAAAATTCCTTAGTCTGTATGCCAGAATGGAAACAGCAAACCCTGGCAAGCACAGAAAATTCTATCAATGTCATGTCACTGAGATAATACAGACCTCCAACAACTCTGACGGATTTAGACTGCTTCAAAGCTGGCCTAACTTTAAAACCCGCCATGCCCTTTTCACAGACAGACAGGGTGGTGCTTTAAATAGCCAACCAACAGGAAATCATTCCCTTGCAAAATATTAAAGCACAATTACCGGTTGCCTGATATGTTGCCATGACATTCTTTCTACGATGGAAAGCCACAAAACACATTATCCAAGGAACAAAAGAAATGGAGAGCAGAGGTTAGGTATTGCATGAAGAGTCAGAAGACGAAAGGGAAGAAAAGTCACATAAAAAAGCTAAGAAAAGCTAGTATTGAGTGGTAATAGGTGGATCAATATATATAGGTCTAAAGACAATCTACTATTTAGGATTTAAATCTACAACAATAAAGGCAGAATAGCAGCCTTTCTTATGATGACACTTCGAGTAGATGACTTTAATGAGAGATTCTTTTTTTGTACATGGAGCGAGAATCCACCTTGCCTTCTACTTCAAATAGGCAGCCAGATTTATGGTCTTTCTGGCATCAAAACAAACTTGGGCAAAACATAAAATAAAACTTTAAATTCCATCTGGCAATACTACGTTATAAGGCCCTCCTAAATTGGCAAAACGAAGTGTGCCAAAATCCAGTAAAGTAGGCGTGGGCCAAGGTCAGTAAGGCTGGGAGGAAATAGCTAGATGATGCTCGATGTCCTCCTGTCAGGACATAAGGCAAGCTCTATTCTTCTTGCTGCAGCTTTCAATGCACAATGCAAGAAGCTTTGAAGTGAAACCAAAGTTAAGCTTTTATGGAATATGGTGCACCACACTGCTGGAACCATCAGTTCAAGAAGTGAAGACCAAAAACTGGCCTGCATATATACGCTCAACGATGATCTTATGCTAGTAATATTTATAAAAGATAAAAGGATAGGTTTGGTAAAATTCACTTTTATTTTCAGTCAGGCTTGTTTATTCTCTTTATCAAGGACAACTGTTTATTGATCCAAGCACCCATTTAGTGCAATTGATTTCTGCAAGACGAGATTCTTGCCCAAGCGATCGTTATATGGAACTGCGGTATTGAACCATACATAGCAACCATTACACTGCTTTGCTGGTGTGTGTGCGAGTGTGAGTGTTTGGGGGTTGTCTAGCACCACTTGGCAAAATCAATTAGTTGACAGTTTTAGGTTGCTTTAGTATAGCTTCTTGACAGCTTAAATACTATAAAAGCAATAGCAACATACCTTAAAGGACAACAGCACCTTTATTCTAAAAATCTATATTGCAACAAACCTCTTACACTTATTAGTTCAGAAATATAATTTATATTATTTTTTCCACATTTCCAAGATTTAGCCATAGTCTGCATAACTTCAAAAATCTTGACTGCATACATCATCACAAACTGACCAAACTGGGTCCAGGGGAGCAATTAGTTAACAAGTAAGGAAATGGTGAGCCCATTGGAGACGGCTGAACCACTCCTTTATTCAGTGTTCCAGAGTTAGAATGTGGAGCGTGTGAACGCTGATAAATCTGATTGGTTATCCACCAATAGTCTAACAGGTGAGGGGGACTAAGAGGGGTAAAGGATGGGAGTAAGTTGAACATTGAATGTTGGGATATGTATAGCACAGGAAAATACATCCTGTTCCTCTACAGAAGCCTGCAGCTAGTGCTGTAAGTAGCAGGTTAACAACAGAATTTAATAAGACAGAAAATAGCAAAATCTAGGTTCTAGCTCTAAAAATTGATTTAGCTCTAAAAATTTATTTAAATTGCAGATTTGATAGTTTGGGTACTACAATAATTTTTTTTTAAAAGAAAGCTACAGTGGCCTTTCAAAGAAACAACTTTCTATAGATTCAAACAGGTGCACAGCTGCCCAGGTACATGTTGTGTGTTGCTGTGCCCAGGACTTGTAGAAGCTTGTTTGATGTATGTACACTCCTGGCCAGCATCCAAATTGGCTAGCCCAAACAGACTACCTACCACTCCCACTGCAAATGTGTGTAAATGTTTACATCATATGAACACAGAATCTGATCTGACTCCTGAAATGCACCTTAAATTGAATAACCAGTATGCTAGTTTTACAAGGTCTTTACTGCCAAAAATCCAAAGTAAGCAAAACGATGCGCAGCCATTACCCCCAATGGTATATGCCCAACTAAACCATTTTCAACTGTACTCCAGGCAAAGAAACTCAATAAATACATATATGTTGTCTTATCTGTCAAAGAAGGTAAAGGTTTTGCCCTTTCTTTGGACTGCAGTTAGGATCTTATCCTGGTAATAAAAAAAACCTTCCAACACCAACAAGTGAATGTCTCCCTAAAGTAATATTTAATAGATGGAACCTGGTTGGCCAACATTTCAAAAGCCCCTTCCCTCTATAGTTCCCATATCTTCTCTATGCACCCAGGGATTTCAGGCATTCTCGCCTACCTTTGCATGTTCCAGCCTTTTTCATCGTATTCTTAAAAATGGGGGAAAAAAAACATGAAACAGAGATCCTCCAGCAGACATGCAGCCTCAGGAAATAAATTGTTGCCAATAATGTCACAAAAAAAAACTGGTATAGTCACCCATTTACCAGCCTTCATAGCGGTCAAGTTAGAAGATGATCTGATCTGGTGCTTGTGGGATTCTGCACTTTAGGTAATTAGGGACCATATGAACTTAAAGACTTTGTTACTAATCAATTTAATACGAATTGCTTCTTTACTAATACTTTAAAATGCTACATAAGTTTTACCAACCATATTAAAGGAATGGATTTGAATTGTTGTTCAGGAATAAATCTTCTGAACCACTGGCTCAGTTGCTAAGTATCATGTTCTGTATGTACCTACTAAAAAGTATAAACAAGCACAATGCTTGTGACTGATCATTTATGACCTATCATTACATGTCACAAAGTACATACATAGGATAGGTTTTCCCATTACAAGTGTTTGAATAAAATCAGCCAAAAATAATCGAAAGCTAGTCCTGAAGGATGGCTGAAATGACCTCTTGTCTAACTTTAGGGAGAATTGACATGGTACATTCACTGCTGCTCCTATTGCTCGGAGTGATCACACCAGCTGGCACAATCAATTGTAGGATGATCTCGAGTTAAAGATTAACACAGAAATATAGCTGGAAAAATGGCATCCAAATTGTTCACTGAAGTATGATTTGTATCCTTGGAGAGAATAATTTGGAATTTGTACAGGAGACATAGCAAACTAATGACTCCTACCAATAGGTAAAAAAAACAATAAAAGCTCTGTAATAATTACAGGTTCGATGTCTGAAATCCAAACACAGAAGCCCTGTGTGAGTGAGAGAGGAAAGATTGTTCCACGGCACACAGCACTACTTGCTGCTATTATATTGAGTTACCGTTTTTTCCAAGCTCTGTGCACATGATATAAATATTATATACCACAGGACATTCCTTCAAGGAACATGAATCACAAAACATAAATTGAGCAGTGCACAGATAAAGCAAACATAGGGAGATGGAAAGCAGAGGTCTGCCTCTTTCAGAATGAAGGCGTTTGTTTTGTGTTAGGGCACGTGGCACTGCCACGATCAATGCAGATCTGACAGTTTGTATTTCATCATGGGAAATGGACTTTATTCCTCCTCCAGGATGCTTGACTAAACCAGGCTTGGGAGGAATAGACTCCACATTTTATTTTTTTGTGAAAATACAGTGAGTATACAATCAAAGAAGCCAGCCAGAAGGACTGATACTGGGATTCTTATTTACATTGTTACTTTATAAAGATGACTAGGAAATCATTGGCTCTGGTCATTTACGATCTGTTGTAGTGTTCGGATTACATCAAATGCAGATTTTGGTTTTCAAGATATAGTAAAGTTCCCTTGATTGAATTATAGAATATTGGTGACAAATTAAAAGAATCCTCCAATACAGGAATTATAGGACTACCACTAATGACCTCAGAATACTAGTTGGCTAGCAGATAGTTCGAATACTTTGAGTCACTAACCCAGAAAAACCATGCAAAAAAATGTGCGGGTGGTGTCAGAACCATGGTCTGTATGACAGCCGGGCAAAAAGAATTCTCAGAAAGAATGGCCAGCAAACAACAAACTTCATATTTTCTTTGCATTGGTTTATTTTGCAGAAGACAATAGAAACTTGTAACAGTGGAGATACTGTGAATCCAGTCCAGTTTTGGGCACCAGTTGACAAAAAAGGACATTGTGGAATTGGAGAGAGTACAGAAAAGGGCAACTAAATTAATAAAAGGAATGGAGGAGCTCAGCTATGAGGAGAGATTAGCTGAACTGAATCTATTCTCCCTTGAGAAGAGACATTTAAGGGGAGATATGATCACCCTGTATAAATATATAAACGGTCCATATAGAGAACTCTCCTCCCAATTATTCACTTTGAGATCATTACAAAAAACAAGAGGGCACTCTTTGCATCTGGAGGAAAAGAAATTTAATCCCCAGATATAAGGAAGAAATTTTTCTCTAACGTCTGTGAAAATGTGGAATTGGCTCCCTCAGGAAGAAGTTTCAGCAATTATTATAGATTGCTTTAAGAAAAAGCTGGATGCTTTTCTAGAAGCACAGAATAACTGGGTATTATGGATTTAAAGTAAAAAATAACAGGGACTGTTGATCCAGGGAACATCCGATTGCCTCATGGAATCAGGAAGGAATTTTTTCCCGTTGAAGCAAATTGTACCAGGGGTTTTTTTGCCTTGCTCTGGACAAACTATGCCTTATAGGGTGTTTCAATCTGGGATATGTTTATTTCCCTAGTGGTTGAACTTGATGGACTTATGTCTTTTTTCAACCTAACCTACTATGTAACTATGTATCTCACAAAAGTTGCACCAACTTCAATAAATGGCAGATCCCAGAGCAGCAAGTGATGGCCTTACCAAGGAATTGCAATGCAGGTGTGTGTTTCTGAGGAGTTCTGCCATCTCCCTGCCAAACTTTTCTTCTAGGCACCCAAATACCTGATTTTCACATTATTTAGGCAGAAGCCCCATCGTGAACTTTATCAGATGCAGTCTGTCAACATTGTGCCAGTGCCACTGTCCTCAGACTTTTTTTTTAAAAATCTAGCTAAGTTGGGTTGGAGTTTGAGGAAACAAAGCTGCCCCCTAGAGTGGTGGCACGGTGGTTACATAGTGCCACACAGCCCATGGGTGAGCTTTGTGTAGTCTTTTCTGCTGCAATGGACTGGCTAGCCTAACATGGATAAAGATGACATGGATGTGGGCATTTTGAATCTGCACCACTGCTGGGCCCTCTTACAACAGGTCTTTAATTGAGCCTGAAGACCAGTTCTATTGCCAGATCCACATACTCTTCACTATATTCTCTGATGCATACTAATGCTGTTTTTTCATTACTATGCTCTGTGAAGATCTGCCTGGAATGCCTAGGTGAGATGTTGTTATATATGTATGCACTGTGAAAGCTAGGGAGACTCCCTGTCCCCTGCCAAACCATCTTTTCTGTGTACATGGTTTAGTCTGTATGACAGATGTGACAGAAGGTCTCTTCCTTCTTCTCCCTGCATGATTTGTGTCTAAAGCTGACCTCCCCTATTTTCCCCCCTTTGCTCAGTTTAAACAAATTTGAATACAGCAATGCACATCTTAGTTTCATGTAACAGCCTAGGTCTGGGTAATCATGATAATAAATCACAGGAAACACACTTCAGTTATGTATGCACCAATTACTAAACATATTCTAAACTGATCTCCAGAACACCCCCCTCCTGCACCTCTCTCCAATTCTCCTAACTAGTTTCTAGTTTTCATGCATCTAAAGCCACAGTCACATGACATTTCAGTTCATTTTTTATCTTTTTCTGTTTACTTCCTGGACACTTTCTAATTGCAGTCTGCTGTGAGGTCTTTTTCATAATGGGCCATTACATGACGTCATTAATAGGGGATGGGCAGAGACAAGTCATCATGGGTGACATTATTGTGGTGAATCAGTGCTCCCCTTACAGGAATGCCACACTGTCATGGGACCTGTATATCTTCCATTACAGTGTCTACTAGACACTTCTGGTAAGACATTTTTTTTATTTTGCGGGATAGGGAGGGAAGGTGGGACAGATGAGCATATGCTGAAGTTTGAATTTTGAGACACTGTAACTCTGACATGTTACATCACAGCACTGTATCACATTCGGGAGTAAAGGTTAAACAGATTACATAGGATTAAAGGCTCCCTTGTCTCCCCTATGTGACAGTGCTGGCTGTCCAAACAGTCAATCATTATGTATCATTACTGTCACATGTGAAGAATACATAATTTCAATGATTCTTTAAATCAATAATTTCTTTAAATTCTATAAAAGGGTAGTTAACCCTTTATAGTGGTGATCTTACACATGTGCAATTAGATTTTCAGGAAGGCGCTAGAAGCAGTGCAAAAAAAGACAGAAAAAGATGGTAGCACAGGAACTACAGGACTTGGTTTGCAAAAGAATCAAGTTCTGCTTTAAGAGTCTAAATGTAGTGATAGGAAAGTGAAGAAGAGAATGTGCTATTGATGGGGGTGACATAAAAGGAAACATGATGCTTGAATAGGTAAAGCACAGGTTAATGTTAAGGCTAGCTCTGAACAACTTAATCTGCGGAAAATACACTTTTCCTTTAACGGTTTTCTGTATGTCATACGATTCATATGTAGAGAGGATTCCAGCTGTTGTAGTTCTCAAACTTTATATGCCTCTTTCTATTACCTAAACAGCCTATGAGATTATCACCTTACCAACCACATTCCTCTAACTTTTAAGCCAAACACGTTCATACTTGTTTTCTGCCTTGTTGGTTGTTTATAAAATCAGGACATTTTGTTTTTGCAGCACGCTAAACGATATATATGTCTTCTCACCATCAGCCTAGAGCATGGTCAGCATGATCCAGTTATTGCAAAAATAAATCGATAAGATGAATTACTTCAATAAAACCAGATGAATAACTTTGAATCGCTTTTTCCAAACGCTCGGGAAATGGTTTGGTTGTAAACAAAAAATGCTGAAGTATAAGAATAATTTTAGCTCCATGGTATTACTGGGATACCATCCAAGCGAAATAAGTAACAAGCCTATTCCAAATTTTCCCTAGAATCTCCTATAGCAGCTACAAAAAACCCACAAAGTTTATATATTCAGAAACAAGACATCTACAAACATTACACAAATTATAAGGAATTAAACAGGCAAAAGCATAATACAATTTTTTGCTGTGCCAGAATTAAAACATTAATATCCATCTAGATATTTTACATTAAAGATACCCTAATTCCGAGGGGGGGGGGGGGGGCAATTTCGAAAATATTAGCTTGTATGTTGCCAAATTTGACTACATTTTGTGGGAAGTAAAATGCTGGAATACAAAATAAAAAAAAAATTCAATCAGAGTTTTAAAGCCCAATTCAACCCAACATTGGCAAATTCCAATAGCAATTAGATTTTTACGTGACTTTAAAGTATAGAAGAAAAGTGGTGGACAGAACCTGTTTTAAAGCTAAATGTGCCTGCACACTGCTCTACACCTGATTTTTTCAGACGGTGGGACATTTGGACAGCTATGTGACATCCAAAGTACCAAGAACAACCGATGCTAAAATAACATTCTTCACATACAGGTTGCCAAAATGTTAGTATAACTCAAGGACTGACAGCATGAGTCCCATCTTCTTTTTCGTAGCATCTTCCCTTTCAACTCTATACTAAGAGGGTCACGCATCATGTGATTAAGTGGGGCAAGTATTTTCAGTGTTTGAATAGAAGTAAATTAATTTTAAAAGTTGTAAAAGCTAGGCGTAAAGTGAAATGTCTGTCAAAAACATAAATTTCTGTAAATATTTGAAAACATTGAATGAAGATATGTAGCATGGCCACTGTTTTTCCTAAACTGTATCATTTTAAATATATCAAATGCTCCTGCCAGACCCTTGGTGAGCAATATTTTTCTGAAGCAGCCCCATCAACTCAAGCAAGCCATAACCAAAATTGACCTGACAACATATTTGCTTCTACCAAAACATCAAGTAAGTGCGCTGATAATTAAGGCCTATTAGTTGGATAGATAGGGGAAGAATGGGAGGCTTAACAGTCATAGGACAACATGGAAAAAAAAATATTATATGTGTTTTTCTTCTCTCTCTCACAGATACTAACAGACCTGGACAGTACACATCAGGAGGTGACACTATACTTGGTCAAGCATGAACAATGAAACAGGTTAGGTGACCGCAAGCTTACATATAAAGTTTTTGAGAACTTGCTTCATGGTGTTATCTGTTATATAGGGATATATGAAAGGTGTGACAAGGAAACTGACACAAAAGTATAAATATTGCACACAGCAACCAAATTCCTTTTTTGTTTTCCCAGAAAATGTTAGCAGAAATGTTTCTGAATGCCTTAGGCAACAGCTCACAAACAGTTCCACATTTCTTTGCATTATTTTCTTTCTGGAAAAACCCCATGAAGAGTTTTCTATCAGTCCTTCAAAAAACGGTAAGCCTTTCAAACTTGCAGTTACAAACTGCTCAGTAGGCTGCTCCCTGATACATAGCAAACTCTTACTATGTGCCCAGGAGCAGAAAACTGCACCACAGGTAACATGTTTGCACAGGTTGCCCTTGCATAGACGCTGTGTTTTTTCCTCCAGAGGAAGAAAAGCAAGTGCATGGCCAAAAGCCACATGTTGCTTCCAGGAAATGCATGCACAAAATGGTTCCAAACGCTGCCATTCAGGAGATGTTTTGAGCCTGCAGCTAAATACAAAGAGCACGAATGAGTACAAACACAGGGAAACTAGGTATATTCCAACAGGTTATTGAACACAACACACAAAAGGTTTGGTGACCTGAAGCACTAGAAAGCTTACTTGGAATGTAGTGCATGTAAGCCGTGTAGTGGCAGTAGTAGCAGGGAGTAGGTGTAAACTATCCAATCAAGGTGTAAGCTATCCATTCAACACTATGACCAATCCTGCCAGATCACTAAAGGACTGACAGGTACAGCCTTCTTTGTTTGTGAAGAGGACAGAGTGGGATGCCTTCTTCTTATCCTTTCCCCTCTTGTTATAGAACAGAACATTGTATAGTGCTGGCTTTGTTACTTGGATAAATACAATATATATTGTACTCTTTTTCCCTTACGCATCAAGAAAGCCTTTATTAGAAAATCATTGTAAAGTTTTCCATTTTTTTTTTAAATCCATTCAAAGGGAGTTAAGGCTCAAAAGCAAAATAATACTGAAATACATGCAAATGCTACACACAGGTGATACAATCTTTTTCAGTAAAAATTTGAATTTGCATTCTGTGCATAATTACAGTGAAATCCTGAAAACTTGCAAAGAACTATATGTACAATTACCATTTACAAAGAACTAGTTTACAACACTCAGCTGAAGTTATAAAATTAGATCATCTGCCTCTACAAGGTGAACATACTGTTTATAGAAAGTGACATTTGAATAAAACATATCCGAGTAGCTAAAGTGTATCTAAGACCAAAAGGTGATTTTTTATATGCATAACATTAGGAATCTGTTTAATTCTCTGTGTCGTTAAGGAAAGCTGCCTTTAATGTTTGTCCCAGAGTTGAAAAACAAAAAAAATTATGCCTATTAGAATACTCCCCTTCATACATTACTCGGTGCCAGCTGTAAAATTTTGGATTTCTCACCGTTTAATGTCTTGACTATATTAGTGACCAAAACAAACAGAAGGCAAATCTCCAGAGCACCTCCAGAGCTGGTAAAGGGAACATGAAGCATATTCCTTTAATATTTATAATAAACTAATGACCGGGATGCTTTAACTCATGTAACTTGACGAGTGACCGCTCCACCCATCAAAACAGCTTATGTTAGTAGGACATGTCAACAAAGCTTTTCAAAAGAATAGCATTAAAATATGAACTATTAAAAGTACATGTCTGTAAGCTATTAGATATAAAACCGCATATACAACTCACCTATTTTCTGGTTGAATATCTTGTCAAATGTCAATTCACCTCTTTCTTCTAAATACTTTTGCATCACACTTCGAATGCTGAAAAGAAATAAGCAAACAATAATTAGCAAAGCTGCGAAGAAAAGAGCACACTTTACACACTTTAGAAATAATATATATATAAAATCTATAGATATACAACAGCTGTGCAATTTGCATAGCAAGTCCCCAGCCCCAAGCAAAAGCTTTGTAAAACATCTCGGCTAAACTGTCCTGTTTTTTTATTTTCTCCTATTCTAAGCATTTTCAGCAAGGATTGCAGACCAGATTTCTCACATGCAGTGTTTAGGTTTTTATTTTTTTGTTTGCATACTTACAATGTTGAAACAATGAATGGGAGATTTTCACGCTATAGCCCCAAACATTACACTAAGATACACACATTCATTTATACAAAAAAAAATAAGAAAAGAAAAGCATCTAGTATGAATGAAAAGGGAACATTTTTATGATATTTCCCCCCAAAAAATGTAACTTTCTGTTCATGTGGTCAGTTTATTGCATTTCCCAGCAATTTGCTCTTTTTATAACACTAAGAATGATCATGTGACTGTAACCCCCCCCCATAAAAAAAACTTTATTACCTTATTTTAATTTATTGTGTTGTTTCAATATTTCTAGGACAGATTCTGGGAATAAGTATGGAGCAGTGACCCTGTACTCTTTCCCCAGGGCAAGGGAGTGGATATCTGGGAGCCCCTTTTTTAATAGGTTGTTTATAGATTCCAATAAGCCCCTGCCCACAGACCCCAACAACCCTGCGGTCACTTAGTGAGATGAAGCCCTCTCCTACAAATGACAGCCCTTGCCACACTTGAGGGCAGGTGGGGGTGTGGTTTTGCCAAATTGAAGGGGGCTACATGTGGTAAACAATTAGATAAAAAATTGGAACTTTAACAAACATATATCTGAAAAGGTTTATCCTCCTAAATTATGTCATCAACTTAACAAATATTTGCAAGACTTTCCCGCTTTTAAGCATTTTATTTATGAAACACAAATTGTCTTTTTCAAGCCATATATTCTCACTAACAATAACTGAACTGTGTCATAACTAAAATACAAAATAAACTACCCCACCACCACCAAAGACCAGCCTCAAATATGAACAAAAGCCTAATTATACATTTGATACAAGCACAGTATCAAAGCTGGGGAAAAAAATGTCAACAAGTTTCTCAAGTTTGCTACTATGTTACAACCAATGCTTCCTCTTCTAGCTTCCACATAAAACGTACAATACTCTTGATCTGATAAATGGATAGATTTTTTCCTGCCCATTTAATATTTCATAAGCTATATATTTGTTTAGTATTTCTGAAACCGTGTTAATCGGAAATGTTATCTTTTAATTGAAATATATTGTTAGCCAAACCAGAACAGTAATGTGATCATATTTTTTACGGTTGACTGAAAAAGTTTGGAAAATTGAAAAGTTTTTCCCTATTCAGATCTATGACAAGATCCTTTAGCACAGTGTTTCTTGATCTTTGTTACATGGGGGACCCCTGGAAAAAACTTTCAGGTCTTCAGGAAACCCTTTCTATACTATTACTAGATCCACAGCTCACAGCACATTAGTGTGGTGGGAAGAATGCCTCATATTGCTGACCAGTGAGAAGAATGTCATCTTTGCAAAAAGCAAAAAAAAAAACCCACCAGGCAGACATGTTTATATGGAGTTACTTGAAAGACACCTCTGCAAGTATGTAATAATGCACATAAACACTTTTGTAGTATGCAAATAGTAAGACAATTTCTGTTGTCCTGTATGAAGAATTACTTGGTTCTTATCTGTTGTAATACCATTCACTTCTGAAGGCTCACTTAGTAAAACAGGCAATGTGTTTGCTACACCAAACAACGGCAGCAAAATTGCACGGGCACTATACCATGGATTTGCCAAAGATGAACAAGACTGACAAGCAGTTAGCTAAACTGGTTGTCTCCTGTATGCCGAACCTTTTCTGATCCCTTTTCCACAGTTAATTCATTTACTGCCTGAGAGTTTCCAGAGTCTGGCAGAGTGAGTGCTGGCCAAAACCCCACACACAGCCACACACGATGTAGTCTGTACACTACACAGGCTGCCAACTTTCCTGCTAATAAAATCAACGGAAAGAGTGTGCTCCTCTGGCTGTGCATTGCATCCCCACTAGAATAATTACCTCTTCCAAGAGCCCTGGTGCCACCAATTCATTCCCACATTTCAGAACCCAGTACAGTGCCCTTTTCTAGCTCCATAGTCTACTTGATGCAGTACGGCAGTCATGCCGTACTAAAGAGAATGGTGATCCTTCTACCACTTTGGTCTTGCCATACCACAATACACTCTAGATTTTCAAAGCATTGACAACTGACAACAAAAAAAAGTTTTGAAAATAATCTGGGTACATTATGGTGTTGTATTAGTAAGAAAAATAATTTTTTTTCTTTTTTTAACCTACTATGCAAACCACAGAGAAGGTCTGCTAGATTTCTCAGTTCCACAGTGTGTAACAATATGCTACAGTGAATTGAAACGTGTTGTGCAAAAACATAACATGTCCTTATTTGTTTGTAAGTGTATGTGTGGAATAAACAATAGGACAAGTTATTATTATTAGCCAGTATTTATATAGTGCTGACCTATTACACAGAGCTTTACAAAGTCCATTGTCACATCTCTCAAAGGGGTCCACAATCCAATGTCATATCTCATTACCATAGTCTAGTCATAGACAATTTTATTTATTTATTTTTTTTTGAGAGATAAAAAGCCATTTACCCTAATTGTATGTTTTTTTGGGAAGTGGGAGGAAATCCACACAGACACAGAGAGAACATACAAACTTCTTGCAGAGAGTGTCCTGGCCAGGATGCCAACCTGTGACCTAGTACTGCAAAGGCGAGTCAACCATACAGATCTTTTTCTTTTTTCTGCATTTGGCAATCTTGCCCAACACAACTGGATTACATGGGTTCTCAAAAACAAATCTGCATATGTCAGGGCCTTAAATGACAACTTTTAGAGTGCTACTGTACTTTTGAAAGTAGACGACTCCATTAACACACAAGACGATTTACACTGTCAGCAGCTATTTGCCTTTACTTACTCTTTTTCTCCCTCACAAAATGATCACACGTTCTTTCCTGAAACTTAACTAATTGGGCTTAATTTTGAATTTCTACATACCCAAAATGTTTGGGATAATTTAGTGTAGTAATATAGTGGTTCCCCTACTAACAATATTGGAAGTGTTGATCCGAGTTATTACCTGCAGGAGCTGGTGAAATGTGGTGTCACTGTGTGCTTTGAAAAGTACAAAGGTTCTCTTAGAACAATGACTTTATATAAATGGATTCATTTTATCAAAAAAGCAGAAGTGGGAGATGCACTCTACAGTAGAAAGATTTTGTGTGTAGTGGATTAGTTCCAGCCAACATATTCTCCATTAAGACTGAATACCAGAGTCCCAAAAAAAGGTAACAATTACACATTCTTTTTCTGAAACCCGTCTGAAAGTCGTAATCCTGGTATTTAGACCAAAATGGTGGAAAGTAGCAGCAGTAGTAGCAGTAGCAGGTGGAGTAGCAGCAAAATGGCTGCTTTTTCAGGGTATATGCTAAATATTGCATTGCAATATGAAGTTATATAAAGACATGTATTATAAATCACAGGGCAGCGCTCTGTAATTCAGTTGCATCTGCTGCCTGGGTCAATCTCCTATTATGTGCTAATTCATTGCAGGGAATCTGGATATCCTTTGCCTCTAATCAGGATAAAAGAATGGCCTCAGCTAAATCAATGTGCGGCAAATCATCTTAATCTAGTTTAGATTATTCTATCTTTTGTCTATGACTGTATTTAACCTTGTGAAGCAGTAATTGAAGGTTGAGGTTACTCAAAATGTTAATACTTTGTATAAGCTTGTGTTTTCTCTTATCTGTAGGCATACAAAGCTATGCAGGCATCACCCAGGTCATTCTGTGCTTGGCCTTCACCATGCCTCAGAATCACTGCAATGTTAAACATCAGCTGTGCTGGACAGACTATTCTCTAAATCTGCCTTTAAACAAGAGAGAACCGTTGAAAAAATGTTCATGTCCCAGGGAACCACTGATAATTATACAGGTTCTGCAGGTCAGAATATCAAGTTCTAATATAAGAAAAAATAATAGATGTGGCATAATGATCAGCTCTACAAAACAAAAAATAATGTCCAGAAAAGAGATACAAATAGAGAAAACTGTAATTTTCCCCAAAATTATCAGTGGAAAATGCCCCTATAGTGGTTGGTGGAAAGGGGCCTCCTCATATTATTGATTATTGTAGGAAGGGTAGTCTCCATTACAGTGGTGTTCAGTATGAAGAATGCTATATACATTGGTAGTCACTGGGAATAATTTGTCTCTTACAGATGTCTCAAAAGGTCATTGGTGTCAGGTTACTCATTTTAAAGAAGAAATTGCCTGTTGCTCATTGCCCCTTTAGCAACCTCTGGAAGAAGAATTCCCCAGAACCCTGATTGAGGCTACAGTGGTTATAAAAGACAAGAGGTTTCATGTAGAAGAACATATCAAATCATCCCATTCAAGGGATACAACGTTATAGTTTATATCACACAATCACAAGGAGTGGCTACAACTAAACCATTATTTGACTTAGAAAGGAAGAGATCAATAAGAGATACATCACATTCAAGTGTGCAAAAGAACTAAAATGTGACCACAAAATCGAATTCCCTTGGCTGTCACTCAAACACTTTTTGGGACTTTGCCATTATAATGGCTACAAAACCTTGACACTGCATATTTCACGAGGTCAAATTAGTTAGAAGGTATATAAGATTTATAATGCTGTCTTCGTTGGGTGGCTTTTCCATCATTTCCTATACATTAAGTACAGATACCCCTTGCAGAAAGTGTCCTAGCTAGCATTGAAACTAGAATATGTACAGAATTACGGAAAATACACAAAATAGCAAAGGAGAGAAAGAACACCATTTACAGGGCTAATTATATTCTTGCACCTCTATATTAAACACGTCAGATGGGTAGATTGAAGCTGGAGAGATTATAGGATTTAACAGCATGTCAAGCTAGAGGTAATGTTTTTGCTAACAATTAACTCTTTTGCAATACACCACTTTTAGTTCAAATAGTTATCAACAAGAGGTTGAATATCTTTTGCATATTTTACTCCAGTCCTATGATTTAAGAAAAGCTACTTGCATTATCACCATTGTTCATTCATCTAGCAAAAAGAAGAAACAAGCCTTGTCTGTCACAGCCGATTTAATGCACAACTGCAATGAGAGTCCAAAAAAAAAGTGACCCTGCATGCTGGTAGGGTTTCCATCTCAGACTAGCATTATTTACAATCTACCATATGTCTAACCTTCTTTATTATAAAGACATGTTGACAGGATGAATGTAAACGCATATTGATTCACAGCACATGTATGCATTTCACACAAGCAATACTATAACAGCACTCTTAGCAGATATTATCAGGGGTGACATATCTATGGATGTTTCCTCTAGTGACTGTAATCTGAAGCCATTTATAACTGGTGTTCCATCAATATCAGCTGCATTGGATCGTATGAATAGTTACTGGGTTTGGCAACACTGCTATAGTAAGCTGCTAATCAAATAAACTGCCATGACACAAACCTTTTAATGAACCAAATAATTTTCATTTAAATGTATTCCTTTATTGCCACAAAGGCTATAAAACCAGAACAAAGCTGTAGAGCAAAACCCAGCTGGCCCACCCACTACAGGCTGTCAGAACTAGAAGAGAGGTGGATCCATAGCCGGTCATCCTGCAGTGCTGCAGTGAGTGCTCCTGCACAAAGTTTTACACAAAGTTACTGTACAAATCTGAATATGTATCTTGTATTTAGAAAACCCTCATCTTGGAGTGCACCTGTACCCAGTTTATAAACTGCTTTTATATTTTTACAAGCCATTTCTGACCTCTGTGGCTGCTTTTAATGGAAAGTTATGTCCTATAAAAGAGCATAACAAATACACAAGCATCAAGTTACAGTTGACGTGTAACTTGTTAAGGTCCATACAAACTATTGATTTTTGTTGTCTAAAATGATTGTACGTGATCAACTCTAGCAAACAACTGAGAAGCCATTTTTTCATTGTTAGTAATTTGCAATTGTTATTGATCCTTGCAGGTGGCAGTTTAGGAACAATGGCTGGAGAGACAGTAATTACAAATGTGTACTTGGCCTTAAAAAAAGCTGCTGGTTGCTACATTAGAGACCAGCCTTACCCAGAGAAAATAGTCTGACTCATAACAAATGCATATCAGGAATGTCAGGGTAAAGTGAGAAGTCAACTTTTGTAAAGGTTTCTGAGTTAGGCTACATACACATGTTGCATGATTGCCACCCAATATGAACTGTAGCACGTGCCTTGGGCAAAAATTTAGCGCATGTACAGCAATCACCTGACAGCATTCACAATCCACCCTAGCAGATTGATGAACTACTGATCGGGAATAACAAGTGCTTTCCCAAGGAAGAAAGCACAGAAGGGTGCAGCTCGCTTGTCAATTCCCCTCCATAGAACAAAACAGTGTTATGTGTACAGCAATTATTCATCTGTCACTGGAAACGATCATAAAAAATAGTTTCCAGCATCAAAAATCGACATCTGTACAGGGCTTTGGAGAAGTATTTATATGACAGGTTTAGCAAAACAAACAGCATTTATGAAAGTCAAAATTAAAGTAATAAAAATAACTATGTATACACTTATTATTTTAAATGGCACCCCAACGTACTACGGCAGTGCAGCATCACTATAATGCATGGCTAACTACTGTGTATTGCAGTGTATTGCAACCTTGAGTCCTTTTGGTCCACCTATAGACACTAGCAGCCAATTCAATCTGGGTCAAATACCCGTACTGTCCTAAGGCAAGGTACGTGGCCTAATAATTCTAAGAACTCCTCTAACATGTGGGCAGCATTTTTGTCCCAACGTTTGCACGGTATTTAATAAATAATACAAGCATGCTGTTACACAGTGAGGTCATCACATACTTGCCAAAAGCAGAGCAAAAGCAATGTCAAGTAAAATTAAGAAACACAGTGACCTCTCAATTTTCAGGTATTTTAACATTTTTTGATGTCTTTATGCAATTAAATTCTTTCCACAATAAACAAGCCACTAATGGAAGCTGTGAGGTCCCAGGTAATGAAATAATTGGTGTCAGACCTTCAGCAGGGAAATATGTAAAATTAATTTAATTGGGGGGATTTTTCCTGTTAATAAGAAGAAAGTCAAACAGAAGACTGTTTCTGGTAATAAAACATTAATTCCTTCATATGATCTCTAACTCCAGTGACAGGACTAATCTGTACTACCACATTAACAGTTTGAAGCACTTGGCAATCCAGTCTGTAGCTGCTCTTTATAAGAACTTCAAGTGACCTGGCAAAAAATAACCTTTATTAGATGAGCTAATACCTTGCTTTCATTCCTACCCCAATAGTTTAAGAGGAAACCCTTGCTAAATTCACTGGGAATGTTGATCTTCGGAATTCAATATGGCCCATCCACAAACCTCTATAGTAGTAGAGAACAATGTTGATACATCTATTTTACTATATATTTAGGTTCTTCAATCCTGCTATATTATACGTACAGGGATGTTCAAATCGGCAGTATTGGAAAGCAGTTTTTTGGCGCTTTAAATAGCTTTGGGGGAAAAAAAATTACATTGCACAAATGGGTCCTTTTTTTTTTGGAGCACAAGCATCAATATTTATCACACAGATTTTTCTTTCCTCAAAAGATTTTCTGCATCATTTTTGTATAATATTAACATGGAAGGTTACGGTATTGAATTACCCCCTAGGAAAACAGAGCTATTTTCAAAGTAGTAGATATACAACATACTGTCAGATGCAATAACGTTATTTTTTTTAGGCTAACATTGTTTATCTTGGAGTAAATGCATCCTACTAACCGAGATAGGTTGAAGCCAAGCAGAGTGTAGAAAGATTTACATTGCAAAGCTGCAGCTCCAAAATGATTGAAATATTTCTATGGTTCACGTAAACTGTGACGCAATTACAAAATAAATCCTATAGCAAGCAGTCTACACAAGCTGCTCTCAACTTGCCAAGCCCTATGTGCCGCATGGTACAGAGCTGTCAGCAGGTAGGAAAGCCGGCTAAATCAGTGCAATATGCAGCAGATTAAAGTGAATTTGAAGTATATTTCTCAAATCTCAAACAGCCTATGTGGTTCAGGAATAATGCCTACCATTCTTTATCTGACACTTTATAAATATATTAGGTGACCTGCTAGGCAAAAATATGGCTTACATGAATAGTCCCCAATCAGTAGGCAACACTTTGTGTGCTATACATCTGAAAAACACTTAATCACAGTGCACAGAACATGTGTAGGCTGCCACCTCACACTTGCTGCCAATACCCTACTGTCAAAATGACAGCCAGTTGTGTGGAGAAAATAAACAGACAGTCTGATTTTTACATTTGAGTTATAAGCTTTTCAAAACCTGACAAGTAAAATAAATAAAACGTGATACTATCTAACCCATTATTATTAATTTACCCAAATCAGCACACATCCCCAAAGAAGGTCTCTGATCATCTCTGGCCATGGTGCACATGCCTCATGGAAATCTATGTGCTGCTAATAGTAAAAAGACTTTACCTGCTGGCTATAAACTGCTGGCTATAAAAAAGAATGTAGATGTAGATGTGGATAGGTTAACCCAAAAAAGGGGGGCAAAAATGGATGTCCTATGTTTTAAAGCTGGCCTATTACTAAATATCTGAATTTGGTGATAGAACCTTTAACTAATGAAAAAATAAGTACCAAGTAAACAGGTAAAAACAGAAATGTAAAAATATCTCTGGATTTAAACATTCTGCAACAGTGCTAGAGTACCAAACCATATACATACCTTTTAAAGCTCTAATCATCTACAAGTATGCCAGGGTTAACTGAAAGTAGACCTGTTCTTAAAAACATAGGGTATAAATAATCCTTCTAGAGAATTAAAAATTATTAAAAATAAAATGCATGTACTTTATGGAAAATAATGAAAAGTTTAGACATTTATGGATGAATTTTAAAAATTGGGCAATTTATAAATTCAAAAAAAAAAATCATCTGATATCTAACCTTTCACAGCATGGCAATACAGTATTTGATTTTTTCTTTTCTTCTTTTGTATTACCTTTGTGCATTTTAAAGCATATCTGACGGTCTGCTTTCACACGTGTGTCCTATAAACACTAACAAGACTTGATAACAAGAAAGGCCAGACATACCTCTACTGCCAATGACATGATTCAGCCTTTGATTACATCCCTTTGTGAAAAGAGATTTGAAAACCTGTAATGTTTATTTAATGACAAAACACATGGACATTTTGTTTCAACAGGATATTTATATATACATTTGTGGGAAAATGATGAAATAATTGATGCACAATTTTAGAAAATTCCTGAGGTTTCAAAACACACAACTGTGTCCTATTTTTAACTGCGATTTGAAAATAATCAAGGCAATTCAAAGGGAAAAAAATGAATCCTTTATTGGCACCAACATCAAGGAATCTTGATTTGCAACCGAGACATGTATGGCAGTTGTTGGATATTCTGGTTATTTCCGCTATACAAAGCTCTTATTTTGAATGATCTGGTTCACACCATGCCACAACATTTCAATAGGATCAAGTTCTAAGCTCTGTAGAACAATTTTTTTTTAAAGCAACCTAAAATTCATAACTGACTTAAGGTTTAGTGGTCCACTTCAGTCAAATGATCCTTCCCAAAATCCTACTCTTTCTGAAACAAGGACCCAGAGACCCTGCAGCCACTACCATTCCATCTGCCATTCTGCAGCCATAAGGTGGGTTCTATAGGAAGTAGAAAGCTGCGAGCCATCAACATTTCTGCACGTAGAAGTGCATGGCATGTAACGGAAGGTGTTATATTCCAATTCTGGGCTTTATAAAGAGAACCGACCCTGTTTATGTTTGCCTACAGCTGATTTGTATTGCTGAAAAAAATGTTTATCTGTATGTTACCTACCTGTGCACCATGAGATCTTTAGTCTTAGAAATGCTTTGTATAGAATGCAGTTAACACACAGCAAATAGTAGGAACCTAGAATTAATGCTATACCCCAGGGATGTTTCTACTTTATATAAAATGGTAAAGAGCTCTCCACTCAGGGATTATAGGCATATACAGGAAAGGCCGCTAACTGTAAGATCCCAGCCAAATTTCAGAGGATTTTTGTTGTGAACTGTGTGGTACAAAAAGGTAAACTGATTGACCAAAGTAACTGGGCAAAAAAAAAAAAAAAAACAAACACTGCCAACAAATCTGTCAAAACAAAACTTGAAAATGTAATTACAAATCAACAGAAATTAATCTCCCTTTTTTCATCCTAAATTGGGGACAAAGCAACAATCATGTTACCTGTCTAAATATTTGTGTGAGAATGATCCGAATTGGTCTGCTCTAAAAGTATTTAGCTTCCCTGTGTGTGTAAACCGCAACGCTAACAAGACATGGGCTGGAAGTCTGCCAGAGCTGCTGAAAAAATGCCTTGTAGAACACAACTGTGTGAAACTGGGACCTAGGGGAAGAAAAAAAGAGCCGTGCGATATTTATAGAAGAATTCAAATAAAACTGGTCCAGCCTGTTTAACAGTTTCTTCATACAATTCTCCATTAAGGGGACCTCTTACAGACCACATACCAGTCTACCAGTCAAGTAAAGTGTGTTTGTGGTCTCTACATTCAAGAAGATAGAATGCAACCCTGTTGTGTAGAGACTTTCTTCTTAGTTTGTATACCAACTTAAAGCGTACCTAAAGTCAGAAATTTCACGATACATAAATGGGTAGACAACCCTTTATGTTACGTAAAAATTCTGTATTTTTGTTTTTTTAGGTGCAACCCTTTTTCTTTAAAAAAAAATAAATAAATAATGTGCAGCACCACCCCATAATTCTGGATCCCCCCAGGCCAGGGGTGTCCAAACTTTTTAGAAAAAGGGCCAGATTTGATGAGGTGAAAATTTTTTGAAGCCGACCATTCAGCATGTACTCAGGGTTAGTGTGGGCGTGGTCTGCCCGAGTCCCGCACAGGACACGCCCACTAGGGTGAGGTAAAGGGATTCCCTGTGCCAGTCCAGTGTCAGTGCGGGTTCCGTGCAGAGCACGTTCTTAGAATCAAAGTAGGTGTGGTCTGTGCGGGTCTCGCACAGCACACACCCACTATAATGATTTAGGGGATTCCCTGTGCACACATGGGTACTCCTGTCCTGCCAATTATGCCTGCCGAGTAGCGGGCTGATAATTGCAAGGCAGTTTATCAACTCTAATGAAATATAAAATAGCTTTTTTGTACGTGTGTATTTTATACTGTGGTCAACAGTGCTGGCGGGCCGTATATTATTGACTTTCTGACAGGCTGCAGGCTGGTGGAAATCTGAACATGGGCCCTGGGCCAGACATTGGACATGCCTGGCCTAGGCGATCGAGAATGAATGGGAGTGCAAAGCCTCCTGGGAGTCCGTCAGGCATTCCAGCAGTTCTTGGGTGCTCCTTCTGTGCATGCCCGAGCATCTCAGGCATGCCCAAAAGGAGCCTTTTCGTGGAAAAAAGAAAAGTTGCTGATTTCACACATGTGAAGTTTTTTTTTCCAACCTACGTCACCCGATCTTGTGCCATCAGACTGTCCTGGCGGATTGAAGGCAAGTGTATTTTTTTGTTTCAGGCACTTTTGGCTTTAGTTCCTCTTTAAGAATAGATTTTTATTAAAGTGTCAAGTTTTACTGCTATTTTATAAATAATTTTTTACTGCTATTTGGGGCTCTATTAGAAAGATTCATCCACACTCCCTGTCCTGCCGACAATGGTTTCACAAAACAGGAAGTAAGAAAATTTCTGCAACAAGAACAGAAATAGGAAGACAAGGCTTCTAGTCTTCCCCAATTCTACTAATGAAAGGAATTTTATTTCTGTCCATGACGCTCATGGATGTTTTTTCACTTCAGAGAAATCTGCATTCAATTGGTGTTAACAGAGCCCACGATAGCGTTGAGTCTGACAAGGGATCTATTCTTTCCCCATGTTACCAAATTTCAAGACATACATTCTAAGGATTTGTATGGAGAGCTTTTTTTTACCTGCAAGCTACCTTTTGCAATACCAAAACAGTGGGGCAGGCCCATATTGTCAAACTGATGTCTATCCCAACAGCTGCTCTGCAAAACAAAATTTCTGGGCTGAAGGAAATTGCAAGCCGCTATGAAGTACTTGGAACATCTCAATGTAAAGGATCCTATATTTGTTTATGTTTGTGCATGTTTATCAAAAGCCCCACTGTGGTACCAAGTTGGCAACAACTCCAGTAGAAACATAGTGAATATGTGTACTGAAGCCTGCAGCAGGGCCGAGAAGATTTGATATTCATATATAAATTACCATAAGCAATTAGTGCGGCTAAGAAACACTGCAGCATGAGACTACAGGGTGACATTCAAAAATCCGGCAACCTCCAGACGTGCCGGATTTTCGAAGATTCCGGATTTTTTACGGTTATATATTGTATATATTTTTAAAGGAAAATGACTACCTGTACAGTCCTTTAAATGGCTACTGAATCCATAATGGGGCTATACAGCAGCAAATAAATAAGAAAGAATGAACAGGAAAGCAGTGCAAACAAGACCCAACAGCTGATTCTGGAGTACAGCGCCATGAAAACAAACGGCGCCTCCAGAAAACAATGTAGTTTTAAAATTCTCTCCAAAATCCATGATGGAAATCTGAAGGAGCCAGATTATCGATGGCCAGATTTTTGAATGTCAACCTGTACTACTAGACCTTGTTTAACAAAAAAAACAACAGAACAAAAGTAGAGTTGTAAAAGAACCAATCGCGTTTCACATTTTATTTCCTGGGGAAAAAACAAGTAAAGTAATTGATCCCTTTGGTTTCAGTTTTCATTTGTCCTGTTAAAGAAAACCTTTGGAAGACCTTATTAAAGCATAATCTGATCCTCTTCCTTACAGTTTGACAAGGTTACCCCCATAGAAAGGGGACATTCCTCATTGAAATGTATAGTTCGCATAGCTTATATCATGACTGTGTTGCCAACATCAACACATTATCTGCTCATTATTTGTTTTATAATAACAAATATAAAAGCCCAGTTGATATGGACAATGCAATCATTTTTTCTTCAAGCAATTTGAGTGGTTATCAGTAAACAGAGTGGAATTAATCAATCAGTCATTCATCTGATTATAACCTTTGTCAGAAGGGCTCAAAGTGCAGGATGATTTTTCAATATAGCTTCCAAATTACCAAAATAATACACAGACATCTGCAAGGTTATATAACCCAGTGCACACAAACAAATCTGGCACTGTTTAGCCCCTGGTGAACTTGATGAGAGCACATATTCCCAACTCCGCAGTAACAATCTAACTTGTGCTGTTCTCTAATGAAATTCACGGTAATGAAGATGATCAGTAACAGAACGTGCAGGAAAACTATGCTTATCAACATTCAAAGACCAGCAGCTGGGGTGACATAGCTGCACAAAGCGGGACACACGATTTGCGCCACTAAAAAGCCTGAGCAACGATGAGTGTCGTCACGTAGCCAGTCCACATTCAAAGCAAAAGAAAACACTGTGCATGGAGTAAGTTATTTTAATTTTGCTGGATGCATGCCTTTTCAGACAAAAGTGCATGGGTCACATCATCCTCATTGTGCTGTCTCCAGATTATTGTAGCAAAAACAAACTAGAGCCTCCAGTATTACTGCCAAAGCCCTCCATGCAGCTCACATCCACATGTAGAATGAAATACGGGAAAACTTTTTAGGTAGACTTAAAGCACAGTAAACACTAAAACCTACTAATGACAATACAGATACCACAAAACTGTACAAAAATTTGGGTTAGATTCGTAAAAGTTTGATGTATAGCATTTTTATTTTTTTTAATTAAAATTACAGTACAGAAAAGCTGAACCTCTTTTAGAATTTATTGATGTCTGTTACCCCTTTTAGATGATCTTCCTTCACCTTCCTGTGTAGTCATCAAGATGCAAAGTGAGGGAAACATTCCTAGTTTTGGTAAGACCTGAAAACAAGAGCCTCTTACAGCTGGGCTTTAACAAATAAACCCTATTACATTTCACAAACTGGGACTTACTATTGAATTGCAGATTCACAAGAGGTCCACGTTTTCACATAATCAAATATTCCAAATCAGCATTGTGAGATTTTATTCTCACACGTGGTTTTAACTGATGCTCACATGGAAAGTTTGCTTCCACTTCTAACCTGATTCTAAGAACATTACTCGGCTGGTTGGTGTTCTAATTCTCTGCCTTTAATACCATCTGAATCGCTGACCCAGAATGAGTATAGAGCTCAGGTTTTCATCTAATACTACACAACTTGTCACACACTTATCTGTATGCTTTCTGGTGTGTGACTGAATCTACTGAGCCCACAAGATCAGCTTTACATTCAGCAATTATCATTCTTTAACATGAGTTCAGCAATGGCAGCTACCATAAACTCTTTGCTGTATTTGTACACAACATGCCCCTTGCAAACACATCAAATCTTCAGCAGATAAAAGAGTTTAACAGTATTATTTCCACATGTTAAACAATTTTAAAAGCTTCCCCAAATGTACAGGAAGTGACAAGACAGCAAAACTTGCTGTGTGCAGAGCACCAAACAAACTGCAATGCAACACAAGAGCATGTAGCATAACAAAATATCTAAAACTTACAAGGCCAGAAAAAATGCAATGGGCCTGATTTATTAAAGCTCTCCAAAGCTGGAGAGGATACACTTTCATTAGTGAAGCTGGGTGATCCAGTAAACCTGGAATCTGGTCCAGGATTAAAAATTTTTGCTAACAAATAGCAAATTACTTTTAGGAAATCCATTCCAGGTTTGCTGTATCACCCATCTTCACTGGTGAAGCAGGCACGTGTATCCTCTCCAGCCTTGGTGAGTTTTAATAAATCAGGCCCTATGTCCTATGAAACAAAGAAAAGAAAAAACTGTGGAAAGAGGAAATGTCTATAGAGGCAAGAAAATAATACTTTATTACAAGACAGTAGGGAATACTGTGGAACAAAGACTATTCATGAGCAAACTGTGTGCAAGAAACTGCACAAAAGGGTTTATGCTGCAAATCGTGTATATCATATGTACGTATATATGTAAAATGTGTGTAGTAACATACCAATCATACGTATATGTAAAATTTGCATTACTTTTTGCAGTACTTACAACATGGTACAATCAGAAAGTCGAGTTAATTCTTTTGTACACACAGTATTTACTGCACAGCAACACTAATATTTATTGAATCCATTAATTTCTTACAGGTATAGCTTTTATGGTGTATTTTAGTTTTACTTTCACTTTAATGTGAACAACTTCCCAACCAATGTACTATAGAAGTTATTCATTTATTTATGCAAAATGATTATATGCCCCTAAATTATTGCTTTAAATGTGAACAAATAATACGATCATGAAATAGTAATATGTTGAGGTGTGAGGCCTGGATCTTAGGAGGTTCCTTGACTTGCATGAAAGAAAATATTGTCAGCCTCAAAAATAATGCATTAAAAAAAACACTTAATTGCAAAATGAGAGCAAAAAAAAAAAAAAACCCATGCTATTCATTCCTTCTTAGAAGTGCAGCTAGTCGCCTCTGGGCCAAGGAGAACCTCAATTACAACAGAAAACCCATCATTTTTCTTCCCACACCTAACAGAGATGACTAAAAATAGAAAGTGGCAGCTAGGTGCGGTCTCAGAAACTTGCAGAGCACTATGGGACGTTGAGTGAATAATCCTCCACCACCAAATCAGAGAAATGAGAAGCGGAAAGTCAGTGCTGGGTTTATCAAGTGTGTCCTAGTAATACAGAGAAAAGAAGCCTGTGAGAATCAGTCTGTATGAGTCTGAAACACAGAAATATTCACAAATGCCTCTCATTTAGCTTTGTGGTCTGGCACACATGCAGAAAAGGTTAAAGGGAGAAGCATTAGGTTATTTTCTTTGTTATAAATAAACACTGTTTATATTTACACCAAAAATGGTATGGTTTTGAAAAGCAGAGACTTTTTGTCATGCCTGTTTTTTTGCCAAATATCTGCCACTACTGCCACTACTGTTCACATCTTTTACAATGACAAATTAGGCTACACCTGCTTACCACTCCACGGAAAAGTACGAATACTAACTCTGGTTGTTCTTTGTGGATGAAAGAAAAAATTACCAAGCTGTTTAGGCGTTCCAGCAAACAGAAAGGTAAAAATTCAAATAGGATCATATCCTTTACTTTTCAATGCTAGTTAAAAAAAACTAGTAAAGAAAAATTTAAAAATTGTGATTAGAAAAACCCTTATTTAGTTAGTCCTTGGTTATTGCAGAAGGCGGTGTCCACTCTGCATTAAACTAAAAAATACTTCCCTGATTGCAATATATTTTTATTTATCTGCCCTAATTTCTCTTCTCTTCCAGAGTGCTGATTTTGGGCTATTTTATTTGACTGGGCCAGGAAGATATATAATGGGAGCTATTTGAGCCCCAGAAGGATGCCAGGATACCGGGCAGATTCTTGGCAACTAGAATGCAAAGATTTCTTGTTTTTGTTTTGTTTTTTTGCGGTGTCCTTTTAGATTTCCCTTTACATCCCGTCCTGCAGACACAATAGGAGATGTGGGAAAATCTTATCAAGAGGAAGGGAATTCCACTCAAAGACAGTTATCACTGGAAAATCTGTCCATGGATCTATCCTCACTACTTGCACTTGCATGACAACTCTTTTACTTTCCACTCACTTTTGGTCTCAGTGGCAATGCCCACCAGGACAAACAGATCGAGCAATTTTTCCCATAGAAGAAAAAGAGCAATGAAAACTGTACAAAGGGTCCCAGTATTTAGGACTTGAAATCTTAGAGACTTGAAAACCAAAGAAATATTCCAACCATGAATATGTGTGATTTGTTAATGTGTTAATGAAGGTCAGCAATACCAAACTTTGACCACTAAGGCAGACCGTGGAAAACCTTGCAAATGCATTCCCTGACTTTTAAATTAACCAAACCAAAATGTATCATTATACAACAGATGTATCGTTTTGTAAACTTTGGATAACCACCTTGCCCTCGAGCCCAACTGCAATATTCCCAATAATGCACACTACCTACCTGTCTGTTTTTTAATGCAGCACCAAGGTTAATATGTATTTTATATGGAATATACCAACATGAAAGCTTTGTTAAATGTTTCTTTCAATGTACAGCTTAAAGATAAACACCAAAACAAAAAAACTAAAAAAATTACCCTCCCAAACACATTCAGTGGTAGATAGAGAAATAATTAGCCTACACATTTATTTTCCATACCTCCAAAAAATATGTTCTAAAATGTTAATTTTTTCACTGATGTTCCGAAACTGTAAACCCTAAAACAAAAACTTGGCATATCACATCTTACCGGGACTTAGATAAAATGGCTGCATTAGTTTCAGGCTTTTTTTCCCCACTTAACAATTCTGTTAACATACTTTTTTTTTCTTGGCTTCATAACTGTTACAGGAAACTATAAAGAGTGATCATTACCAGTGACAGTAGGAACGAATAAAAAGCTGTTCTATTCCATGGAAAAGGAAGGACACGTAGGAGGCACCCAAATGCATCCTCCCCAATAGTAAACAGAACTGGTCTCTAGCAATCTGGCATGGAGGATTGCTAAACAACGTGGTGAAACAACTTTTCACCCAAGACTATCACAAATGGTCCTTTCTAGTGAGAACCTAGGTTGTTTTTTTAAGACTTAAAGCAGGGCAGAGACTGCATTGGAAAACACTGCATTGGGTCCAACCCTCCCATACACACAGAAGAGACAAGAGTAATACATTACATTTCTGGTAAGATCAGCAAATATTGTATTTTCTGTACTTGCTGAAAATGTAAAAAAAAATACAATGAATGTTCAATTGAGTTTAGATAAAAAATACTGATCTCAAGATTAATATGGGCACCCTCCTTATTTCCCTTCAGGAGGATGCATGCCTGCGTCACCAAGTTAAACCTGCACATTACATTTCACATGGTAAGGTGTTCCCGTAAAACACAGTTTACATTTCCACTTCTCTGTGTACATTTCCACAAGATTAGTCCCATATTCCAATCCAGGAGGTTTAGCTTATAGATTTAGCAGACGGACTGTGTGAAGGTCATTGTTGACGACGTAAAGAAAATGAAGATCTGAAAATAACCCCAGAAAAAGACACGCACGCAAATTTTGTGTGAGACCCAAAGCTGGAGAGTGAAATAATCCAGAGTTATATCAAACTGATCCATAGCACATGAAATACAGTTACAAGCATTGCCGATAAAGTTTAGCTGGCAGTAACATTACTTTCAGCATGGAAATATTTTCCTTAGTTCCAATCTCCAATGTCTGGAAAGGTAAACATATTATATATTACATTCAATAAACCCACTCGTAAGACAAGGTCACATGTACATGTGTGTAGGAAAGAAGTCTGTTTGTACATCCAAGGTAAAAACTCCACATTGAAAGGTGGTTAAAAAAAAAGAACCTTTCACTATAAACTGTTATTCCTGACAATTTTACATGTATTTTGAGATATCTGATGGTGATCGTCACTTATCACCGGCAGCATTTAGGTTGTTTGTGAAATGTATGCCATTAAAGTGTACTTTTTTAAAAGGAAATGTATTGGGTTTGCTTGTCTCTGTGGTGGTTTTATTTTTACCTAGTATTTTTACAATTAACGCACTTGTGTCCTAGGTTGGCTACAATTACGCACTTCAGTGTATCCATAGGGAGCTACAGTTGTCACCGGAGGACACAAATACAAACATGATTCCTATTCTTCATTTTTTTGCATGGGGGTTGGGAAGCCATAGTTTACAGAATGAAAAGAAAATATTAGTGATTATTATAGATCAATGCATAACATGCGACAAGGACATCACATTTCTGACAATAACAGTTTTTTCTGCATTTTTTAACTGGAAAAAACAAAACCAATTCAACCACTACATTTAAAGTATAAAAATATTTAAAAGGACAAAGGTCACAAATCGTATTCAAATACAATTAATTCCGCCCGGTGACAAACATTCAACGATCCTTCCCTGTCCCTGGAGATGTATCTCAGTAAAGGAAACAAACACTACCAATGGTCTGCCTTCAAAGATTATCTGCTTCATATAATGGATTGCCTAAATGCTCACCCCCCAGTTTTAAGATAAACATGAATAGGTTGGAGATGATTGGTATAAATCTGTAACCAGCTTCATTACAAGAGTAATCAGGCATTTGACGCACACAAAACTTGATCTAAATACTACCAATTAAAGGTCTATATAAAGATCAAATGAGAGGGATTTGCAAAAATGGAAGAAAGTATCTTTAAACTGATTGGGCATTCCAAACATGATACCTAAATAAATATAATACTATATTATACAGCCAAGTGAGAAACAAAAGTCTCCAGAAAAGATAAAACATGGGAGCCAAAAGAAACCTACAAGTTAATACAACTATTTTAAACAGTTCACAACTAAATGCAAAGAATGCTCACTTCTGTGAATGAACATTCATGTTAAAACTAGAATCCAATAGCAGCCAATAAACAAGAAAAGCAGGTTCCCATTTCAGTGTTAAATCACTGGGCAGGGCAGAGATCTTGAAAGTTTGTATTTCAAATGAGTCAAAGCGAAATGTATCTAAATCCAATATACATATATACAGTAAAGAGAAAATAAAAGTATGCCCTCTTACAAACTATAACGTATCAGGACATATTAAGAAAAATCTGGTCCTTAAGACAAAAATTAGATAAATGCAACCTCTAATAACAACATACAAATTATTACACTGTATCATTACTTATGTATCAAAGGCAAAGCTAAAATGCAGAAACAGTAAGTTTTGATACATAAAACTAGAAAATTGAATGAGACTGTACTATACACACACACACACACACAAATATAAACCAAACCCCCTAATGACAAAATCTGGTGCTTATGGGTGGTTTGGCTAATAAAAGGTAAAGGCAATGAATTAAGAAAAAAAAAAACACAGAATATGGCTGTGCTATATAAATCTATAATAATAATATTAACAACAACAGGGAGTTCTTAGGAAGTGCTTTTGGAAATAATGTTTGTAAACTTTAAAAAAGAATACATTAAAAAAGTTAGGATTGTTGTAATCTGTAGCAGCTATTACACATTTTTTTAATGTGATCTGCGCACATTCATAACATAAAATACTTTCTAGTACATCATATGTAGAATATACATGAACTACATTACATTACATATGAACTATGCCAATTTGAGTCAAGCTGTGCGTTAGTAAAGAAACTTCCTAGATTATCAAGAAGTGCAGTAACATGCTATATATCCCCACACATCTTCCTAAATTGTACAGCTCCTTGCTGGCTTCATACCATGCAGGGCTCGCACTGGAATCTGAAAGTCGTGAGCAACGTTATCCACGGCTGCAGCTACAACACCATCACTGCTGTCAATTGTCTTAACAAGAGATCCAACTCCATCACCTGAGAGCGCTATATAAATGAATGGTAATAATTATACTTCTCTCTGGCAGCCACAGGCTTGGCTCAGAACCAGCAAGAAATCAGAACCATCACATCGCCAGATAGTAAGGACATCATTAATAATGTAGAAGGGGTAGGAGAGGAAGCCATGTCTGGGGCAGTCAAAAACAAGGGGAGTTTTTACAGGTATGGGTCCAGTACCTGAGACAAGTGGGACACCGAGTATAAACCAAGTTTAAAGGCAAAAAAAAGTCCTGGTTTATACGTGGTTTATGGTATATATGGATTTTTACATTCGATGACAAGCAAGCAACATTTTGCATGTGTGCCAGAATCTGTTCATGCTAGGACCGCCTTTGTGCTGGTGTCAAAACAAAAAAAAAATGTATTACTATTATTGAAAAGAGAAGAAAAAAAGCTGTCATAAAAAGAAAAAAAAACTTCCTACTGTAACACAAGAAAAAAAATGTTTTTGTCTGTTTACTCTGCCCAGCTTGTTTGGGAATTAAAGAGTTAAATACAGAAACAATGTCTTTGCAGTATTCTATATCCTTTTCCCTTTTAAGGAACAGACTCATGCTACTCATCCAAAAATAACTCAATTTTCCTCTTTCAATCTCACGCTTTATTAGCACACACTCCTGACTTCCCCACTATGAAGCAGTGTTAAAACACAACACCCTCCAACGGGGCTGCTAAATGCAAAATTGTACTAGTAACATGCAGCAATTTAATATGTAGATTCCAAATTCAGAAGACAATCATGTGGCACGGACAACATAAAACACAGTAGGTGAGAAATCTAGAATATGTGTGAAACACAAAATAGGATTCCTGTAAGGGCAGCTCTACCATCAAACATTAAAGCTGACAATGCAAATTATTTTACCCCTTTCCTAACAAAGAATTCTCTAAAACACTGCAACCTCTTCTCTCTGGTAAAATAATAAAGTAACTCCTTTTTATGCATTATTGGCATCTTTAACTATACCTAACAACACTGTTAAACGTCAACTTTAAAGAAGAACTACCAATGGTCACTTGTTATAAAGGGAGATGCTCTGAGCGTGTCGTGTTTATGCTTGTTTCACTATCTAGCGAGTCACTAACCACTAATCAGTAAAACTAAGATCAGGATTATAGTTCTAGAGTTTACACCTTTAGAGAAAGTAAATGCTTGCCCGTATTCCTATTTAGTCAATGATCTAAAAATGCTTCATTTCTTTCTAATTCATGGACTAGAATTTGGATCAAGAAAGATAAACTTTCACATTTGCATACTTGTTGAGTGTTGAAGTCATTAGTGGACCATGCCAGCAAGAAAGCTAGTTACATATAGCAACTATACACTTCCATACCCAGCCCTATACTTTCTAAAGTTTTGTCTAAAAGCTTGTATGTGTTGTGTAAAGAAATGAAAAGAATTCCACAAAGTTTTGTTGCAAAACTGCACATAGTAAGCAATTAGTAGAAGGAACCCATATTTCTGACAACGGCAAACACCCAGCTCTGGTGCCAATCAAAATTTATCTGTCACTGATCTATACACAATGAAATCTACCCATCTCTACTGTATTTACGAAGCATGAAGGTGCTGTAACATTTTCACTGCCCTGAAAATCTATATCTTATTTTGTAAATATACGCTTATCATCAAAATGTGTCAATGTGCAGACATGCTACATATGAAAGACGCGTGGAATCTGACATTCATGTGGTGTTTGCTTTGTTGGTTATGGCCTAACACACAAATTACATAGTTACAAATGCTTTTTAAAATAAGGCTGTGCATAATTTATTGGACTGGGAGTAATTTATATATTGGCAAAAAGTACGTTTGAGGAAGCGACTGCAAAATTACCTGTTTATTACTTTGTGTACAAGCATACCAAGCATGTGTTTTTTATGTAAATTATAATGCAATGCTTAAAATTGAAAAGAGCTATACCCTACTTTTTCCTTTTTTACTTTTATATTTGTGGACAGATTTTTAATGAATGAAAGGTGCTAAAACACCGATGGCCCGACCTACCACCACCACTATACAACTCAACTGTAAGTGTGGTGTTCCAACTTTACAGAAAAAAAAATTGAAGACTTAAGCTACGTACACACTTCCAATTATTATCGTTGGAAAACGAACGACGAACGTTCCTGCACGATATATACGAACGATCGTATAGCACCGATCCTGCACATAGAGTTAACGACACGATCGTTCGTAGATATTGTACACACAATAGATACGATTGTTTAAGCGATAGAGGAACTATGTGCACGACAGGAAAGTGAACGGACGTTCGTTCATCACGCATGCTCTGAACATGGACGATCAATGAACGACCGTACACACGAACGATGTTCAACGATCGTCGTCCAATCCGATCCGTCGGTCCGGTCGTTCGTTTCCAGCGACTTTCCTCGTTCGTCGGCGTCGTTGGTTACTTTTTTACGAACGATTTTTTGCCCAATCGATCGTTCGTCGTTCGATTGGAACGATAAAAATTGGAAGTGTGTACGCACCTTAAGAAAGATGTGAGACCAAAGATTCAAAGTGCTCATGTATCTGGCATATCTCTGCTAGAACAATTGCTAGAGATATATAAGAAATGACACTAGATATATTCAGGTAATGTGTTAGATATATGCACCTCAGGATTAGTTGAATGCAGAAGTAGTCAGACAAAGGGGTGCCCAGTTGTCCGAAGGTTGATCAAAAACAACAAGTGGACAACACCAAGTTAATTTTACAGCATTTTGAGTAATTCTTCACTATTTTTTGCAAGGGCTTGGTTACACCTTTGTGCTGGAGACCAAGCAACATTCCTTGCCGTATCAACATTTATGTTTTCAAAGAAATACAAGGCCCAAAAAAAAAAAAAAAAAAAAAAAAAAAAAAAATGAAATCATTAAATGATGATCATCCTCAGAAGGGCCAAACAGTTAACGAGGATTACTTCTTCAACCTGAGAGAAAGCAAAACTGTAGGGAAAACTATATGCAGGTTACAGAGGTGAATTGCACTCTACAGTGAATATGGGGAACACCATGTAAGTTTGAGAATTTAGAAGTCATTTCAGTACCGTTGTATATAATTGTATTTTGAAACCGGTCTCTCCATGGAAAGATAAACCCCTTGCTTCCTTTCCCATTCACAATCCTTTTTATACTAAACTTCTGTCCAGCATCCATGTCTTTTGCCAGCAAATATTCTAGGAGCGCAGACTGGTGATTTTAAAGTTATTTAGTATTTGCCAACTATGTTATTAACAATTGGTCCCTTCATGATGATGTTATTAGGTGCTGCAATCTTCTGAGATTACTACGTCCCTGGACAACCCAATCTGCAGTAGGGTAAAGGAAGAAGTAGGTCTTAGTGTTTGTCACTACATATTTAGGTAAAATGGGCTTTTGTTATGTTTATGATTCATGAAGCGAATGAATGTTTATTTGTTTTTGTTTTAAATGTTTAGCATTACCCATATTTCAGTGTAATTCTCCAAAATTGCTGGGGCATAAATCATAATTGTTTTAGAGGTGGATATCAATACATGCATTACTTTGGGTTTACTACAGAAAATGTTTAAGGTGTTATAAACATGCCTATTACATAAATGCCCTACTGAAACAGAAATATTGCATAATGTTTAATATTATATTCTGTAGGAGGGTATATACACAACCTAGGGGCATAGCTCAATATAAACTCAGCTAAGGGAAAAGGAGCATTATCATGTAAAATAACGTTCTTTTCTACAATAAAGCATATTGCCTGAAATGTCGCAAATTTTACTTTTTTACAGTGCTAAAACCTTTAGGTTTTTCCTTCATACCCATATCTACTTACGATCTAGACATACTTCAGGATAACATTTGCTTGCTTTTAAACACCGCATTGTCACTTACACAAATTTAAAAGACAGGATGTGAACACAGAGCAGCATTTCCTTCCCAGCAAACTATGAATATATCTGGCATTGTGTTTCTCTTTCTAACAGCTCTATGCATTGGTGCAGGGGTGAACAGGAAACAAGTATTTAACATAGGTTAGAATTAACTGAACATTTACTTACTGTTTAAGGATTAAACCCTGCGTTTGTGCTTGTAACTTACCAAATGCACATCTTACAGCTTTTCTTCTTTCAATAGAAAAGTACTGTAGAAAAGAAATCTAGAAATTTAGATTTTTTTTATCTCCCATGTGCTTTTTTTTTTTTTTTTTTTACAGGGTCCTTAATAAAACCAGCAGGCTGTGATCTGGAGAACATGTCAAAAGGAAAATTACATACTGAGCTAACTTGGTATCTTGAGCTCAAACACCTATGATGTGGGCTCTGCACGAGGCCTCTATGTGGCCTCCATGAGGGAATGGAATAAGACATTTCCGGTTCCTAATTTTGCTAAATAAACCCCGTTTCTGTATGTCTTAAGTAGATGTTAGAAATTCTCATTTCCCACACTCTCCATGAAAAATAAAACACTCTACAGCAACTAGGACACACACTATTTTTTTTTAATTCACTGAAACAAAAAAATCAATAGACATAATTTTTGATGTAGCCCCTTTGTTACATTGATAACGCACAAAAACACTGGTATTGCTCGAGCAAAATATCACTGGTACACAGGTGCTTCCTTTCCTAAACAAATTTTTTTTTTTAACAAACTAGTTGAATTTATATATTTCTAAGAAAAAAAATATTTCAGAATAGAAAATGGTTATGAATACCTTTGCCAAACACAAAACTTTAAAAATGCCAAATTAAATGTAGAAATTTTTAGGGATGCTAAATTAGACAAAACAAATGATGAAAGTCATAATAGAACAATACAATAACTCTCATGTGGTGCAACCTTTAATACATCTCAAATCCACGCTTACCAGAATACATGATGACTTTTAAAGCTGCACTAATCTTTTCTTAACACGTTTTTATATGAAAAACTACTTTTAAAAAAAGTTACCCCTTTTTAATACATGTTTTCACCATTTTCACTTTGAACAATTTGGAAAATTACCCCACAGAAAATACCCCAAATATGTCCAAGAAAAATAGAAGCGAAAAGAGGACTGCTTGCACAGCTTCACTTCATTTTCTTTTTGCAAAGTGAGCTTACTTTACTGACTTAACACAACCATTCTGATTTTTTAAAGGCAGGCCTATTAGTAACAGTATATGTCTGCAAAAATAAAACCCATTAAAATGTGCTTACTAAATTGTAGACCGGAAGAACCATTTTACAGACTCCACTAATCCTCATCGTAGTATTGTAGCAGGTCAGTAATGTAGGACTCATGGCAATCTGCACAAGCATGATAGATTTTTATACTGGCTGATCATGCATATGTTAATAGGGGCATTGAAGAAAAAAAAAAATACAAAATAGAAAGGTAAGCTTTCCCTATGTTGAAAGGGCTCCTGAAGTACAGGTAATCACCAAGTTAGAGACATCCGAGAAACAGACGACTCCTAGATACGAACGGAGCTTCCCTGCTCGCTGTGTGCAGGATGGAGGCTTGAAGGGGGCTGTTTGCATGACTTGCAGAAGAAATCTTTTGCTAAACACAGTTGAGGTTGTGGGTGATCTTAGGGGGGTGAGCTCTTCTGCAAGCTCTTGTAACTTTTTAATGACCAGGACAAACTCTGCAGTTGTTTCTTTTTGCATATCAAAGCACAGCTTGCTCCAGAAGTTAATAAATGTCTAGGCTCCATAGTTTTTTTTTTTTTTTGCTTTGTTTGTGATTAACTCACAGGGAGGATTTCTTACAGTAACCGACAGCACGCTGCCTAATACTATGTTGAGACAAACATATGTCCTAATTGCATTTATTAAAGTTGCCTGTTCTGACTTACATACAAATTCAATTTAGGAACAAACCTACAGTCCTTATCTCGTATGTAAACCGGGGACTGCCTGTAGTCATCAAATCCTAATATTTCTATCTAGATTGTGTGACCATCTGATGTCTACAAGGTAACTCTGGACACGGTCAGCTCAGTGCAGTCTGGGTTTAAACTTTGTCAGTCACGATTACTAGATGCAGGTACTAGATGTTCCAGTGATCAGAGGGATATCTACCACTTACAAAACAGGAGAGAAACAAACAATCAATGGAGGACAGACAAGAACTTTTGGTTTTTATAAAACAGTAAAAATGCTACAAACAAAAAAACAGTCCCTTCAAATTAACAGTCTTGCCATACTGGTTTATTTGGATTAAGTAAAACAGCCCCTGATATTCAACTCAAATGGGATCAGTAATGCCCTCCAACAAAATGCACCACCTGCCCCAAGTCATGTCATATGAAAGTTGTTTTTGCGCCATTTCTGTTTTGATCAATTGACCCAGATGTATCCTGCAATGCCTATCTTTGTTGTTCTGTTTCCTCTCTTCACTATTCTAAATGCAAACAAATACAGATGGTATTGTGCAAGATTAAATGTCCATGCAGCTAAACTGCACTGACCACACAGAAAAACAAAAAGACAACACACAAAAGAGGAACATGTTTCTATTTGCATATTATGTTCCTTAAACCTCACACACACACACTGAAGCAAATGGAGGTTTAAAATTTAATAAGAAAACAAATGAATGATATACTAAATTATCAAAGTCATAATAGGATTGTTCCATCCACATCAGTAAGTCTCCAAACATTTTATTCAAACCCATACTGACCAACAATATTTCCCAGCATATTTTTGGTATATTTTTGATGTTTTTAAAATAACCATGAAAAATTAAATGTATATTCTTAAGCATACTTATTATTACCTTGCTTAATAGTTCATCTTTTACAATGATATAAACGGATAGCTTCGTGACCATAGTGTTTAAATCGGGTAAATATTTTTCATATGAATTAAATTAGGTGAAGGAATCATGCAGCAAGAATAGATGAGATCACTTGACATTGTACATAGCAAAAAGGTTAATTGAAAATGAAAGAATTTAATAACCGAGTAATGGATTTTGTTTATCCCATTTGGCTTGCTGTTCTTCAAATCAATTAAGAATGGAGAGGTATTTTAATTTAAACCAATCCAATAGTGTGATGACCATAGGGAAGAAGCATATCAGCAGGAAGACTACAAAAGAGCAAACAAGGTGATCTCACAAAGTCTTCTTACACTCTCACAGGGAAACAAATGTTTCCAGTCAGCATCCTGATAGGGCTATAGAAGAGTTGTGACATAAAGGGGATAACATTGCTCCTGGATATGCACTATAGCCAGGATCCAAAGTCAATAGAATCTATAAATAGATAATTCAAGAGCATCAGTTCCTTAAAATGACAGTCACATCATTTATCTTGTCTGTTCGGAGACATTGGCTGCTTTCCCGCTTCTGACCCTGATTACTAATAAGAACAGCCAAGAGGCAGGAAGGGTAAAATAATAAGGCATACATGAACATAAAGCAATATTTCCCATTTAACCCGGGAAAAGGTCCACATTTCTAAATATTAATTCCATATAAAGGGCAACATGATCAATAGACCTAAAATATACTAAGAGTTAGGGATCAGTATCATGCACTTACAACCCAATCATAACCTAGTTTTTAGGATTTTCCTTGTCCTTTATATATGCACGTGCATGCGTCAAAAAGACATGTAATATAGTTCCAATGCTACAATGTTTTAAAACAGCATGCACTATTTTCTTCATAGTACATTAGGCATTTAACTACAGCGAAGCAATGATTAGGACGTGTCTGAATGGCTAAAATACAGAAATTCAGATATGCACAAAAAAATAAATAAGTCATTTAAAGTCTGAAAAATACATAGTTCCAGATGCAAACAGAAAAAAAAAAACAATAACATATGAAGATGCTTGATGGATGTGTATAACTCCTACAGTTAGGCTATCTACACACACATTTCATAAATCTAGCATGTATACAGTGGTTCCCAATGCAGGGTTCTCCCCAGGCCCTTTTAGCTGGGCGCACCACCCGGCACTTTTCAGCACCCACCCGGCTGTTTTTGGGTGGTTACCAAAGAGTTTGTTCAAAATACAGGAGCTGCCACCCACCTAAAATTTCTTCCCACCCGGCTTGAAAAAAATTCTGGGTTGAGCACTGCCATGCCATTCAACGATCCTGGTCGGTCGTTTAATCATCCATCTGATGGAACAACTGCTGACAATTCTTATGAGGACGATGCAGCGGGGTGCCTCCTGCTCATCCTCCCCTTAATATAGAACTGAACAGTGATGTGTGTACAGCACTTGTTAATGACGCTGGAAATAATCATGAAAAATCTGATTGCTTAGCAAATATGTTATCTTTTAGCATACTTACCTTTTTCTAACCAATGGGAAAAAATGAATTCTAGACCATTTAAAAATAAATTAACTTTTGTTGCAACACTTGTCACCAATCTGTAGCGGAGCCCTGAATTACTTCTTTACGCCAATAAATGTCCTCAGGTTGAATGAAGGCCACCATCTTTTACCGCACCTCCTCTGAACCCGTTATTTTGGACCCACTCTCAGCCTGTAACTGAGACGTGAGGGATAAGCAGAACAATGAAGATGAAGTCATCTTGGTTTCTTTAATTTCTCCTCCTCGCAGGATACTCCTTGTCAGTACATAATTAAGGTGCTCATATATCCAAGAAGGTGTATTATCTTAAATGCCACTGATGTTTACCTAAATGTGACTTTTCTAACTCATTACATCGTTCAGCAAGGGTAAAAAAGATAATAATTGCCCATACATTGCCCCTACCTTCCTCTCAAAAAGTGTAAAAGCCCACTACAACAGCATTGAATAGACTTTCAACAATATCATTGTATACATGAATGTAGCAGTAATTAATGCTCCCTCTCCCATAGACCTTTCTAGTTTCCCTTCACAAGACAGCCAGTCATATCAACACTATGTATGAAACAAAGACAAACATACACATGCATTTTCCATGTGATCCAACACAAGTCAAAACAATCCAAAAATAGCCACGATTTTCCTGGAGTAGATGGAAACTGCAACAGATTGCTTTTCTAATATATTGCTGCAAAGCCAGCAAAAACATTTTATAATATGCAGATAATCAAATGACCAAAACTAGTGGCAAATGTAAATTGTGTGAACCACATTCTTGCCCAATCAATTTTACATGAATTTTAAAAAAAAGCAGGAAATCTCACTTTTAATATATGCATTTTTGTTATAATACATTACTCTCTCCTGACATATATGCCTTATGTAACCCAGTGTACATCAGCACTTTAAATTGGATAAGGCTCTGAGGCTTTCACAGATCCGATGGCAGGAGGTAAGCAGGAAAAAAAACAAAAATTTCATTACCCAATTACAGGCTGAACACATCTTTGACCAAACTGTATTGCTTTGGCCAAAAAAGTCAGGATAAGGTTAAGGATCTATCTTTATATGCAATCCATGTAGGTGGATAAATGACACCATTTTCATTTAAACTGTAATGATACATATGTGTTTATGCACTAAAATGTATTCAAACAAAAATCGAGAGATAGCTATGAGTGATGGAAACTGTCTGACTAATTAAGGTTCTTTAGACTCTGCATTCTATTACTTTGGGTCCATCGATTCTGTGAAAAGAATGAAATAGACTGCATGAACTAATAGGAAAATTGATCAATGTATGGCCAGCTTAACACACCCATGGGTCGAAATAATTCCGAATTAACGATAACACATTCACTGCTTTCTCTCAGATTATTCACTCCTTTCTCCTGGATTATTCTGCAAACGTTAGGGGAAAAAAAAGCTTTAAGATGAATCATTTTCTGTGGAGCTGAAAAGAAGAGCTGTACACAATAGTCAATAGTAAGAGGAAGTCTGCAGAGCTCCCAGGATACATTTCAACACATTATATAGACACCCTGTGACCAGGAGGTTGTTTTTGCACAATGCATTGTATTTTTTAACTATATTGGGGACAAACCTGAAAGTGTGAGTTGTATATGGCAACATTCAAACCTATGCATGTTAGTCCACATGCATACAAGTTGTAATGTGCAGAAAGGAAAGTTCAAACACATTGGCAAAATGTACAAGGTGTATGCACACAAATGTCTGCAAATGCACATTATCATGCATTTCAATGAAGAAATGTGCCTAAAAGCAGAGAGCTGTGACCACAGCCTAGATTACAGGTCTGCTGTTTGGGTTAGCAAATAAAACACTAGACTTTAAACATTTAACACAGAAAAAAACAATACTATCAACCAAACTGGGCTAGCAAACACTATAGGAACCTAAAAAGCTAAATGCCAATACAGCCTCTAACTTCCAGTGTCTCATGGTAATTGGAGCCAAACATCTAAACATTTTATTTCGGGCAGCAAAGATCACAAACATTAAATGTATAAAAAAAAAATTATATACAATGCCTAGAACAAGCATAATTTAAATGGTTAAAAAATAAATTATCTTCTGTCTTATATAAGAAAGCAAATCTTACTTTCAAGGTATCTGAAGGAAGACCTTTGGGCTGCCTATAACCACAAAATTACAATTTCTAGTTCTGAGACAAGCCAACAGATCCTCCAAGTGATTTTTTTGGACAACAGGTAAGTTATAAAAATAATAACTGTGCCAACTGTACTGTGCCAAGCCTGTTTCATGCTTACTGTTCTTATAAGTGAATGAACTAACTTTATAGTTAGGAAATTAATGATAACTGTTCATTAATGCTTGGTGTTAAAACGTATGACAATTTTCATAGCCAACTATACCCCCCTGATAGGCATTCTTCTTATATGGATTACATGTGGTCTAGCGGGATGACAGAGTGATCCCCCATCTATCGCTCTCAGGACATACCAATCCTTCTTTCCCTGTCCATTCCTAACCATTACCTCGCAAGGAGATGCTGAGCTATTGCAAGAAAGATAAACGGAAAGGATTCAGCTGCAAATTTTGTGGTTACATGCCTCACAGTATATTCAGTTGCTGGGGTTAGTAAGAACTGGTTTTTAAAATCTTGCTCAAAATATGAAAATATTTTGTCCATCTATATCCATAACATTTGGAACAATCTGATTTATAGTATGTCAGTAGGCAATTTCTTTAGGTATTGCTATAGGTATAAGTAATGGCCTAACTTCTGAGTAGACACCTCCAGGTATCTGCATACATGTCCAGTTCACTTACTTTCAGATATCATATGATGAAAAAACACAGTATCTATTAAGCAAAATACCAGGGATGGCAACATCTTGTCATTACCCAATAATAGTGATTGGCAGCCTTCTTGGCCAATAGGGAGTCATAATAAAATAAAGTGTGTAAGTCATAGCATGGCCTATGGACAAAATTTACAAAATACTGTAAATTACCAAATGCACAGCTCAGTGTATGATGCCCAGTATCCCTGCATACCCCTGGCTGCCGTTGCCAGGAATTGATTATCATACACACACATAACCAGTTACATCATTCCACCTCAAGTCAAGATGGCCAAAAATGCCAAACCCTGAAGAGGACCAATCAAAAATGGTGGTGCCTGTGAACAAGGCGAGTTGAGTTGAGTTTATTTAAAAAATTGTGATCAGACAGGTAAGTTTACTTTATTACAGAAGGGACAAGCAATGTGTCCACTCACAAAGGCAAACATTTTTTTTAGCTTTGAATAGAGCTAGATCAAATGGATCACAACCTTTGTCAAGTTTTGATTTCAGTCTGTACTCCAGTTGGAAAAATTCAACAAAATCACAGAGACTAAAAAAAAGAGGAAATTCATGTTTTTAGGACATCAGCTGACCAAGAGATAAGAGAAAAAAAGGTTGGCATTTCCAATATTTTACATTTAGGATTACTATTATAATAGTAAGTGTCACAAAGTGAAAACTAGAAACAAAATACCTATCTAGCAGTGCAACAGAAAAAAAGAATTCATGTGCAGTTCAAGACAACTTGGTACTATTACTAGTCATTGGTAAGAAAAAAATAAAAGCTGCAAGTGTATTACAACAATAGGATATTAGGTTTTTGTTGTTTTAACCTAGTTTTGAAATTGTTTAACTAGTATGTTATAAGCCACCAGTGCAAGCGACAAGCACCTTCCTGCTTTGTGCCCACAATATCTGTCAAAATTGCTGATAAGTGAGTCACAAGCCTCCCACTACTGCTAAACCACAGGCAGAGGAGGAACACAAGCCTAATAGTACATGGGGAAGCAGGGAGTAAAGAAAAGCAGAATGCGTGGCTTGGATAAAGCAGCTGTACAATGTAGTCAAGATAACACCAAAACCATCAATGCTAGTTAATTATAGAATACCTATTTATTCTAATAAAAGGTGAGGAAAGGTATATATGACCTAAAACACTGGTTATCGCTGTTTTAATCCTGTATTTATTACATTTTTAGTATGCCAGAGAATAAGACAGCCCATTCAAAATAATATTTCACAAGAGAAGTACTCTATTTTGGAATGCCAACATGTATGGTCCGGAAACTTATGACATTTAAAACGTTCCATTTGCCAGGACCATTAAGAATTGGTTTCTTTGGAAGACCCGTGTTTCAGGTCATTTCACTAAAACTGATGCAAAATTCAGTTACATGGTTAATGAGCAAGCTCGATATCAATTGGCACACTGTCCACCCCATTCACTGACATATCCTCCAACACCCTGTCTTGACACAAGAGGCCATTTAATGTAAGTTTTAAATATTACCTGCATAGACATACAAAGCATATGCAAATATAAAAGCCCACAAAGAATTAGTTTCCATTCTGTATATAAATCAAACATTACATTTATACAGAGCTCACCTAAGTAAACGGAGGCATTTATTTAGGAATGTATTGCAGTAAACAAAGTAGTACAATAACCAGCAATACAGCAAACTACTGAACTAAACTCAGATTGGTTACTATAAGCTTTAGCAGTTCATGGCTGTTTCCATCAAGGTTATGTTATCAAAAGCTTTGCAAAAATGAAAACATGTTCACTGCTATGGCAAAACTTATTTGTATTGCAGAAGATATATTGCAGTATATGTTGTATTGCAGTGATATATTGGATTAAAACTAAACATGTTAGTGGGTACCAATCTGATTAAAAACCAGGTAAAGGGTCTGTACTACAAAACAGCAAAATGTATGACAATATTACTACGAAGAATAAGTTTACCTTTATGCTTTAACATTTTATTATGTATCAATACAAATCACAGAAAATCACACAGTTTATTATGACCGAGTCTGTAAAGTATGAAATAGGTTCAAGAAATTGAAACACTATGAGCCTACAGAAAATCTATTACAAGCAAAGACGAATAGTAAATTGTGCACAATTTAATCTTAAAGCCAATTAAAAGCAGGTCTCCAGGTACCAACTCAAGTGCTCAAGTCTACGGAGGATTTCTTTTCCTTCGGAGACCTCTTATTTAATAAACCAAGAGAGTTCATTTACTGTATGGTAATAACTAACTTGGCATCAGTATCTATAGATAAATATGACTAAATGGCACATTAGCAGTGTGGAAGATTATATATATATATATATATATATATATATATATTCGACTGCCCTGCTAAACCACAAAGCTCTTAGGGTAGACAATCTGCCATTTAAACCCATAATATAATATGCAGACATTTGCGGAGTCAGCAAAGCCCTTCTGGTATGGAAACTCACTAATTTACCAGGAGATAAGTAGGGTTGTTTTCATCAATTTTTACACTTTTTTTTTTTTTTTGATATCTACATTTTAAAAATAGCTGTTGTGTATTACTGTGAGAGTTCTCATAAACTTTAAAAAAGAAAAGCAAAGCTAGACAAACCATTGAGTACCTATTAAGGATGGAATTTTTTAGTGGAACCTGTTGGATACCCATCTGCCAAACTCCTCCCATTCAGGCTAGCCACACGGTCAGCAAAAAACTGGTAAATTATAAGAAGGTTTATTATAATTACGCAGGATTATTACACTAAAAAACTACGAAGTTGTAAAGGAAACCAACACAAACACTAGAAAAGTTAACAACTAGTAAAAACAAGCCCAATATTCAGGTTATAACAATGTGGAACGGAGACTATGATCAACCGTATTGCAACAACCACATATACTGTGTATCTTAAGCCTAAAGCCTGGTAATTGCCAACATCCAACTAAATACAAGTAAATGCCATCAACAGTTTCTTTCTTATCTTTTACTATTTTCTTCAGTAAATATAAGTTTTCTCTTTATTAACACACTTAATGACCTACGATGGCAGAAAACAATCCACACTTTTTAGAATATTCACAAGTACCAGAATGTTGAGAAGTATATAGGAACACAATTGCCAGATATCACAATAAAAAAAAAATTCTTCAGGATAAAACAGGTCCAGCCCATCTCTGAAGGTCTGTTTATATTGTTGTGATGTGTTAACATGAATTTCGTTAAGGCAGCCTATTAATTTTAAATGGGCTGTCAAAGCACATAAAACCCCATCTGTCCGGTATTTTCCAATACTGCATGTGTTGTGATGCACACTACGGCAGATGTGTTAAGAACTGTTGTTTACATGCATGGGGTGCCATTCATTGGGGTTCAGAAAAGAATCTAAATGTATAAATACCCATCTGGTAACATGGGTTGTTGTAGTGATACACCAAACAATGATTGTTTCCACAGGGAAACTATGTGAATGCCCCAAAGTATTTGAGGTTTCTTAAATAATGTTAGCAAATATCAGCTATAACCAAAATACCCCACCACAAATGTGAAGGTGAAGGAATTTTACCAACATTTACCTTCAGATGTGTGTTCCATGATAGAATATACTGCTACAACTAGAACACATAAATTATCCCATCACTATGGTGCTCCTCTCACAAGTCATATATACTGCAATCTATCCACTGTTGGGTGGAATTAATTACACGTTTATGTATCAGCAGTTGTGTAAGGTATACAAAAAATCCTGTAACCTTTTATTGGGCCTTTTTCTCCAAAAAGTCATTTTTAGTTAAAGACAAAATGTGGCTGACTTTGTAAACCCCATGTATGCAAGATCACTCTTCACCGAGAATATTTTAGGGTACTATTTCTGACTTCTAAAAACACTATTCGCCTGGTTGGTGTTCTGATTCACTGCCTTTAAAACCTTCTGGGGGTCAGTTCCCACTATGGCAATACAAAGGGTCCATGTGCAGAATATGTCATTCAGATGAGATGCATGGGAAAAAAATGCACATGCATAATGTCATAGCAAAAGCCACATTAAATCATGCCATTGTGATGCTAATGGGCCCCCACCTTACATCTGCTTATTACTGGACAAAAAGGAAAAGAAGTGATGTAAAGGCAGAGGACAGAAATGGATCAGTGGGTGCAGTGCATGAGTGGTGCTGGATCAGAGGAAATGGCACTGTCAAGGGACCTGGATGGCTGGTTTAGGCAAGTATATCTTGCTTCTAATGGTGATAAACTTTAAAAGAACATGCATAATGGGTTAGAAGACCATGAAAAGGAGCTCAGTGATTGGCTTTAGGCCTTCCCTCTTTCCTGTATTCCATACCTTGTTACAAACATTGCAGAGAAAGACACCATGTATAAAAAAGCAGCTCTCTTGCATTACTCTGACAACTGACTGCTTCTTTGTTCTACCGAGTCTTTCTCAAAACAGTTACAGGCCATAATAAAGCCACCCTAAAACACGAAATTCATACAGTGCCTTTGTCATAAATTGCTATATTGACCATCTCGTAAAAGGCACTCCTGAGCAGGGGAAATCCTGCCCTGAGGAGTAATATAACCAAGTACAGGTATACAAATCAAACATCAGCCATAAGCTACAGTTGTTGTCACTGAGTGGCATGTGTGATTCAGCTATATACAACTCCTCGGCTACAACAATCACCTCCGTTTGTCCCATGTATGGGGCTTGAAGAGTGCAGTCAGTTCAGCAGGTTAGAAACTGTTTAACCAGAGGACTAAGAGATAAATACATGCAAACAAAATAGCAGGTAATAAGACGCAAGAGCTTATAGTAGCATGCTTGGTTTCCATAGCCATCAGTGTACACAGGTCTCCTATGGATTTAATTATGATAAGGCTTCCAGAGCACTTTGTGTGTTCACAGGTACACAATGCTGAGAAGCGCTACCGATCAGATTCACTGGAAACCATGGTGATTAGGGCGATTGTCAGCTCTATGACATCAGAAGTGGTGGTGAGATCTAGATGTATAGCAGAGTCACATGACTCACACAACTTTTCATAGCCCACAAAGCACAACACTTACAAATTTAGATCCATTTTTCACTAGTCACCAAGGTGTCAAACATTGTGGTGAAATTTTACTGCTGATCTAAAAACACAACTAATATGTAGAGAAACCTCATAAGTGAGAAACAGAGCACCAAACAGGTTAGAAATATTGAAAACTCAACTAAAAGCCGCAACAGATAAAATTGAAGTAGTTTACCTTTCTTCACCTTTACCCATAAAAAACACAAAAAGAATCTAAGATCATTATGGAGCATACACTGCACATGGCAATAGAAACGGATGATGATTCCATACATATTTTAAAATTTTTTGACATGGGTGAAACACACCCAGACCATGACACACTACACTATGGGTTGGATTTAGTATAAATCTCCAAGACTGGAGAATATAGACTATCAAGTGAGAACCTGGGTGATCCCGCAAATCGATTTTAAAAAAATATTTTACTATTAGGTGGCAAATATTTTCAATCGTGGACCAGATGCATTCCAGATTGACTGAATCACCCAGGTTTTCCCATGATAGTGTATCTTTTCCAGTCTTAAAGAGCTATAAAAAATCAAGCCCAATGTGTCTAAGGGCCAAGGCAAAACAGCAATGTCTGGTAAACATCTGCAAAGAAACAGCTTTCATTTATTTCAGTTATAATAATTGGGCTTTGTGGTTCTTTCTTCTCTAAACAACTCCTCTGGTAGAGTTACCTTCTCTATATATACTGGGGACAGGGGTGGACAGAGGCAGGTACAAAGTGTGCAGCTGCACAATGGCCCCGGACCTTCTCAACCAACAGGGCCCATTGTTGGCTATGTCCAAAACTGCCTGGGGACCATTGTCAAAGAGACAGAAAGGGATTGAAAATCTAAAGTTTCACCAAGTTAAAGAAGGAATTTTTACCAAGTATATGAAAGGCAATTTTATGAGAGGGGAATTCTTCCGATGTACTTGTTGTTTCTCCAGGAAAGGAAATTTTCCCCTAGGTATGCAAATGGTTGGACGAGACCGATAAGCGATTTTTTGGACTGCATGCTGAGAAGTAACCAACTATCTAACCAAATAATAGAGCAGGACAGAGAGAGAGAGAGGGAGAGAGAAGTGAAACTGAACCAAATATGTATTGGGGAACTTACAAAACTGATACAATATGTGCAGCTATCACAGCGATGGTGTTACACAACTAAGTGTAGGACAGCACATTTAGAACTATATGCATTCACATGTTCACGTATGTAAACAAACATTACAATAGTACACATGCTGCTTGTGAGAACCTATTGTCCTCCTTTTTACATGCAGCCATTGGGTTTATAGAAACCATTTAGATGCTTCACTTTTTGTAACTTCTAGCACACTCATGCCTTTATATAAGCTTTGTAAATAGAAAAATAAAAACTATAAAACTTTAATACAGTACATATCATGAAAACAAATAATCTTTCAAGCTAAATAAAGCAGAATAGTATGCAAGGCCCTTACAAGAATAAGCATGATTACACACATTATACACAGGTACACATTTTACAAAAAGCAGAAAAAAGAAAGCTATGTTGTTCCCATAGTAACCAATGGGCATCTATCTGCTTTCATATTATGGCCTGCAATGCACACAGAAAAAAAAAAACTAATGTCCAGCTATGGACTTCACATTCCTTTGTTTTAATTTTTGAAATTCAGAATAAAATGTGATGGTTTGACCACAGCAGGTGCCAGTGTTGAAGGCACAACAAGAAGCCAAAATGAACAATGTCACGCCTGCATTACCTGGGTTCAGGCAGTACAATCCTCTTACTCGCCCTGGCCGCAGGGATCGATTTGCTCTTCTCCATGGCCACCAGATAGCTCACATCAGCAAGTACTGCCTCTAGGTCCGCCATGATGGAGAAGATTAGCGAGTGTTCAATGTCACTACTTCCAAGTTGGTCCAAAATAGTATATAAATATTCACAGAAAAAAAAATAAAACACAAAAATGAAGAGAAAAAGAGCTTTCTAAGTGGCTAGATCTTGTTGCTAACAATGAGAAGAAAAAATGAAATTGGAACTTATCCAGTTTATTTTGTTTGTTTTTTTGATTATTCACTAAAATAGATTATATTTTGTTATGTTTTTATTTTAATCGCAGCAACCTAATGTCTTGGTACGTCAGGCTTGTTTTTCTACGTGTCCCAATTTGGCATCCCAATGTGTTGCAGATGTCATGATGAACAAACATCCAGGCCCATTTGGCCTCCAAAAAATGGATATATCAGCCTAAATTTTATGTTTACGGAGTAGATGATTGCAGGAAGCCAAGCTCCCTTCTGCTGCAATGGCAGTTACAATGAGCTTCCTTTTTTTCTAGCAACCTTCACGTACAATCATTGCTGCTTGGGGGTGGAGGGTGTTTGTAGAGTGGAAAGACCTCAGCAACCCAGCCCGCTTATTAAAAGAAAAAAAAAAACATTGGCTAGTAAAATGGGAATTCAGTGAGGAATAAAAGGAAATCACAGGCAGGGAGCTCTGTAAACACAAGATCCCTTTCCCTCTGCAGTGTTTTGTCTGTAACAGCTGTTTCCAGGTTTACAAACACATATCCAGCAAATCCACCGGGCACCGGGGCTTCCCAGATCGGTCTTTTCTACAACAGGGACCCAGCTATTCCCTTCTCATGTACAAAATCTTCCCTTTCTCCTGTGCTGACAGCCTCCTGCTTCTGTGCAAGGCTGTATGAACAGAGAAGCTGTGATGTCTGTTACTTCCTCTCCTGTGTGTGATAGCAGGCACGGACACTGCTAAACTCTGGGGGGTGGATCGCTTTAGCCTGCCGGATCTGAAGCACAATGCAAATAGTGACAGCTAAGCACAGGCATGCCTAGTGGTTGCCATTTGTATAAAGCTATTAGGCAAAAATTCTAAACTCAAAAGTCAAATACACCTTTGTTCAGGAATTCTAAGCAATATAAATGAACAAAATTATGTAGAGGATAAAAAACCACAAGCAGGATAAGGCCGTAGATTGTTAACATATTGTTATTTTCCAGATGTATAGTACAAATAGTTGAAAAATTAGCCTGGATTAATGGAATGTTTAGAGGCTACAACGATGAATATGGCAGCACAACATAAAGGAATATGTTTATATCTATGGTATACCACGCTGAACCGGTTACTATGAAGAGGGCAAATAACCCAACAGGAAATTTTAATGTTATGTGACAATGTACAAATACAGTAATGTCTTCTAAAGGAATGGTAACCAGTTCAATTTATTTTACAGTACCGTACATGTAAACCCTACGAGAAATTCATTACACTTTCTAAAGCATTGTGTACCAAACCACGGCCATGTTTGTTAGGTTTTTAATTAATATTTTGTTGCATACCAATATTGGAAACCTGCAGCCTCTTACTGTCTACATGCACACCACACGGCTTGTTTTCTGGTTGAAACGACAGCGATACCTACCTGTAAATTTCCTAAAGACTATGTGTAAGGATGTGACAACACAGCAAAACAACACACAGAAGACGGAGAATCCTCACAACAGGAAGTGGGAGCAAAAGAAACCTTCCAAGCCAGGACACTCACAGGTAATTGCAGTTAAATTAAAGTGCACATGTCTTTTTTGTGTCCCCCATCCAATCATGGCATTCAAATCTAATATGAATAAAAAGCAATGAAATAATTTGGACATTAATCTTTAAGGAGCTGTGTGGGAATAGTTTATAAAGCCAGACCATATACTGCATGACCTGCTTGCTTTTTGCAGCCATAAACATAAGCAATCAGACTCCTTTAGAGGGTACCTCCATTATCATACATCACTCACATACTCCACTTTCTCCCCATGGGATGTAGAAAGCTTCTAGGTTTTGCCTGGTGCTAAGAATGAATGGCTCATATGGTGGACTTGATAGAGTGCTATACCCACACAATTACATGTACACACCACAATCAATGACTGCACTGTGGGGCTGTTCTGACATAACTACCCTCATGGGAACACACCAATACATTAAAAGGAATATGTGCTCAGGTACCTTATGATTGTTTGAGGTAAGAGTTGGATTTTGAAGGTGGAACCACTTTGACCATATTCTCACTATAAAATCTTGCCTATACTACACAGCACCAGGTGGTAGATCTTAACATTTTCTTACTGTAAAATCCAAACTCTAATTACATTCTTCATAAAATATCTGACCAAAATAAATTGAAAAACAAAATGCAATATATTGCAGCTCAACAGTCCTTAGATATGGTGGCTTAGTCCTTTAATAGTTTTTCCTTCACCTGGTGATCCTGCAAGCAACACACTTCTTCCTAATGTGAGGAGGATCACTCACCAAATTGTTTTTATGGCTGCTCTGTCACCCTAGGCTGCTTCAAGCATCCTATGTAATCACCATTACATAGAAGGGAATTGTTTTATAATATACATTAGATAACATTACAACAATACTCATTCAGTACTACATACCAGATTTTTTTAAGGCCTTCACAAGATAGATTTAAAAAAAGTGTATAATAAAATCCTTAGAGAACAACATCAGCAATGCACCACCAGCCAGAACCACTGATGGAATACATTGACACTATATGGCAAAAACCTCCTGCAGGCCCCCAAAGTTTTTACTTAGACTGGTGGTATGTGAATGGTTTAGGGTGAAGAATGGCATAAATATACAATTAACAAACAGTGAATTCTATAAAACAAACCCTCACTGACCTCTATAGCCCCAGATACTGTGGAGTCATTGCTGGCAGTGGGGAACAACACTGGATGAAATTGAAAGTGAGTTTTCTCTGACCTCTGAGGCCAAATTTCTTCACAATGTTACTGGCTACAGGGAACCGAGAGGGCTTGTCTTATTGCCTACACAGGGCTTTTTATAGCAATATGTCAAATATTTGTGTACACATTGTCTACATCTCTATTATGGAAATCGTTACAGTGTGTTCAGTGATCATGGCAGATCCAAACAGATCTCTCATCAACCAGAATTAAGCTGACAACATATTATGAGTTCCTAGATTGTAAGCTCGTCACGGCTGGGTCTGTCATTTGAAACCCATATTTAATGTGGAGCACTGCATAATATGTTGGCGCAATACAAAACCTGTTTAATATTAATAATCAGTACAATTTTCTTTAGATTTACGCACAACTATGTACAGCAGGGGGGCCTACCGGCTAACTACTCTCAGTCTGGTGTACAGGATATCATGCAAGCAGCAAGGAAGGTCATTTTTATAGAAATCACCTTTTATTCCTTACCCATATGGAAATGAGGAGAAGGGAGATGATAACAATATTGCATTAAGGCCTTGTATATATGGGTTTAGCAAGCAAAGTTGCTGTGCAATTTTTTTCAAAAAGCAATGTCATGCTTTTCTTTTTAGAGTCAAATGGTGCCCTTCTGTAAGCATTGAGCCCACATAATGCAAAGGGCCCTGCAACTGACCCCCCAATTATCTGGCCTGTGTTCTCTCACAGCTTCTCCACCAGAAAGAGCACTAACGTCCCTCGATCCCATAACGTAACAGAATCAGGGCCTAGCGCTTGGCGTACATAGTCAGATACTACCAATACCTGGAAGTACCAGGTATTTTCCATGGCTGTAGAGACAACTGTGATGTAGTGTAGTTCATGCAACTCAACAGAGCTGAATGAAAGAAACAAAAAGCTTTGCAAAATATTTAAAACAGCTTGCTGTGCACTATGTTCTTCTACACGAAGCCCACGTATACACAGCCTGAAACCGTGGCTAATTATGAAAGTACCATATCTAAAAAAACGTTGAACAAAAGGAAGTATTATTTCCAAACATCTCATTTAATGCCTACACCACTGCTTCTTCAGATATTGAGAAACTGCAACACCAGAGATCTACTTCCTATGCTAGGGCCATGTGTTACTTCTAGCTGCTCCACACATGCTGGCAAAGATCAAATTATTAATTTTGTCTAATTACACTTCATGAAGAACACATGCTGCTCTGCTACTTCATCATATAATACGGCAGACACAGAAAAAAGACAAAACTGGGAAAAAAAAAGAACCTAAGAAAATTGGCCAAACCAGGCGGTGTATGGCAAGATAAAGAAGCCAACAGGAAGTGGCGGTTACTAGGCTAACTGTTCTTTCATCTCCAGTGCACAAGATCAAAAATGAAAATCTGCTAAAGGGGACTTTTTTCAGTTACACATTGCAAAAAAAAAAAGACAAAATACCCTGCCAACAATCTATCTCAAGCTAATTTTTAGTGGGTAAAAATCACAAACTGCATATTCCAATAATGATTTGGTATTTGTTGAAAGAAATGAGATAACAGACCTACTTTATTCATGAAACCTTAATTACCAAACACTTCTTTTTAGCAGTGTTTTTATAGCAGGTTACAAGGGTAGGTGTATTGTCATAGAAGGCAAATGGTATAATGTAATATCATGCCAGAAACCATTTACCTGAAAAGGTCACCTATTCATTTGTCCATTGTGTGTTTGGAGCTTAAGTAAAGATCTATTTTAAGAAGTCTTTCTGACAGAAGGAATATATTTTCAAACAAAACATGTCAGAGATGAGCTGTAAAATGGAGTACACAGCAGTTGTGCTGACTAGGCACCTGTACATTATGGTCCATGGATACCTATTAGCTACCATGACCATTGTGATGACACAGCCACATCGTCTCCATTCTTCACATTGTAATAAATCAGGCCCTCCAGAGATAAAAAAAAAAAAAAAAAATCACCTGGAAGGGGAGAATGGGCACTGCCCTTTGATAAAGATGGTAAAAAAAAAAAAAACACAACGTGTACATCACATTAAGATTTGGGTTCACTGACCCATACGGCATTAGTGAGGATGAAGACTGTTTGCCAAGGACGGGCACAGCACGAGCCACATTTACAAATCACGCTCAGGACAATAATTTCATTAGACAGATATAAGATCAATGCAGCCGCTTTCTCTGGCCTTCAATACACAAGTCACTGAGAAGCCATGCTGGGAAACCACCTGTGTACATCTCTACTCCATAAGATACTGGACATGAAGAATTCAACACACCAGCACATAGTTCAATAGATCCAATATAACTACCTAACTGTTCTCCAAAAACCTGCCCATCATCAAAGACAGCTAGCAACTGTTCCAAATGAATGTCTCATCTCACAGCTTGCAAAGCAGACTAGACATTTTAGTTTCCCCTTACAGGCCTACTATTGATAGCAGTGCAGAGAAGACATTTTAGAGTAACCCTGTAATAGGTATGGCATTGATCACTTCCCTCTGAAATGCTAATAGCCTGGATCTCATGCTAATCCTTGGCTTCAACACTTTTTGATCTGCTGACCTGGAACAAGTATGCAGACCAGAAAGACCTGAGAAAGTCCCTGCTTGCATATTTGTTTCAGGTCAGTGACTAGTATTGGAACAAGACAGACAGCATTTTTAGAAAAGAAGGCCAACTATGGTTCTCTTAAGATGACAGTTGACCTAAGTCAAGCTAGGTATGACCAAATCATCAGCAAAAGAAAAATCCAGGTGACGCCATTTTTTTAGGCTGTTTTGGATTAATTTAACGTCAGTATCTGGTGCAAGAATTGTCACCATTTAGTGTTGTCCCAAAGCAATAGGACTGCCTCTCTGCAATGAGTAATAAAATCAAATTATTTGCTATGAGGCCACAGACACTAAGCAAACTCTTACATCAGGTTCATAGGAGGCCCTATACCATCATTACAGAACAAATACAAGAGAAATCATTCTTACAGGTAAAACACAAGCTCAACATGTGTCATCTACAAAAGCACCGCTCGTGTAGGGAGTGCGGCGGCCTTTATATTTACCTGGGTTCAGGCAGTACGATCTTCTTGCTAGCCCTGGCCGCAGGAGTGGATTTACTCTTCTCCATTGCCATCAGGTAGCTGACATCAGCCAAAACCGCCTCTAGGTCCGCCATGGTGGAAACTGAAGTTGTAGGTCAACCCAGCCAAGAAACACAGGTCACAATGAACAAAATAAAAAACAATATATCCTTTAAAAAAAATAAATAGAAAAGTATATTAACTTAAAAAAGTAACACTGCAATCCTGCAAGAAAAAACAAGTCTTGATGTCTGCCTCCACTGGAAAAGATGGGGGAAATTCAAGTCAATATGTTGATGGATTCCAAGGATGTGTGAATGCAGATTGCTCCTGAATGAGGCCTGGTTCATGGAAGGGGAAGAGTGGGAGTGTGGGTTTCAATGACTTATTTCAGGAATCAAGCTACAAAATATCCACTTTTATAATGAATAATCCCAGTGTGTATTGTGCAGGAGAGGCGATCCAGCTTCCAGAGGCATCACAAGCAGCCACATAGATCAGAATCTCCCTGGCTTCATTGAATGATTCCAGAATAGATCTTGGAGGGTTTTCCGTGTATTCCAGCACAGATTGCATTCAGTGTGAGCAGGATTTCCTTTACACAGTGGGCATGGTACTGGATGCTGGGGGAATCAGGCGCTTTTACCAACAAGATGCCTGTCGATCCCTGTGGCCAACATGTTGCAGATGTGGGGGTGCAGGGGCACACACATGTAGGGCACACACATGCAGCAGGGCACACACATGCAGCAGGGCACAGCGATCACAGCTCCACCATGGCACTGTGTGCAGGAAGCCCGGCTCCTCTCTGCTGCAATGGCACTCACTACAATGTGCTTCCTTTTTTCCTTCTTCTTCTTCTTTAGCAGCCTTCACATAAAACCATTGCTGCTCGCAGGGTGGAGAGACCTCGCCAGAAAAGGCTGCTTATCCCAAAGGATATGGAAGAATCCTGAATACATGGAAATGGGAATCCAGCTAGGAAAAAAAGGAAATCACAGGCAGGGAGCTCTGTAAACACAAGATCCCTTTCCCTCTGCAGTGTTTTGTCTGTAACAGCTGTTTCCAGGCTTACAAACACATATCCAGCAAATCCACCGGGCACCGGGGCTTCCCAGATCGGTCTTTTCTACAACAGGGACCCAGCTATTCCCTTCTCATGCACAAAATCTTCCCTTTCTCCTGTGCTGACAGCCTGCTGCTTCTGTGCAAGGCTGTATGAACAGAGAAGCTGTGATGTCTGTTACTTCCTCTCCTGTGTGTGATAGCAGGCACGGACACTGCTAAACTACGGAGCTGGAGCCCTGCCTGGAGCCTGCAGGATCTGGAGTGCAATGCAAACACTGGCAGGACTAGCCAGGGACAATTGTCAGAGCAGCACCGACTGCAAACAGCGCTTCTATATATATGTTTACATACATTATATATGGGCCGGACATTATTATATATATGTTTACATACATTATATATGGGCAGGACATTATTATATATATGTTTTTATTATTATACATTATATATAGTTAGAACATTAATATACAAATATATGTTTACATTATATATGGGCAGGACATTATTATATATATGTGTATAATAGTATACATTATATAGTCAGGACATTAATATATATATGTTTACATTATTACCCATTATATATAGGCAGGACATTATTATATATATGTTTACATTATTATCCATTATATACAGGCAGGACATTGTTATATATATATATATATGTTTACATACATTATATATAATTAGGACATTATATATATATATGTGTGTGTGTACAATATTATACATTATATATGGTCAGTACATTGTTATATTTATATATATGTTTACATTAATTTACATTATATATGGTCAGGACATTATTATATATATGTTTACATTATTATCCATTATATATAGGCAGGACATTATATATATGTTTACAATACAATATATATAGTCAGGACATTATTATATATATGTTTACATTATTATCCATTATATATAGGCAGAACATTATTATATATATGTGTACAATATTATACATGATATATAGTTAGGACATGATATATATATGTGTACAATATTATACATTATATATAGTCAGGACATTGTAATATATGTGTTTACATTATTATACATTATGTATGGGCAGGACATTGTTATATATATGTTTACATTATTATCCATTATATATAGTCAGGGCATTATTATATATATGTGTACAATATTATACATTATATATAGTCAGGACATTATTATATATATGTTTACATTATTATACGTTATATATGGGCAGGACATAGTTATTTATGTTTACATTATTATCCATTATATATAGTCAGGACATTATTATATATATGTTTACATACAATATATATAGTTAGGACATCATTATATATATGTTTACATGCATTATGTATAGTCAGGACATTATTATATATATGTTTACATTATATATAGGCAGGACATTATTATATATATGTTTATATTAATATACATTATATATATATATATATATATATATATAGTCAGGACATTCTTATATATATATTTACATTATTATATATTACAGTGGTACCTCTGTATAAGTCCGCTTTGGAATAAGTCCAACTTGGTATAAGTCCTGTTTGGACTTTGCTTGGTATACAACCTTTGTGCTAGAACTTGTATTGGTCACAACGAGTCATAACACCGCGTGATACCCTTATTTACGCCAGTTGCCACCATTCAGTGAATAACCCGCACTATAACTCTCTGTGAATTACATAACATCTCCTCCTTCTCCCTTCTCTTTTGAGGTTACATTTTCATTTATTTCATTTAATTGCTTTTGTATTTATGTATTTTATTATTAGGCAGTGTTTAAATTATTTCATACAGCCCCATCAATGTATATTATGGCAACAACAAAAGGATTTTTTTTTTAATGGGAAGGGATTAATAATTTTCCTTTTATTTCTTATAGGAAAAATTTGTTTGGTATAAATCCTGTTTGTTATATGTCCAAGGATCTGAAAGGACTTATACCACTTATACCACTGAAAGGACAGGTACCACTGTATATATATATATATATATATATATATATATATATATGAATATTTATTTATAGTCAAGACAAGGGTTGTATGTTTACGTTATTGAATAATATATATAGTGAGTACATTATTTTATATATATATAAATGTATACATTATATTTTTATACATTATATTTATATATATTGTCAGAACAAGGCTTGTATGTTTACAATAGTATATATTATATATAGTCAGGACATTATTATATATATATATATATATATATTTACATTATTATATATTATATATGACAGGACCTTATAAAATATAAATATATTTACAATATTATATATTTTATATAAAAACAGGACCTTTTATATATATATAAATATATATTTATATATATATAAATATATATATATATATATATATATTCACGACAAGGCTTGTATGTTTACATTAAAAAGCTTTAATAATAATAAAGATTAACTTATATGTTCAACTGAAAATACTTTGAAAAAAATGATGAAAGTTAAAGTAGAACTAAAATCCCACCTAAAGTTTTAGTCAGGTCATTATTGCAGAAAGGGAAAGGCGATGTCAGTGTCAGCGTCAGCTTTGGTTGCCAGGAAAACCCAGCAATCCCAGCATTCCTTTGCATGTTCTTTCACTCCCCACACGGCCAATCAAGATGGCTGAAGATTGTTGCTGGGCGGAAGAAGAAAGGAAGATGGCAGCATCCTGTGGGAGAAAAGCGGATAGCTGCAGATTAGGTTCCACTTTAAGAAAAAATGTTATGTTGTAAAAAAAAAAAAATGAAAAGAAAGAGTGTTCTGAAGAAGTTATTCAACATATTTTGTTACCCTTGCTAGCCACTGGAACAATGGTACCGCAGTGCTGGTTGTTAAGGACAGCTGGCGGCTCACTGTCCCCCCTATTCATTTGCTGTGGGTCTGCTGCAGAAAGACTCCCTGGTGTGAGAAAGTGATAAACGCACAGCAACATCACTGACAGTATGAATTTAGCCCAAGGGTTTACAATATTTTTTTTGTTTTGTTTACTTATTACATAAACTTTTATTCATAATCGAATGCAGAGAAAGGCCCAGGCTATCAAGTGAATTGCCCAGTCCTGGGAGAGGCTTTCCCAGTGTAATCATCAGAACTCCTAACAGCAGGGTGTAGTGAGTCAGCAGGGTGGCCATACCCTGTATTAGAAAGTTTATCAAACTTTGATATCAGCATGTTACTTTGATTGAGTGAAATTACCATATACATGTTTGAGTGCCTCAACAATAAACATACATTGAAGTATATTTATATATATGTTAATCCAATCACCAAATTCTCATACAAGCTTTAAAGTAGGCCTATATTCAAAAAAATGATTTTTTATCTTATAATAGAAAGAAATTTTAACCTGGAATTAGGAGACCATGGCTGGTTGCAGAACCTACAAATGTGACACTTTTCTGCTCAAACTTGTCCCACCATTTTATAATTTTTTTAATTTTTATAATTATTTATTTTTATAATTTTGTCCCACCATTTTATTACTAGTTAGCCAATTAGGATATTTTCATTTTCATAGTTTTATAATCAGCAGGAATAATAGTAAAATTACATAGGCCACACTGACATCTGTCACAAGCCTATTTCTAAAGGGCTGAAAAGTCTGTACAGACAGTTTTGGCAGAAGAGAAATGCAAAGTCTGTTTTGCCAAAAAATCTCTTGCTTTTTGCCATGTTTTTAGTTTTTCTGATTCATTATAGATCTCAGAGGTCTGTTCATTCAGATTGCAAACTAAGTTCCATCTTATTGCTCTTTGGAAATACCAGAACCTGTCTATACAATAAAATTGGCATCACAGCAGGGAATTTCCCTGCACAGTAAAGCAAACCTTTGTGTTATGCCTAAAACTTCTATTGTCGGAAGACTGAATGTACTATACCTAATCTTACAAAATATAAATAAAATAAATATTTTACATTGGTCAACAAACATTTTCTTGCCAAACAGATTTAAGTCATTTTAGGTTATGTTTGATGCACAGATTCCAAATATGGTATTGGTTTTGCTAGATTGGCTCTAGTTTTTGAAATAATGACCTCAATAATAACCTCATAGAAAAGTAATGAAACATGAAAATTAAGCAAATAAACTAGCTATGCCTACGTATACATAATTACATTTTTAAAATACTTAATGTCAATATATTCTATCTTGAGTATATTTTCAGAACTAATCACAAAGAAGTCATTGAAAAACTCAGCTTGTATGATTTCCTTTTATGCTGATGATCAGGACAAGGCCATTATGTGTCTATCCCATCTCCCCTGATACCTTTCTTCCATCACCTTCATATCTTGATGGAACCTCTTCCCCTTTTCCTCACTAAAATCGCCAAGGTTTTTCTGGAAATTTTTGCAAATGGCTATGGGGGCAGTGTACCTTTATGCTCATAGTAGCACCCAAATTTTTCAAGTTTAAGAGCAAGTTTTGTACCAGTTCTTCATAATTTTTGTGCTTTATGGTTACCCAAGATGTTTTTGGCAACCATGACATAACTGTGCCAGGCAGAAGCTTCATGTAACTTGTGAAATTTGAATCATTTATCTACATCTGGGGTTCATCAGAGATTCCTGCTTTTAATTTTTCAGTACTCAATCCAGGAAAGAATCTACAAATGTATTTGAAGCAATCACCGTCCTTGTTCAGAGCTCTAACAAATTGCTTCATTAATCCCAACTTTATGTGTAGTGGAGGGACATTGATTTTTTCTTTGTCAACCATTGGCTCGTTAATGATGTTCGCTGCATCTTTTTTCATGTTTTCACTTGAGTGATCCTGCTTTGCTCTACTATCCCACAAGCAGATGAAACATGGGTACTTTGTGTATCCATTTTGCTGCCCAAGTAGGAAGTTCAAAATTTTTATATCAACACATATAGACCATTGGTTTTCATGATAGCAAAGCTTTTGTAAGACCATTTTGATATTTTCATATACTTCAACTTCTTTAAGTTTCATTGAGTGACCAATTGGAATTGATGCATAGCAGTTGCCGTTATGCAGTAAAACAGGTTTCAAACTTCGAGTGGAACTATGAAAAGCCGCCAGTCTTCTGCTCGGTATTCTGGTACTCCCATATGGGCTAGTAGTTAAGTGACTTTACAACAGTACACAAAGTCTCTATCTTCACTGAAATATGGTAGGAGTGTCATAAACCATTTATTTAACTACCGGTCCCAGACAGTTCTTTTCTTTTAGCCTGAATGCTAAAAGTTCAGATGCTTGTTTTGACAGACTTAGGTCACATATTAAATCATCGAAATCTTCTTGGGAGAACTGTTGGTTTGATGAAACACTTCCTTCATATTTACTTCCACTGCTAACTCCTGGATTACACTACAAAACCTGTATATCCTCCATGTCAGATACAGGAATATCAGGGAGTGTACTGAACACTGGTATGGGAACATCAGCACCATGCGGCACAGGTCGTCCTGCTGATTCCAAATCAGGGCACTCCCACTTGTTTTTTTTTGTAACGATTGAAACCTTTTACATTCACAGCACAAAAAATAACCATTATGATGATTTGGTACACCAAATTTCAAACTTTTCAGTTTTCCATTTTTCCACTGACGTAGACACTATACAAAAGTTTTGAATACCATATGGGTAGCCCAATACTTATCTTGGTCCCCCAGTTTATTACCAAAATATGCAGGATATGCTTGTTTCACAACCTCTGTTATGTTTCTTCTCTGTTTTTGCTGAGAAAATTCACCACAAATGTAGCAAAATACATTGGGGCCAAGTATTGAAGAACTCATATTTCTGTAAAAAAAGAAAATGTATGAATAAAAAAAGGCAAATGAAAGTTTCATGAAAATAATGCTACATTTAATATATAAAATGCAAAACATTCATGTAAATTAAGATTGATAATAATATGCTGTGTTAACATTTGTTGTTGGTAAAATCTTCTATTCCGATTACTGTATCACAAGAACTAGAGCCAATTCAATGAAACTGATGTCATTTCTGGATTCAGCAGACCTGAAAAACACTAAATATATTGAAAAAATCCTCTTTTTTTTGTTGAGCTGTGTTATTCTTAGTTATAGCAGACATGTCAAATCGGTGCTTTCCACACCACATGAAGAGCTTTCCTTTGCTCTTTGTGGCCTTAGCAGTGACATAGGGGTTCAGAGGTAGCAACCACTGTACATACCCGGAGACATGTGACACCTGACACCTCTGGAAATGTCAAACACTAAAGACATCAATTGGGCTGGACTCACAGGTGGGTAGAGATGTGAGTTTCAAACTGTTCCGTTTTTGAGCACCCCTTATTTAAATTCCTGGGTAACCTAACACAATTGTTTTAGGCTTTAAATTAAATGAGGCCTCAGCTATTCTTTAGCTGATCAAGTCTACATTTCCTAACAACATTCTGCATTTGAATATTTCAGTAAATCTTTTATGGGCCCTTTCTTTAGGAATTGTCATCATACAACTACTATAGAGTAAATTGCCAAAGCACTATATTTCCCTAGGGTTGAAACAGAACTGTAAGTATAAAAGTGGGCAGCACGGTGGCTTAGGGGTTAGCACTCTGGCCTTTGCAGCACTAGGTCCCAGGTTCAATCCCCAGCCAGGACATTATCTTCATGGAGTTTGCAGGTTCTCCCCGTGCGTGGGTTTCGTCTGGGTACTCCGGTTTCCTCCCATATCCCAAAAACATGCAGTTAGGTTAATTGCCTTCTCCCTAACAATTGACCTTAGACTACATTAATCACATATGACTATGGTAGGGACATTAGATTGTGAGCTCCTTTGAGGGACAGTTAGTGACACAACTATGGACTATGTACAGCGCTGCCTAATATGATGGTGCTATATAAATACTGTATATTAATAATAATAAAAAAAGTGTGCATTCTGTGCTATGGTGAACAAAGTTCTGCATGCATTTGCCAGAGGTAAATCATCAAGATGGCTGAATATTAGGAATATTGTATAAGTCAGCACAGGAGATGGAACTGCATTCTTAGAGTGGTAGTACTTTTTTTCTGATTTATGTAGATGTGATCATCATCTGATATAATGTGGCCACATTGAATGTTTTGAGATTTAACTCTTATGGTCTTTGTCTCCTCTCTGTATACACTGCTAGTGGTAAATGGACACTGATTTTAATGCAGTAAGACGTAAACACCACAGTGAAAAACTTTGTGCTACCTTGTCAAGACCACTGGAGGTAAAAGTTCTACTATGCCAGGTAGAGACTAAAACAATAATATTAACATTACTTATTTACACATGACTTTGCAAAAAAAATGGCATGCACATGAACACAATATGGGAATCTAACAAGAACTCAGAGTAGCACTGTAGAACTTCCATATCATGAGACAGTCTTTTATAAGAGTGGCATCTCATTATAATACCTTACAGATTGTAGAATCAGTATGTCTTTCTATGTCTAGACAAAGGTGCTTTTACATCCTTTGCTTTTACTGATTTAGGATTTATCCCAAACAAAATCTTTACATGTGTATGAAGATGTCAGATTAGTATGTATCCTGGAATGATTTTGTCATCAGAATAAAATACTTATCTTGTATTGGGACCCTGGTCTTGGACCAATTATAAAAATATTTTTTAAAGGAATGGGTGGTGGAATAATATTGCTTGTACATGATAGAGTTATATATTTCGTATTACCATTAGAACACTTTATTAAATTCTAATGCAGTCATGTAATAATTCAATCTATCATCTGTGTTTGCAAACAGGAAAAATAAAGGCGTTGCTACAAACATGCCTCATGTCATCTTATTTGTGTACACTTTTGTCTTGCCTGGAATATGACAACACACCGAAATAGCAAGCTTTGTTTGCATTGAAAATTTTCATTGTCTATGCTTTAATATGATTTTCAGTGAATTTTGTCAGTTAATTGTAAAATTCCTTTTCTGCTTTCCTATTGACAACAGTAATATACATTTTCTAACTCTTTTGTTGCTATATACTTTTATTAAGTTAGGTTGGAAATGTAAGAAAATCTTTGCACACCATATTTACTTGTGTTTGACAATGAAAAGATGTAACTATAACTGAAGATATAATTACAAACACACTAACTGTAGCTCCCTGGATTTATGTAGAGCACTTAAAATGTATTTAAATTAAACTTTTTTCAAGATTTGAATAGATTATGGATGGGTTCCTGCAAGGTTTTTTTTCTGTTTATGTCTCCATTGGAGAAATTTACTGATTTCACTAATTGATTACTAGTGTTATATGAAATTAAGTAAGAATAAATTCAGTGTTTGATTTTGACAGGAACTGGGGAAATCCTACAATTGGGACATTTGTTCTCATGACAGGTCAAAGAGTGGATCTCTATGTCATTGGAAAATATTTTCTACAGGACAAAAGTGCAAATTTTCCTTTTTATTTTCTGAGTTTTTAATTCTATAACTCCGTAGGGTTTGGATTAAACATTTAGCATGTGTCACATCCCATAAGCGCAAACAGAAAAGGAGTTTCACTTTTTGAGATTTAGGGACTTTTCAGGCACTTATATTTATTTATTAAGGTTTCACAAAGGTCACAAAAGTCACAATAACCAGTGGATACAGAATTTCATGCAGATTCTACTACAAAAGTAAAATTAGGACATTTCTGCATTATTCAACACATTTCACAGATTTCATTCTGCTTCCTCGGGACAATGTGAAGCAGAATGTTCACATCATTACATTAGTCGTAGATCATTAAATAATGGAAGTATGTCCTCTTTGCTCTGTCATAATGTCATTGAGTTCCGGGGATGTCTCTCTCCCCCACATTGAAAGCCGTCCAAAACAGATACACCCCCTTGGGTGGCATGTCAGCCATATATTTGTAAGACTGTGAGTTTCACTTCCCAGGGGACATAATGGGGAACTTTCAAAATGCATTTTAATTCCAGGACCCATTGAATAAAAGAAAACATCATTATTATCTATAACTGCAGTGGAAAACTCTACGGGGCAAATAAGGGCAGTTTGTTTGACTCAGATAAGTGACTTGCTAAATGTATTTCTTGATTCCTATATACTATTGTTTTATTTTTTGGAACATAAAATGACAGTTTCCTGTCACTAACTGATACTCCAGTATCTACAGTTGTACTGTTTCCCCTTTATTAAAATAGATCTGCTTTACATAATATATTGCACAAAGAATAGTGCTATTTTGCAACTAAAGAAATGTAAGCTGAATGGGACTTTATTTCATAAATCACTAAAAACAAGAACAAAAAAACATTTTTATAACTTTTTTAATTAATTATGTTTCTTGGCTAAAATTTGGGAATAGCTGGGAAATTGATTTGAGTTATTTTTGACCAAATAAATGTTTACAAGTTACACATAGTTAAGGCATTGCCAGGAAGTCACTGTAAAATAAAAACAGATCATTTTCTCTTATAATTGTGTCAGCAAGTTAACCATTATGTTTACACAACAAAGCTGTATTACCACAGAGCCTCTAAACATGTGTCAGTTTATTAACGTTAAAAGAAATAGGATAGGATAAATGTGCATTACACTACCTAGTATGGACAGTAAAGATTACTTGTCTTTTTGACAAGATGTCTGCTGAGAGAGAAAGCAGAGTAAGAGAGAGATGGGCTCATGGTTGTGCTGCCTCTCTTTTTATTTTCCAGTAACAGGCTGAGGTGGGTCCAGAATGAGATGGGCTCAGATAAATGGGCCTAAATTATGCTAATCATGAACATGGAAACATCTAGTGGCTGAAAAGGGTATTGCTGGCAAAATATATAGATTTAAATTGACTTTACAAGGGCTATTTATTTTTTTTCCTACTGATTTTGGCTCCTTAACCAAAGTGTTTTTTTTTTTTCTTATTTTGAACAGCTTCACTGAGCTGTCTGGCTTTCTATAGCCACACTCAGAGTTTCATTGCTTTTTAATGCATTTGTAAGGCTGTGCAACACAGTCAGATGTGGAAACTAATGGATTCCAAAAATAAACTTTCACAACTGAAGAAATAGAAGTAGCGTTGCCAAGCAATAGTATACTTGGAGGCTTTGGGAAGATCTAGTAAAACAGCTGATTGGCAGAGGTTTTTGGATGATACTTTAATAACTTTGCTTGATTAATGAAGGGTGAGAGTCAAGTGTAAGTAGTTTTTCCACTTTCATGTATAAGGGGATTTGATTGCTCCACAGAATGTGTGGTTCATTCTTTTCAAACTAAAGTGCACAGCCATATGACGCTTCATCTTAGCTTATCCCTTTTTTTATTGTTGTTATTTATCTAGGAAAACTAGTCATCATTTTCCATTATGAAGCTTTGGGTCGCAATGAAAACTAGAAATCGGGTATAAACACTTTCAACATCTGTACAACCAGCTGTCCTATGATTGCCTTGGAAAAGTTTGTTTGCAACAATCTACATTTTTGTATGGGTACATGCCTGTAATTCATGATATCTGCCTGTGATTAGAAATATCTGCCTTCAGTTGGTATTATTTGCACCAGAAATCTATCTGTCTGTTGTTGGTACCATCTGCATGCCATCGGTATTATCTGCATGTCATTGCTATATGTCTGTTGTTGGCACTATGTGCATGTCATGGCCATTTGCTTGTTTTTTTTAATGTTTGCATGAGATATCTGCCTTGCTTTGCTTTTTTGTGCATATTAGTAAATTTCTCTTTGGTTGCCAATACATTTATTTTAGAATTGAGTATTTTACCAAAGTTTACCCAGGGAAGAAATAGCAACAGAGTACACTACAGAAAGAAGGCAGGCTGACTAACGGAGGTAGTGACTTAAAGCCAAAGTAAAGCTGCGCAAATCCTCTATTCTGTGTTCTATCACAAGGCATTGCCATCTTCCTCCTATTCTTCTTCCTGGAGGCAGTCTTCAGCCAGTTTGATTAGCTGTGCCAGGATAATGATTTCAATCATAACCAGCACACACTAGAGAGGTCAGGATTGCCAGGTTTTCCTAGCAACAAAAGCTGACGCAGCTCAAGTTTAAAGCCAGAAAACCCAAAATGATCAGGCAGACAGGACACATTATTGCAGAAGGAACATTGCCCTTCTATTTCTGCAAAAAAGACTTGCCCAATCATGCATTTATTTTTTTTTATTATTTATAATTTTTTTTAAGTTTTTCACAATTTACAATAAAATACTATACATAAAAAACAAAATATATACCATCCTATTACAAAACATATACCGTATTTTTCGGCGTATAAGACGCACTTTTTCTTCCCCAAAACTGGGGGGGAAAAGTGGGTGCATCTTATACACCGAATACATGTTAAATATAATAAAAAAAAAATCATACTCATCCGATACCGCGATCCCGCGATGCTGCGTGCTTCTTCTCCTCGCTGATACATTGACACAGAGTGATTTTTTAGTATTTTGTTCAGAATCTTTTTTTTCTAGGTTTTTCTCGTTTAAAATTGGGTGCGTCTTATAGGCCGAAGCGTCTTATACGCCGAAAAATACGGTATGCATAGGTAAAATAAATAATAAAGTAAAGAGTTTAAATATTGATACATACATTCTTCAAATTAAAACCCAATGCAATAAATGTTACACATTTTGTATCTAAGTTTGTATATAAAATGTTTTACTAAATGGTGTAAACAGATAGAAACTTACTAAATGCTGAATAAGAATACTATATTTATTAATCCAAGGCAACCATGCTTTGTAAAAATGTTTTTTTCTTTTAAATCAGGTATTTTCAAAAGTGAAACAGGACACACGGGTCATTTCCAACAGAAGGAGAATACATTAAAAAAATAACCCCGGATAAAGAGGTTTGGCAGGGCCCCAGTTGAACCTGCACAGGGCTTTCAGTACCTGTCTGTACAGTCCCTGGTGATCAACCTCAGGGCAGTCATAATTGCTCCCAATACCTGTTGGCCAATCATAGATGGTCTCATTCTGACTATGTCTGGTCCGCAGTGGTCCATGTCATTTGGATACCTGGTGATCCCAGTCTCTGCCACTGTAGTCTCAGTTTATGACAAAAAAAAAAACAGTGAAAACAAAATTGTTTATTAGAAAATTGCAGTCCTGGTTTCTGGTAATATGGTTCCAGATTGTCCCAGTGGCAATTTCTGTTAGCACAGTCACTGTATTGGTCTCTGGCAGACTGTTACAGTCTTTATCAGGGCTATTGAACACCACAAACTCAGTGAATCACAACAGGAAGTCCTACAAAGATGAGAGACCCTGTGCCTGATTTATTAAAGCTCTGCAAAACTGGAGAAAATAGACTACCATGGGTGAACATGTGTGATTCAGAAAACCTGGAATGGATCTGGCCCAGTATTAAACACATTTGCCATATAAGAGCAAATGATTTTAGGAAATACATTACAGGTTTGCTGGATCACACAAGTTCACCAATGGCAGTCTATCTGCTCCAGTCTTGGAGCGCTTTAATAAATTAGTGGGATTATTTACCGATTCACCCCTGTTGACAAATAAACCAGTCCAGCTCATTCCTGTGTATTCTGCTCAACATTGTAATTCTACTGTAATTCAAAATTGTATTCTATTGTAAAGTTGGAAAGAAGTAAAGTAAAATAGAGATAAAAAATATATAGTGTTGTAAATATTTATTTTACATTAGACATAAAACATTACCTTGGTGTAAATAATCTTATTATTGTATGTCAATGTTATAAAAAGTCATGTCAGTGTTTATATGTGTGATCTCCAACCATATGTACACAGGGTTTAATAAATTCGATTATATAGATTAGATATGATTTGCAATTCCAGAAAGTAGTTGTGTTATACAGTCTAATGACATAGATGTACTCAACCACTGCTCAACCAACCTTCAGCTGTCACACAGAGGGCCTCACATTTGAGACTAGAATACTTTGGTGTACGGGGAAGTTCATGGTTGATAAAATGACTGCAAGGCACCCTGGTCCTGTGGTTGCATAAGAAATCCACGTCCCTGCTTGATAGTTGATACTAGGTGTGTTTAGTAGTATGCTGGGTTTTTACTAAAAATGGGGCTGAGTATTATGGCCAAACATTCGTCTAAAGGACATTGTCCCAGAAGTCTTGTGGTTTCTTTGGATGCAAAGTTGCAAATCTAAGCAAATAAGATGAGGCGTTCACCTTCCAAACAAGCCATACTTCAGTCATTTTTTAATCGTACTGTCATGAACTTTTACATTTAACATGCTAACTGAGGCCTGTAGAGATTATGATGTAGCTCTGAGCATTGCAAGGTCTGACCTTGGGGTGAATTCGCTGGTACATCCTCTCCTGGGAAGATTGGCAGCTGTCTTTAGTATTTTTAACTTCTAAATGGTCTGTCCCAATATGAAATGATTCTAGATTGTTTGGCAACAAAAATGTCTTCTCTGTGATCATCGCTAATGTCTTTCCTCCTTAGCATTGTGTTAATGCATACCTGAATGCTCCAAACCATCAACATTTCATAACTTTTGCTTTTATAGAGGTGATCACACTTGCCAATAATAAATTGACTAAGTGCATTTGATTAGCTAGGCCTAGCTTCCACTTACCCTTTTAAATCTAAAGGAAGTGGAAAGGGTGCACTTAATATTTAACACAATGCTCCCACTTTTTGAATTAGCCCTTACTACCTAATTTTAGGTCCTGCTAAGTACCAGATATGTCCTGATATGCAAAACCTTAGAATTGGGAAAAAGTGTACTTTCTCTTTCTTATGACTGTATTTTGAATATGTATTTGTGTCTTTAGAAGAATCCAATAAGTAATACAACACTCTGACCATCACTAGAAGAGATTTAAAGCAATACAAACATTTTTTTTCTCACTTTTTCTATCTCTTCCTGATTGATATAACAGTTGATGAGGACTACAAAAACATAAGGAAATGACCATCCTTTCCTGCATATTACAGTAATCAAAATCAGTAATATATTCATGATCAGAAAATGCTGCAATTAGGATTCAGTAACTTCAGTAATTTTACTAGCTATCAATACATATTTTTCCTTTTTTTATTGAAAACTGTCCTTTAAAAGTCTCTAACAACCATCATCAGCTGGACGACTATAACACAAATGTTGTATGTAAATACATATTCACTCAGAATGCAGCAACAGGTAAAAGGGTAAAGTTTATAAAAGGCCAGCCTGTGTAGGCACAGCCGCTCTTATCTGTTGCTGTATTTTTCTTCCTGCGCAAATAGTTAAACATTGTTGAAATGAATGAGCGAGCCAAGAAAAATACTCTGTATTTAGCCACGATATGTTATATAAGACAGGTGGCATGTGAGTGTTGTTTTCTGATTACTATCTATAAATGATATGATGGTTTAATGGTTATCATATCTTTAAAGAGATTATGATACAACTTTTGATTTTATCAAACAAGCATGAATAAATTGGTTCTTGTGGATACACAGGTGTCCCTTCTGAAACAGCATTTTTTTCATTAGACACATAAAAACATAGCAATCAGCAAATGTATATGATTAACTCTTCCAATGCTGGACCAGCTGTTTCATATTTTTTTCAAGCACATGCTAAATTGCTTATTTATACAGTAAATGTGCTGAAGATATACACAAATGTATCCTAGTTTTGTATATTTCTTCAATCTATATTTTCTCTACAAATACAGCAGTCGATTATATGTTGTTTAACTTAAAATATTGTAAAATACTGTATCAAGTTAAAAAATTATGTACATAATCGCACAAAATCACATGTACTTTCAAATCAACAAAAGACAAAAACTATAATACTCAATATGGTAAATAAATAATGCATTACCTTTTAGAACCTAACCAGTTAAACCAGAATTATGACACCAAAAGTCTTCTGGTACATCTAGAGATACCTAATATGTGTTCAATAATGCCATGGAAAAAGTGGGCATCCCATTATTGACATTTTTAACGTATTTTTCCACATGAAAATATTCATTTAAACTATCCTTAAAAAAAAGGTGGTTACACCTAAACAAACAAACAATATATAAAACAGTACACAGGAATAGTATATATTTATTATCTAAATGAATGAATTCAAATTTGTTATTTGAAAAAGGTAAGCGTGCTCAATACATAGACCTCCACTCTCAATACAAAATTTTAGAATCAGGTGTTCCAGTTTAAGTGTCAAAATGAATCCCTCCTTAAGGAGTATGTAGGTGGAACATGTCTCTCTACAAAGCTTGAATATCTAGGGCTCTATTTATAAAACAGGGAGTCAGATATTCCATCAAACATTCCCTCATGGGAATCTTCCAGGTTCATGTGTTACAATGACAGTTATTCATTCCCACCAGAGAATGTTTTATAAATAGAGCCCCCAGGGTCTGATGTCCTCTTTGCCATTGATGTATGCCAATCTGACAATGGGTTTAAAAAGATTGCCAAATTATTTGAAATCAATAATTTTGCTCCAAGGAAAAAAATCTATAAGTGCTCTTGATTTCCATCCTCTACTAATTTGCTGAAAGGCTAGTTAACAAATTCAGAGCAGGAGTTGACTGATACTTCTGCAGGTAAGTCATGCAATAGTTGGTGTCAATGTACATAGGTCTGCAATCAGAAAAAAAGTTTGCACAGATTTACCTTCCATGGAAAGTGGTCAAGGCAAAACAAATATAAGCCAAAACCAGCCTTTCTGGAACAATACTTGAATTTTGTACAAAAATGTCTGAAATGTACGAAATGTCAGAAGAAGAACCCTTATATTAATAGTATGGCTTGGGTGGCCTTTTCTTCTTACATGTGTGGGCTTGGAGTAATAGAGTTCACTGTGAATTCTGCTTTTAATCAAATTGAGCTTGATAGGAATGTCAGGCCATCTGTCCAAAAGCTGAAGCTGGACCAGAAAAGATTCATTCAACACAATAATGATCCAAAGTACACTAATAAATCCGATAAAAAATGGAGAGCTATGAACTGCCTTACTCCAGGGCTTGATTGAACCCAATTATATCAGGAATTTGAAGACTTCTATCTATTTGTATACTGTAAATATGTAAGTTTTTTGTTAATGGTATTTGTTAATTGATTTTTCAGTATGACATGCTGACCCCAGCAGCTAAGGGAGCTACTTACCTGGAACAACCAAGCCATCTTCTACATACTTCTTCCAAATCAGCAGCCAACAAGGGAGCAAAGATCAGGATAATAGCTCTTCAAATTTGTGTCACATATTTAACCAGAACTGGTCTTTTTTGGATTGGTTCTAACAGTGACTGCGGGTCTGAAACCCTGGAAGGGATCAAATTGAGTATTCTCAGTACATGTACCCCATCCAGACCTCTAAAATGTATGTACATGCTCCAGCAGAACTTTTAGTGTTTTTCAATGGTACTAGTAGTCAAATCACTGCTGCCAATAGATAAAGAAAAACACTAGGAAGCTAGGGCATCAGTTTCCTTATACTGCTGTAATATATATATATATATTATATATATGGGGATATGTGGGGATTGGAAGGGGGATAGTTTACTGCATTTAGGCTTTGGACTGTTATTTCTCAGTTGTTCATTTTATCTACTAGTGAGGTCTCTGCTAATACTACCGAGTGCTGAAATACAAACTGTACATTGTTCTACTTCTCTAGGGAGTAGAACATGTGTTGTACCTGGGTGGCTGTGGTCTGTTATTTCAATTATCAATTACTTGTCACAACCACAGGCTCACAATTGGGTGCCATTGCAATTTAGTGTGCTTTTCCATGCAGTTTCACAGTTTGCACACTTTTAAACAGGCGAGTTTTATTGTATCACGTTTTAGAAGCACTTGCTGTCACCATTGTTGTGACATTACCCCCACAAATAAAGTGAACAAAATAGTGTGCATCAGTTTGTATTATACCATTTGTACAGAGGAGTGTTTAATTTTATTGTGTGGCGTGTTCGAGAAGCTTTGTCTTAGCCATCCTCACAAAATTTATAGTTCACAAATTAGAGTGCATACTTTTGCAAATATACACTAGGTACCATTACAAACAGGAGTTATTTTATTGTGTGATGTGTTTAGCAAGCATTTTGTCTGTGTTCCCCCCAAAACTTATGCACAGACCCTTGTTGACCCATTGCCAAACTGTTCATGCTGAATGATATTCCAATCAGTTGAACATTCGCAACAACATCTAAAGGCTATTCAGTATGTCACATATGCTCAGTGTGCGCCTGCACTCATCTGTGAAGAAAATGGGGCACCAATGGTGAACTTGACAATTCTGGTGTTCTCTGCCAATCAAGCTGCATGGTGGAGGGCTGTGAGCCCAGGTTCCACTACAAGATGTCAGACCCATATATATATATATATATATATATATATAGAGAGAGAGAGAGAGAGAGAGAGAGAGAGAGATTTATATATATATATTTATATATATATATATATATATATATATATATATATATATAATCATGCAATGCCAAAAATATTTATAAAAGTTCACATTTTAATGCACCTACACATAACAGTTTATTTTTGTATTGCAACATGACAGTTGTCTTTGATCATTAAGCATATTAAAAGGATGTATTTAGTCTTTAATTTCCTCACACAGAAAGTTGCCACTAATGAGGGGATATAATGCCTAAGATTAGTCTGCCTAACATTTGCAAGAGCCAGATGTTTGGATGAGCTGTGCTATCCAGGCTCACCACTTACAGGCTGGGAGTGTTAATTACAGTCGGATCAATTCGGACAACTTTTAAAATTAATACAGCATCCTTGGTAAAGTATAACCAGCATTTTTCTGTACTTTTTAGGTTTTTGTTTTTTTAGTAAGTAGCTACCACAGATTAATCTCTTACAACAGAAAATTGTTGGGGATATCTGCAATTTGTACTTCTTTTCTGTGCTAACTTCTATATAAACATTCATAAGTTTCTTTTGATAATTGTTCTGCTGTGCCCTGTTGTTTTATTTGCAAGAAGACAATTTTACATTTTTTTACTGTGTTTGACAATCACTGATGGCTGCAAATTGAGAAACAAAGGTCATTTTCAACAATACAATTTGTGTTTTAAATCCAAAAAACAAAATGTATTTTATTTCAACGTACCAGTGCTATGTTAATATAGTGGAAACATTTATTTTAATTGTTTTTTTCTTCATTTTTCCCCCTGGTAATCCTGCAAACAACCTAATTTCTGTCCCCTTGTATCTATACTAATTTCTCTATTGTATTGGTGTATCTGGTTTTGTTTATCTCCATTACCTAGTTGTTTGATGTTTCTAGAACAATAGGCATAACACTCTATGGGCTTTGTTTTAGGTTCCTGAAAAGTAACAGGGACATTTTCAAGTAAAGCTCAACATTAAGTATTTTCTCTTCTTGCTAAAAATGTTTTAGGACTAAATAGTGCAACCTAATGCAGCCACCACACCACGAGGACTGACAAAACTACAATCTGTTACATTTTTTGACAGTAAACAAATCATAAATGTAATTTAAGTTTTATTCACTATACTGTACTATAATCCAGGTAAAATGTTTTCTTTGCCAAAATGATATGCCTGAACACAGTTTAAATAAAGTAAATAGGAATGGGGAATGGCACTGAAATCCACTATGAGATGGTTGCTGACCGCTTTTAGATAGCCACAGTTTATCCTTTAAATGCTGTTACAGGCAACCATGATCACACATTACATCTTCACAGTATATTTATATTCCAAACTGTTGAAACAAAAAGTGGTAGACATGTATAAAACATACTGTAATTGTGATAATTATGGAGTATTATGTGCTAAAAGGATTGTTCTAATGTAGATCCTGAAATCTGACTAAATTGCATGGCATTAATTTTGCAGGAGCTCTAAGCTGTTTCAATGAGTAGCAGACAATAAAAGAATTTAAACACAGTTTGAAGACAAGTTTAAGACAAAGAAAGAAGCTTTAAGGACAAAGACTGTGATAAATAAGGGTTGAGTTCACCCTAAAAGTTAACAGAGATTGTCATATTCATAATGTTCAGTTAATTACTGATTACTTGTATTACTTTTCATTTCTTCAGGATAAGTGAGAAATATAAATGCACTTATGAAGAACATAGGATTTTTAGAGATAGAATTATGCTAAATCTAATTCCAAAGTTTGTTAAACCCAATTAAAATCACAAAAATAGATATGGAGTCACAAAGATATTGTAATAACAAACCCTATTTTCATAGTTTTTCTCCACTTTCCAGTTACAGCAATTGTGCAAAGCGAGTAGATATGACAGTTCAGTCTAACCAACAACAAAGTTAAAGCAAATGCTCTCAGCAATCAGCATCCAATACCATTGGTGTTCAGACACACCTCCCCTTCTCTGGTGGTTGTTCCTAAGCTCTTTGTGGCCATAGAGTGCTGTAGTATGGAAAAAAGAAGCAGCATTTTACTAAGAGAAAGGTATAATGCAGAACAGTTAAGCCTTTTCAGAATAGGATACAACCTAGTTCATCTGTCAGGCAGAGTCTTCTAGGTTTGTCATTTTAGCATATAGAAATGTATCTCCTGCTCTCCTTTACATCAAAACACACTTCTCCCTACAGTAAAGAGAACAATGTCACACACACACAGTTTCCGCAGGCTTTGTGATGATAGCAGGACAAATGCATTTAAACATTTCAAAACTTTTGTTTCTTTAAGGTTTGGCAAATTTATAGGAGCAGAAAGAAATTCCGACATAAATTTTATAATAAAACATAAGGTACTCTTATCATTTGTTTTTTTTTATCACTTTTTGCAATCACAAACACTTATTAGTGTATAGCACATGGACATTAAAATCCCATTGCAAGGTGCCTGTTTCTATTAGTTTCTACTAATGCCAAATTTACTGTTTTGTGCATTAGGCTTGCCCAATTTTAATGTCAAAGTCATTAAGTGTCAGTGTGGGTGTCAGTGTTTTACTGCCATTAATGTCATTGATAGTCATGTAGTCGGTGTCAGTATCGTAATAAATGTCAATGTCACTTTGAATGCCAATATCAGCCTATACTAATCTGCAATTTTTTGTCTTCTTCAGAATTGTTATTTTAAAGATCATATTAAAATTTAAAACATGCACATTATCTCAAATTCTGAAATGAGATGCTGCCTTGGATTTCTTATTTAGTTTAATGGAGTACTTTTTTGGTTTCTTTAAAAACCCATTGTGGGAAGCATTATCGTATAATACAGAAGTATACTACCCAGGCTTCAGGCCAAGATATGACCTTAGAGAACTGGTATCTGGTACATTATTTATCAGTATTCCACAATTAAATCCTGCCTCCATGCCATAGCTAATACCCCTATATGCGCAGCCGGCTCTCAAATCCAGTACCTTGACTGACATATGAAGTGGCAATGATCATGAAAATGTTTAAAACTGGGCATAATTAAAATAACAATTAGGCATTCCTTTATTTTCAGAATAAGAGAGAATATAAATCTTGTAGTAATTCAGCAAGCAATATATCAAAATAGTGTTGGATCATACAAAGCATAACGTATTTACTATTGCAAACTAAAAAAACATGGTTTCCTAAAAACAATAGTTTTCTTTACAATTTAACAACCACTATATGCAGACATTTACACATAGTAACTGTTTACCATAAAAAAAACCCACAGAAATGTACTACTAGATTGAAGAACTATATTCAGCATTCATGTCCTTGTTGTGTCAAACAAGGTGCCCCCACGTGTTGCTTTGTTCCTGTGATTTTTGACGGTATAAATGTTTTGTATTATGCCTCATTTACCTGACAAGAGAACCTTCGCAGCCTCATTGACTGGCATTTCACTTTTTTATCTTTCATATAGTGTTAATAAATTACGATGATATAATTAGAATGAATATTGTAGACTTATCATCAAGTTTTCAACATTATGTAAAAGGGTGGCTCCTTTCAATACTGGTGTCCTATATTCTAGGAGGCTGTGGGCAGCTACTTCTGCGTATGCCCATTATCCAGCATGTTTAATCAAGTGGCTTTCCTCTAATGTAAAAAAGTGAAAGTTCCACTTTTTAATAACAAAAAACAAAACAAATTAAATACATATGTGATATAATGTACAAAGGAAAAAAGATTCCGATGCAATATTTGACATTATTTGGATAAACTATATTCAGTATAATATGACACATTTATGATGTCAACTAATAGATACATCAAATTTGTACATACTATCCAGCTGCACACAGGTCCTTTGATTTTTAGAAACCCCTTCACTAAGAAAGGATGGGGGTAAGAGGGTTCTGGGACCCCCCCTCCATACTGTCATGCAGAGCAAATAAATAATGGACGACATTCTTGATGACTTTTTCCTTTTTCTCTGTTTGCAATATCAAGGTGGCATTTGGCTACAAATACCTTTACATTCTGTCTGATTGCCATAGAGCAGAATCCTCCTCCCATTTCTTATTTGGGCAGAAAGTATTAATGTCTGACCCCATATACATCCATCTGCCTATCTATTATTGCTATGTCAGCATTGGAGGTATTTTACCAACAGCTAACTAACACGTTTAGTATGTCAAATTATAAATTATTTTATGTCTTGCAGTATTTAGGCTTCATGCTCATCAAGTATTCACCTCATTAGATATTTAAGGATTCTATGCGGTATTTTAAAGATTTCATACAGCATTTAAGGATTGCATGGAGTATTAAGGATTTCATGCAGTATTTAAGAATTCCATGCAATATTTGAATCATGTACAGCACATTAGTAAAGAAAACAACTGTAATATTATTAGTATTTGTTATTATATTGGGCAGGTGAAGTGCATTGCTTTAATTTTACCAAAAATTAACTAGGTATGAAATGTACGCTGCAATTTAGTGTGTAGACCATGCACAAATATCCCCATACTACCTGTGCTCAATAACCAGGAACTCTCTTGTTTTACCCCTCTCTCTTTTCCCTGTTCCCCTCTCTCAAGCCTTTCTATCCCTGGTTCATGGGCTCACAAATGACTCTTTACTTATTGACCAATTCCAGGCTGGGAAAAAAGGAACATATCACTTTCAGTACTGAATGGGTTATGATTTGGTAATACGCACTTTGAGATATTTACCTAACATATTAGGAAAAACAGTCTGTTTTGAGATTTTTTTTTTCATAAAACATTCTCTTTAACAACAGCAGATAAAAATAATCCAACAACACAGGTGTAGATGCAGGAACAAAATCTAACTTTAACCCATGCATTGTTTCCTTGTACATCAAGCTCAAATAGTTTATTACTGCCTAGCTTTGCTTTCTTTGTAGCTTTGTTCTATTCTAAATAGTGCTTTCTACATGGTACACTAAGTATGTTGTTTTAGCTTTTGTTGCTGAATAGTGTTCATTGTTTTGCTGTGTCGGTTGCTTAATCAGTATTTTGTGTAATAATTATTATTCACATTATTTACTTGGAAAATTATGCAAGAACGCTTTTAGTAGGTCACCTTTGCACTGTACAGATATATACTGCAAATATATTTTTCTATGTATACCTTGACAGGTTTTATTCAGTATGGTCAAATCCATCCCTGACATCACAGTAGGAAAAAAAGTTGGAACCACAACTGGGTTTTGATTTTGTTTCTGTACCCACAAAAGACACGTCTCACAGATATGACAGGAAGTGATGAAAAATCTTCCAAAAATGAGGAATCCTTGACAGTTTTTGCCATTACAAATGTCACTACTTTCATATACTCCATGACAGCTCTCAGCACACAAAGAGTGAATTGGAATTTTTTTGGGGTGCTTTGATTCATGCCACAGTTTTATTGCCTCTCGAATCCATGTAATTTAATTTCTTTATGCAGATATCATGGGTTCACCGTTCCTCATTCTGGTTCTTACAATGTTTGAAGAATTGAAGAGAGAAGCCACCTGCTATAGTAGAAGCTGAACAGTTACCTCTCTAGAGCAGTGGTCGCCAACCTTTTTGGACCGACAGACCACTAAATTTACCTGTTCTGGACCGCAAATGTGTGAGGAACCGGGTGTCACCCAAAGGGGAAGAAACTTCCCCCTTAGTGATGTCATGATGCCACAACCCGCTCACTTCCCTGAGCCTGCGATGAGTATGGGGAACAGGGTCAACAGCTCTGGCTGGTGCGCCCTCCCAGTTAAGTCCTTCTCCTGACCTGCTTGGGGGCACACCGGCCAGAGTCGTGGACCACCAAAATTTTCTAGCAGACCCCAGTTGGCGACCGTTGGAGGGTTGCAAGTAAAATATTAATGTCTTGTTAAGTACACCAGCAGCATGGCCACTATCCAAAACTTTTGAACGTGCCAGATAGTGTAGTCCTTTCTGCGTACTTTGGTTTTTCCTGCAGTTTGCTTTGTCTTTACTAGACATAGTAGTAATGCAGTGGTCTGCCAGATGGAATCACAGCACCCAGTAGAGGACATGCAATCTGACACTCCCAGTAGTGTTAGTATTGTAGTATTGCAGGGCTGTCACCTGGAATTTTTTAGTTTTACAAAGGATGCTTTTATGCCCCTTACATGGTAATTTTTAGTAGTACCTGTCTATGTTTCTTCTCGTAGTAGGAGCTCCTATTATCAAAGATGTGCCTTCTGTTGATGCACATGAAAAACTTTTATTATTATTATTATTATTATTAATAAACTTATATTATAAAAACTTAGCTGACAACTAATTTACACAAGCAATGGATTTCAGGGCTGCGTCCTCGAAGGGTCTCTTTTGTTCCATTCTCATTAATGCACCCTAAACTGTCTCATTTGTGCAGAACTGCACATCCTATATAAGTCTCCTCTGTCTCACATATGACCCTTTTGTCTTAATCTCATCAATCTTTTCCAGTGATAGCCAGGCAGATGAAGAGTGATATTTCCAGGAAGGCAGACTGGTTTCCTCAGCTGCACGAAGATTTGCTCCAGGTGACAGGCAACTCCTTCCTCCACTACACTGGTGTTTGTTGGCAGATTTATCAACCTGTTCTAGCTGCTGTTGCCAACTACTGGAATGATCTCCACTTTCACTTACGTGTTACTGCAGAGGTGATTGCATTTGGAATAATTATATATATATATGTTTGTGTATTTTTCCTAAACATATAGTTCTTTTATATATAGTTCTTAAACCACTGCCATCAGTGTTATATAATATGTGAACCACCTCTGCGCCACTTCACTTCTCTCATAAAATGCTATCCTCTCAGCCAAGTTTGCAGGTAGCAGAGAAAAGATGAAATATACTCTTTCCCTCATATGGTACTTTCCGAAAGAAGATGGTATGAACTCATTAAAATACATTTGCTACATCATTCAGAGCATTCAGAATTACCTTGGAGATGATAGACGGGCCATGAGTGTGTTACTGAAGTGGCTGGCTGCATTATATAATTTTCCCCAACAAAACCTGCCACGCACATAATTCTGTACTCTATCTCAAGTAGCTTAAAATGGAAAGGATTTTCACTCGTGTCAACTTGTATAAAATAATGTGTAGCTTTTACATCCACTTTGATGATGGATAAGATATATAAAATGTCTCTATTAGCTGGCATTATTTCTATCAATCTGTGTACTCAAACACCAGAAAATAACCTCTCAGTTGAGGCATCGCCATTAGCTCAGTAGCACTGTGGTCATTTTAATTAGTTTTCTTTTTCAATGGTTTTTGCTTTCCCTGCAACTGATGCATTAAAACACATTTTAAGCATTTTACAGAACATACATACAATGAGGGTCATGTAACACCTAGTGTGTAGGAAGAATTGAAGTTGATCTCTAAAGAACATTTTGTAGAATAGACAAAATTGAGCTAAAAATCCCATTTGTTGGAGAGTTGTGGAAAAAGTTCCCGGGTTACTACAAGATAATGTGACACTCTAAGGGAGCGGGTTTACCTGCCTAAATGGTGCATGAATGAGGCAATCACCTATTCTTCAGGAGTAACTAGGACGATTTGAACCATGCCACCAGAATGATGCTGCTGTGCCCATACATTTTTCACTCTGCAAAAAGAAAGATACTTGGTATATTATCAGAATGTTGTAGATGTCCAGTAACTTAGGTTAGCCTTCAGCCTCCGACGAGTCAATAAATGCTAAACCAATATGCATTTAGGTGTCTTCAATGGGGAAGGGTCCATCTGAAAATCTACCTTACTGACATTGTGCTTTTCAAATAAACTTTTGTATGGAAACTGTATATGGACTAATAGCCAAATATTAGTCCAAATCTCCCAAATACACTGGGGATTGTACTTTTTAGAAGCCCCTGTCCCAGCCTGCATTGTTTCCAGATGTCACAGTTAACAGCTTCTAACATAACCTATGTAAAAAAACTCAGAGAGATTGAACTTGTACAATGGGCTAGATTTGTTTCTCACAAGTTTTAGGCTCCCAGCTCTGCTGGAGGGCACAACATCAAGTGTGCCACCAATGCCCATGCTATGCCATGGAGATAAAAGGTCAGCTTGTCTCCCACCACCATGAAAAACTGAACATATAAGTATTGAAAAACATCCAAAACATTCACACCCTTAGTGGGAATCTACCCTAATTGTTTCTTAGTACTACCCTAAACAATGCAATTTGTTTTGAATTTCTTACGTAAATATCATTGCATATCTTGATATGTTTGGTTGCTTAAACACTCCTGTCTATAAAGCCTCATAACTATATTTTTGCAGTGTGAGATCATCTAAGCCACTGCTATCTGTGATAACTAGTAAACCTGGAGTAAGACATAGTGATATCACTACTTTGCTTTCTTGCTGGAAAGGATTAATGTATCTCTCTGCATCTGCTTTAATTTTTATGTGTTTGCTTGAACTTCTCACATACTTCCCCACCACTTATCAGATCAGCAGTCAATAGGGGACAACTCTGACATGGGAAACCAAAGAATGCCTTTCCCGCAGAGAAACACCATGCAGAACAAGACATAATAGGTCAATAATAGAAAGGAAAGGTATTATCCAGAGACTTGGAGCAAACCATAATTGTCACATTCACATATATACAGCACAACCTCATTATGTGCAAAACAACTATTGTGAACGGTATTCATAATAGGAGTAGCACATTCACTTCTACAGTATATGATTTAAAGTAAAAATCTAAAAACAGTGGCATAACATTTCTATACACCTGACATTTATGATGAAATATAGTCAAGAGCTGAAAAGAACTCGGCTAGATGATATATGCATGCTGTGCCTTTGTAAGATTCTTGTACGAACATTTTTTTTAAAGATGGTGTTATTTTTGTTTGCAGCAAATGTGACTTTCTCCACCTTTGTTTAATTCATGATAAATGATATATGGGTAACTGTCAAGACTTTATAGAAATGTGAAGTCAGTCAACATATGTTCTGTTTACACCTAAATATGACAAATTGAGTTCATTCTATACCTCTTGACAAGACATTCCCATTTCAGTGCGAAGTACATCATAAATTTAACTATTTGTATTGGCTGTCATGTCCAGCATAAAGGACAAACTTTTAGAGAATTGAAAGATGGAGTAAAGGATCATTTATTTGATGTAGCTCCCAGTAAAAATACTAAGACTCTAGAGATGTTGTTGATTACCACACACAATTTTATCTCAACATTGTACAGAAAATAAAAAGTAAAAACAATGTGTTTGTTCACCTGTAGGAAAGGAGACAATAGTGTTTTTTTATTCTTTGTATGAGACAGTCTTATGACTTCAGCGTTGAGTTGTAGGTTTCTAATTGTTAGAAACACATTTTAAATGATCACCCTATTACTATTTGATCCTATCAGAGCAGAAAGCCTCAACCTTATGTGCTAGGGGTTAAATGTGTGTGCAGGTTGGGCTTTCTGCTGCCAGTTTGGGACTTTGTTTTGCTGCCTGAAGCTTGTATGTTCTGTTACCATTTCTACTAACGAAAAGTTTTATTACCTGTATGCTAAAAGAAGCCTAAAGTGGACCTATCATCACATCTTTAATGTATCCTTATATAAAAGGGTAGCAAACCAATTTAAATAATGAACGAAATGTGTTTTTTAAATTTTTTTCTTTGTGGGGGGGGGGGGGGTAGAGAACCCTTCCCTTTCATCTTTACAAAAGACTGAAGGGGAAAACCTGCAGCCTCCTGAGATACTATGTCACAGATCCCAGGAAGCTGCTCTTTCTGCGCATGTGTCATAAGTGTTTTTTCTGGGATGTAAAAAAATAGTATGCAGTGAGAACACCCTTTTTTTTTTTTTTTTTTTTTTTAAGAAGACAAGTTACATGATCTCGCATTTCCTGCAAGATTTGGTGACATGAGCAGAAGAAAGCCTCGTCTGCTTTACATAAAAGGGTACAGCACCTCCCCTTTCTGTCTTGATTGCCACCGTGATCAAGACAGAATGGGAGCAAAAATACCTACGCCTGTTTTCCGGGAGGCTCTTGGCTGCTCCTTCTGCATATGCCCTGATCAACGTCACCTGATCTTGCTCCTGTGCAGTGCTCAGTGTTGACCCAAAGTGGCGTGAGTGGGGCATAATTTGTTGTTAGTATGGTCCCTGTACTAATTTTGGAGGGAGTGCGTTAGGGTGGAGCAACATCCACTGAGGCCACCTATTGAGCATGTCCATCCGGTGGAGTACTAATAGAAAGTTGTGCTATTTGAGCTGCTATATATTATTGTTTAAAAAAAGTGACCCAATCCAAGGGCCTTTTGAATTCATTTCTGTTTTCCTCCCCAGATAAACTCCAAAACTTTATTTGGTACTTGTACTGGTAGTGTGCCAAAGTGCCCTAATATAGATGTATGTGTGCGTACTATATTCTGCACTAATCCCGGATACCCCAAATACCACATGTGTGATAACTTTATTTACTTTTACTTTGAATCTGTAAATCTGCCATTTAGAATTTGCCAATATACAAAACTAATCTGGAAATAAGGAACATTATATTAGGATAAAGAAAACTCTGCAGAATGTATATAGTAAACAGCATCCATCCCAATACCAAACCAGTGAGCATCTAATGTCAGGGAAGAATTCTGTTCATGTGTTTTAAGAGGACAGACAAAAGCTTGCAGACAGCTGAAATATTTTACTGTGCACTCCAAACCACTGACCATTTCTGAACTGAAATTGGTAGGAACAGAATGCAAGCAGGTATTAAACAATCTATTTCCAACACAGTATTTACACTATCCCAATGGTTTGTCATTTAAATTGGTTTTGTCTGTATTTTTTACAGTTTGAATGAAAATGTCCTATCCTGGTAGCTTGATACACACAGGGAATACATATATAAGAACTATTTTACACGCCAAAGGATTTGTTTACAGCACAGCCAGTCTGAAGACCCCATCATTTTCCACTGCAGTTAGTATAAACAAAAGGCCTTGTCCCTGCCATTAGTCTGTGGCAGAACAGTTAAGGTGAAGCAGAAGAGTGATGAGGTCATCTTTCTTCCTCCTTGGTCTATACTGTAAGCATATGAATCATGTAGATGTCTGCTTCTCCATCAAGCATAGATTTACTGGATTACTTTCAGGAGATTTTTCTGTACTTGCAACACTTTTAAAGAGACAAAATGTGCATATTGTGCATGTATTAGAGGGATGCACAAAATACAATGTGCTCTATCCAAATAAAAAAAACTTTAGCTTTACATACACATGGGACTCCATTGCTTACTGAAAGTATTTTTAAAATGCCATTTTCTAAAACAAATGTAAAGCAATACAAATCTCCCGTGAACACTGCTTAAAGTTAAAGATGACCTTAACTCATTGCTGGGTGGTGAGCTTCAGCCATAATCAGCAAGTTTTTTGCACAGACTTTCTTGTGTTCAGCCTCCCGGGTCCAGCACCTGTAATCACTGCATCTGAGGAAACAGCTAGCTCCCCGCCAGGGGTGTCAAACCTAAATACACAGTGGGCCAAAATTAAAAACTTAGACAAAGTCACGGACCAAACTTGAAATTTATTTAAAAATTGAGGATGTTTTTCCTTCTCATTAGATATAAAACCTTTATGCGACCACGACTGGCATCACCAGCTACGCACAGCCTGAGACATCACTATATGACACAAGGCCATGGGTTGCCAAGAAGCCCCTGTAACTTCAAAAGCCTCCTGGCACGTCCCACGTGTAGCTGAGGGGGGTGCTGAAAATGCCACACGCGGCCAATGGGGGGCAAATTGTATGAGTCGCCCGCCGCTGGAAATCGCTCTTCATTGAAATAGCACCGCTACTATAATTCCCAGCATAAGATGTTATTGGGCCTGTTGGTCTTTAGACATGATGCCGGGAATTGTAGTAGTGGCGCTATTTCAATGCAGCAGCGGGCCAGTGCAGTTCATATTTAGGATTCCTTTGGGGCCAAAAAAAAAGGACGTTGTGGGTCAGAGTTTGACACCCCTGGTATAGGATGTATTACCCTACAATGAGCTCTATCTCCTTGTCATGAATTGTTTTTGAGTTCAGGTTCCCTTTAAGTAATAACCAGCTGAAGTTTCTTCCTAGATTGACACTTCCATGAGCACTTGCAGTCCTCAGGGTTTCCTTCCACTGACCTTCATATCATTGTTCAGCATCAGGGGTAAAAGGAACAGGACCCCCTTCCTTTCCTGCAGATACGGCATTTTAAATAAAGTAAAAAATGAATAGTGACTAATTTTTACTCAAGAGTATGCAGAGCAACGTTTGAGTGAAAATTAAATGTCTGCCTTGTCTACAAGGGTCTACTATGCACTTTTAACCTCCTTGCAGTTAAGCCCGACCTTCGCTCGGGCAAAAAAAAATTGCAAGGATGGTTAAGCCCGAGATTTTTCACTTACCTGGTCCCCCTGTGCTCATCCAGCGTCGTCCTCCATCGGTCATCGTCCGCCGATCTCTCCAGCGTCGGGTGCCTTCGTCGGGTGCCTTCGTCGGGTGCCAGCAAGATGCCGGCCGGCGGAACACAAGATGCCAGCCGGCTTCTTACCTGGTCCCGCTGATCGTCCGACGTCCTGCTCGTTCCAGCGCCGGATGATCTCTGCAGGGAGAAGCCGTCCGGCGGAGAAAAAAAAAACCGGACGGCTTCTCCCTGCGTGCGTGATGACGTCGGCGCGTGTGCGGGAAATTCAAACTGAAACTCGTTCAAACATTTTGTATTGGATTCAATACAAACTCCTGTATTCAATCCAATACAAAATAATTCAAATAATTACAAAGTATATACCTGGTAAATTCAAACTGTCATTTTGTATTGGATTGGATACAAACTCCAGCATCCAATCCAATACAAAAAAATAAAAAATAAATAAAATAAAAGTAAATAACTTGGAAATTCAAATTCTTATTTTGTATTGGATTGGATACAAACTTGCGTATCCAATCCAATACAAAAAATAAAAAAAAAATAAAAGTAAATAACTTGGAAATTCAAATTCTTATTTTGTATTGGATTGGATACAAACTCCCGTATCCAATCAAATACAAAATAATTCAAAACAAACTCCAATAAATACACAATCAAAGTTTTAAAAATTGCCACACTAGGGAGGTGTTTTAGAATAATATAGTACTTTACAATATACAGAGTTATTGCTTTTTCAGTATTTTCAGTATTTATGATTTGTTTACATTGCTGATTTTTGTGTTTTTCCTTTAATTTTATTAAAAGTAATTTTTTTTTTTTACATGATTGTGTGTTTCAAACATTTTTTATATTCATATTATCTACTAGAACCCCTGTTCGGACATATTTCTGTAAGTTACAGGTCTACAATTTAAAAAAAAATTTCATGAAAAACAGTGGATCACTTTTGGTACAGAAATCTAGACCTCAGTGTAACGCTTAGGTGGTTAAACTTTATTTTTGTTATTGTTATTATATACAATGCACATACAGAATGTTTAATTTAGGAGGCAGAATTGCTAAGTATTCTTTCAATTTAAGTACATTACAATACCTGATTTCATATATATGTTATATATTATGGTAAATTTTCCTCTGTTTTTTTGTCATTACTACTATACTATTGTCTACATTGTGAAACCTCCATAAATGTAGTGTGGAACTCTTGCCTCTCTGTTATAATGGACGGTTGTCTTGGAATACCTAGAACACTAGGAGAATTGCCAAAAGCAACCAATCAGAACTTTCAAACCATATTTTTTTGGTAAAAAAGACAGCTGGAATCTTGTTTCTATAGCAACAGTTTCACTTTTGTTTGCCCTAATTTTTACAGATGAAAGTGCAAACTGAGCTTTACTGTCATGTATAGTAAAATTCTTATCTTGTTGAATTTATGGGTTTAAAACTTAAATACATTCAGTTTTATCATCATATATTTCAACTTACATAGGAATCATACATTATATATTTTGTACACGAAAATGTACCTGTGATGATAAATATTTTTTATTATAATGCTACCAATAAGTCAATAAAATTTTGTCAGAGCCAAAAGAATAAAAATACAATAAATCAAAATTTCTGCGCAAAGTTACAGAGTATGCAATGTTTGCTGCTGGGCACAAATAAAATCTTGTTGATATCTGGTATAAACAATATGAGCTTCAGATCTTTCTATAAATTGATAAAATGAAATTCCAAAGTACATGTATTGTTAAATCTCTTAGAGAATCAAACAAATTAATTCAAGTGTATATTTTTTTGTGCAGGCTTTTGTCTATATTTTTTAGGTATTTGTTTGCTTAATTTAATACACATTAAACATGATCTGCAAAACCCATTTATTAACTAGCAAAAAAAGTATAATGTCTGAAATATAGCTTGTTACTGACTGTTAGATTATCTTCACAGAGAATTAGAATATATTATATACCATCTAGGCCATCATCAATAGACTTACATAAATGCAGTGCTATGTAAGTCATCGGGGGCTGAGAATCTGGGTAGTTTACTTTAAGCATATTTTATCAGATAATTATGAATTTGTAGTTTTCATCTTTTTTTGTCAAATTGACATGCCTTCCTATTATCCCTATTATTCCTCCTAACCTTGGATAATTTTTGCTAGTCCAATGCAGCCCATACATGGGCACTTCCCCAACATAAAAGCCCATCACATTTATGACAACTGCTGTTTCACATATTTTTTAGGCAATGGGAGGACATGAGTGGATAGTGTATTAGCTGCACATGGAACTGGCAGATGCCAAGCACTCACTCACCACTTGTACTTGGGTCCCAGGTGCTGAATATTAGTTTCTAAATTTACTCTTATAAATGTTGTTCTATTTGTGGAAAAATAGAGATTTGGTTACATCACACCAAGCAATTTAATTCCTGAGAATGGCAATCGCTTTCTAACTAAATGATTCTATTTATAAAGCAGTTAATCTGTCATTCAGCAAACATTTCTTCTTGGAGTATCAAACACTGATATTTTAAAACACATGGACCAGGAGGATTCTTGCTAGAGAGTATTTGGTTAATATTGATATGTGTGGGATCTTTTTTATTATCACTTTTTTTTGGTGTCTAGAGAGCTGAACTACTAATCAATATGAAGCATGGCATCTAAACCATCACCAGTCTGACCCCCCCCCCCCCCCATGCTCAGTGTTAGATTTACCAGTGGTGCTCAGGGAGTGCTTTTGATTGGATCACTAGGCAGGGGGGCGTGTCAGACCTCTGGTGACCTGCACAGTGCAGAGGTTCGACTCCGAAGCGTGCTGCTCTCATACGGTATTATAACCTTTGCTGCACCTAATAATACTGGTAAAAAACGATGTATTGCTGTTTTCTGCAATAAAACAACAATATAGAAAACTGGTCTTAAAGAAGCACTCATTGTATGAAATGTAAATGCTTGTTTGACACAATGCTTTGTGTTTAATCACATATATTTCCAGGGTTAAGTCTGTACTTTTTGACTAAACAAAGTTCTGTCTTAGCCAAAGGTCATATTATTTTATTTCTGAGATATATCTATATTAGGTTTTCATGTAGTATAGACAGTTTTAGTCCTAGGAACTAATTATCCAATTATACAGCCATGTACCAAAGTCTAATGGGCTACAAAGACTGCTCAAAGCTGTCCTGTAATGGAAGGTTGTGCAGGCATTAGCACATATTTGTTGTTCTCTCTGTATTCCAAACATTTGAAGAAGAGTTTTGAATTGTTAAATACATGACTTTGGCTATGTACACACATGTAATAATTGTCCTTGGAAAGGATCTTTCACATTAATTTCCAACGACAAACGACTGCATGATGCATGAACGAGTGTGGTACATACCGTTCTGCTCTATGGAGAGGGGGAGAACGACGGAGTGGCGCCCCTCTGTGCACTCTCCTCTTCACTTTCTATGGATTGTTCGTTGTTCATCGTCCATGGATCCACCAGGATGGTCATTCGGACGATGAACAACGAGCACTGTAGACACGCAAGATTCCCGTCTGATTTCAGCCCCGAGCTGACGGGAACCATTGCACTTGTGTACCTAGCCTTCGTCATCAGTTGTAGGACGTTATTGAGAACTGCATGATTGCTACACTTTGCCAGCCCATTTTATGCTGTTTCATTTATTTATTTGATTTATTACCTAATAAAAAAAACAAACTGCCTATAAACTCACAATTTTAATTGTCAACAACTCTTCTTAATTGAATGTTTAAGAGGAGAAGAAAATGAAAATATAGGTGCAAATATTCTTTTTTTTTTTAAAGTATTGCCTATAGTAGTTCAATACCGTGTTTCCCCGAAAATAAGACACTGTCTTATATTTTTTTTGGCTCCCAAAAACACACTAGGTCTTATTTTCAGGGGATGTCTTATTTTTCCATGAAGAAGACTACAGTACACATTTAGGTCTTATATTAGGGCAGGTTTACAAAATAGTGCTAGGTCTTACTTTCGGGGTAGGTCTTATTTTCGGGGAAACACGGTAGTAGTGGTAACAATATTAAAGTAAGGGGGTTGCGTTGGGAGGGTGGTATGTGGACAAACCACACCTGGACCAACAAGTCTGTGACAGGACCCATCTCCCTGTTTTTTGTTTGAAATCTACAACTGCGGCTGGTGTTCCCTACCACCCTACTACTGAAAAAAAGTGTAGTTCCACATAAACAAGCCCCTAAGAATTCAAAAACAAAAGCCAAATAGTAAGGTTAGGAGCAAAAGTGGAGAGGTAAGTACAATAATTAACGGTTGCCCAATACCCTAAATATCTGCTTCTTTTAATGGTAAACTTTTGCTCTTCTTCATCTGGCAACATTGCTGCTTTTTTAGAAACTATAATTGTTCATTTAACATAAAAATGTTATCTTTATACAAATAGTATGTCTACATGGATCCTGTCCAAAAATTCTGTTGGAAAGATATTTGTTTTGTAAAGTCATTCGGTTCTTATACCTTGTTACAACAACAGGTAGCAGCACATATGTCCCTGTCAGTGATGTTTAGCTTAAACATCACTGATTTCTATTTTTGACATATATGACAGATGTTGCATACTGAAATTAAATAGCATGTTAGGAAATGTTTGGGATGAAGTAATAAAAAGACTAATGAAAGCTCCCAATACCTGCCTTAAAAGTGAAATATAATTTCATGTGTGGCCTGTCAACATTTTTAACAATAATAATAATAATGAATTAATAATAATAATAATATTAATAATAGTGTCTGCCATTTGACGTCTTTTTCTTGGTAGTCAAAATCAATGCGTGTAGAGGTGGACTGGTATGTGAAGACAGGGGTACTTTGGGTGACGCTCCCAATAAACTGTTGAATACTCAAAAACATGCATTATATGTTTGCGTTCCCCTGCCAAAGTACTTGCTATTTTTGACATTTTTATTATAAACTCCTTTGCAAGAGAGTAAAATTTCTCAGCTACTTACTGGTTCACCATTACTGCTTCATGAGTCAGCGTTAATTCTTCTAAGGTCAGCTTTTTGCTTAATGGACAAGGGCGGCTAATCTGATTGATTGTTCAGTTAGGAGGCGGGAGGCAGACATGTGGCACGGCAAAAGCTGCGGAACCAGAAAGATGAACTACTTACCTGCATCAACGGTGTGACTATGCAGTGTAAAAAAGGTTATAAATCACAAAGACTGGACAGATTTACAAATTACTTGTGATGTAGAGCATTAAATATACATAGTTAACTGTTTGCATGTCATTTTAGTATCACAAAGTTGCCTATACATAACAGGTTTTGGCATATTTTGCTGTTGTTAGGTCTAACATATTAGTTGGGACAATAATTGCATGATAAGGAAGAGCAGAGGTTAGAAACAGTTTAACAGACATGACGTGGGTGGAGGTTAGTATAAAAATAACCAAGCAGGAGGTCAGAGGAAGGTACAGGCTAGGGATGCACCAAGAAGCAAATGCTAAGAATCTGGTGCACGGCACCTTACAGCACCAAGCAACAGGTGGACAGAAGGGGCAAAAGCAAGCCACCCCCAATACCGTATTGGTTTTACCACAGACCATGTATTTCTTCATTATTCTTTCTCACTGATTCATCAGTCTTGCATTTTCCTAGTACCTGTCACTATTGGAATCATACAGTAACAGGAAGCAGTACCTCATGGTACACTAATGGTACGGTACAGTATATGAGGCAACATGTGCCACCATTAGGTACACTAACAGTACTTTATAGTAACAGGAGGTAGTACATAATGCTACACTAATGGTATGGTACAGTATATGAGGCAGTACCTAACGGTACACTAAATGTACAGTACAGTAACAGGAGGCAGTACCTAATGGTATACTAATGGTACAGTACATTAACAGGAGGCAGTACATAATGGTACACTAATGGTACAGTACAGTATATGAGGCAGTACCTAATGGTACACTAATGGTACAGTACAGTATATGAGGTCCCCTTCTGATCACTCATGTGCCATTCATACCGGTATTCCCCTTCTGATCACTCATGTGCCATTCAAATTCCCTTTCTGATCACTCTATGCCTTTCAAATTCCCTTTCTGATCACTCTGTCATTCAAACTCCCCTTCTGATCACTCTGTCATTCAAATTCCCCTTCTGATCACTCTGTGCTTTTTTTCTATTGTACGGCAGTTAGGACAGGGAACAGCAGGTGGCGCTGTGCCGGCTTCTTTCGCTTTGCTTTACAGACAGGAGAAAACACGATGCTGGCAGAGGAGAGAAGAGACACGCTGCTGCAGAGACACACGCAGGATCGGGTATCGGGTGAGTATAATATTTTAATTATTTTTTTTAACACATTTGTCGTATAGGACGCACTAACTTTTCCCCCTCAGTTTTGGGGAAGAAAAAGTGCGTCTTATATGGCAAAAAATACGGTATATTAAAATTCTAGCTTACTCGGCGAATATACACCGGCCGTCCTCACTTACAATTTCGGTAAGCGAGAGTGGCCGACTTTTAAAAACTTTCTTGCTCATCCCTATTTAGCAATCTTCCATTCAATAAATAGCAAAGGGAAGTAATCAATAAAAACACTGTGTTGATGATATTTTATGTGAACACATGTAAATTATTGTTGTAACAGCACCTGTATGTCTTGTATGAATCTGGTTTAATTAATACAAAATATTAATTAAACAACAAGCATTACTTTAAATATTCAAAGCCTTTGCTGTATTGTAGAAGTGAATGACCTTTTCCTTGTCTTTGCAAAACTATAATAGTGTGAGTCCATGCTTTGTACTTTTCCAGCACATTTACTGGAGTAGAGCCAGTAAATTACAACGCAAGGCAGCAGATAGTAAGTACACTGATATTGGGAACATGACAGTTGGCTGTAAGGTGACATATTACCTCATTTATCCTTCAGCACAATAAACTACTTTCCACATATATAAAACACCATCTGTTTTCACACGTTTCTGAGAACCATTTGGATTAAAGAAACCATTATGCCAGAACATTGTCTTTAGACACAATCTTAAGGAAGGTAGCTATGCATATGCAATAATCAATATCAGACCAATCTGCAAAGGTCACCTTAGCCACCTAATTATAAGAGATATCTGCTTTCCTTTGACCTAAATTAATAGAGATCTATGACATCCTATGCATCAGAAAGCTAATTGTACATTGGCTGCAGGGACCATTTGCAAAATATATGAGAATGGCAGGAAAACACATCACTAATCAAAGTTGGAACATTGCTTAGGCTCACTGGTAGCAGGAGCATCAATCCAGCTGTAGAGCGTGTGCTGAAACAAGCTGACACTATTGACAGCCACATATATTATCATCATAATTTATTTACAAGGAACTGACACTGTTCTCTGCATCTCTGTCATGTTTGGAAACAGTTCTCAAATACTATAATTACTGAGAACAAGGTACAGCATAACAGGAACTTTTATTTGCTAAAAGCATCCTTTTATCAGTTCACATCTTTATTAGTGAGCATCTTCAGTAAATAACAGGAATATTATACCTAAAGCCTGGGCCAAGGGACTGGATTTCCTGCCAGGTGCCCTGGCTACAAATCTGCAGATACTACACACCAAAGAGGATCAATTTGCTACTGGCATGGTTAGAGGGGAGCATAGTAGCAAAGGTACAAACAGTCATTCAATGTAACAAAGACATCCTGATGTGCTGATGAGCCTCTAGAGCAGAGGTAAGCAAACTTCGGCCTTTAGGACGAATACGGCCTAGCCAGTATTCCAGTCAGGCCTAACGCCCCCCCTAGTTATTTATTGTTGGATCTAATATTTATTGTTGGACCTAACTGAAGTGTTGCGTTATCCTAATATCATCAGTATCATCGAGTTTCTGCACAGTAACCCCAAATACTATGCCTAAAGAGCAGAAGCAGCACGCAGCTACCAGTCTTCGCAAGGTTGACCTTGAACATCGTGTCTTCAACCCCGAATGGACTGACAAATTATTTTTCGTCCAACGCGGCAGCAAAGCCCTATGTTTAGTGTGCAATGACACTAACAGCACTTTTAAGCGGTCGAGTCTCAAGGAGCATTTCGATCCCAAGCACGCACACACGTACAGAGACTTTCATTGACTTCTACCGTCAGCTGCCACATGCTCAGTTTCCAATGTTGTTAGCCCGTGCCAAGCGTGTGATCACAATGTTTGGCAGCACTTCTTCGTGTGAGCAGCTGTTCTCCAAGATGAAGTTTTGTAAGAACAAGCTGTGCTCTTAGTTCACTCACAATCACCTTAATAACATTATGTTGCTGAACTCCCCATCATTAGAACCTGATTTTGTATCTGTCTCTAAGAACATGCAACATCAAGTTTCCCATTGATCGTACTGTACTTTTAACTTAAAAACCTTTCCTTGGACACCTTGTTTCTTCAGGCATAGTGTGCCTTCTTGACCTCTTGAAATGGCCTTGTAGTCCAAAACGTTAGCCGACCCCTGCTCTAGAGGTTGGCAGACGTGTATTAGAAACCTATCTTTGACATGCAAATATTTTTTTTTTTAATTTTTTAAAATTTTTTATTAAAATTCTAGCTCAATTGGCGAATTTACACCAGTCGTTCTCACTTACAATTTCGGTAAGCGAGAACGGCCGAATTCGCCGTGAGATTGACTTTTAAAAACTTACTTGCTCATCCGTATTTAGCAATCTTCCATTAAATAACTAGCAAAGGGAAGTAATCAATAACAAAAACTGTGTTGATGATATTTTATGTGAACACATGTAAATTATTGTTGTAACAGCACCTGTATGTCTTGTATGAATCTGGTTTAATCAATACAAAATATTTATTAAACAAGCATTACTTTAAATATTCAAAGCCTTTGCTTTGGGTGGTTGATGGTGTTGCCATCCCAACAAGGTAGTCAATGTTAAGAGAAATGGATATAGGCAACACAGGTTGCCAGTGCTGGTAATTTTTTTCTCATTTCTTACAATTGATATTGGTTTAAATCAAAATTCTAGTGCTTACCTGCAAACATTTAATTAATGCTGCATCTACCAGTTATCCTCTCTTGCTACTATCCTTCTTACAAGAGTTTATATGTTCTCATTCAATTGGGATTGTCTTCTAGCAATCGTTGGTTAAAAAGCACAAAAAAGCATAATACCTTTGGGAAAGTTATCAAATTTTTTAGAGATCCAATATTTTTGTTACCCAAAATGTTACAAAAATCTCTTTTATATCCACAACTCTGTAGGCCAGTACCAGTTTCTGGATGCATTTTATGGAGTGTTTGAGTAGTTGATGAATAATCTAAAAGTTGCATAATCAGACTACAAAATATATGGCCACCTAGTAAAGTCTAATTTTTTTGTGCACACAATTCAATTTTTTGTTTCAGTATTTACACTTTTTCCTTTACAAGTTTTTGGTATTAAGCCTTTAAACTCTTTTTCTATTTTCCTACTATCTGTATTTCTCATTCTCATTTAGTATTCTTTAGAAACATCTAGCCATCTTGATGGAGGAAAGGCTGTACCCTACCTTTACTGGTGACTTTTTTTCTGATGTTTAAGAATTAGCTACAGCTTTCTACTGGGCAAGTGCCACAGTAATGGCATTACCAAATCTCATTTTGAATCTCAAGAAATTGGCAGCCTGAAGAAGCAGTGCCTCCCACACTACATTCATAGGGCTATAGCAGGCTGTATTCACAGGAGTGCCTATGTGCACTCAATGCTAAGCAGTGCACTGCTATTTTTGAGGAGGAATTCAAGACAAAAAGTTAAAATAAATGTAACGTAGCCAATTTCTAAATTTTGAGTTTAGGTCTACTTTAAAGCACAATGGCATTTTAAACAGATAGATTAAAGAAATAACAATGATAATGTTCACCTTTACCATGCAATCTGAAAAGAAATTTGAGTTTAATGACAAAAGTTGAATATGACTGATGATTGTAGTTAATAATTCTCAATACTGGTTATCTGAAACATCAGCCCCATACTAAGACTTTTGTATGTTGTAAAGATATTCTGCTACAGTTAATTACATTCTTCAATCTGTTATTGAGTTTCAAGCAGTAAATGAAAATCAATAGAAATGTCAATATAACATATTATTTGAGACTAGCAAGTAAAAGAAGACATGACAAATTATGTAACAAATCAACATGGGCAATTATATAGTCAGAATCAGAGCAGAATACACAATATTGTTTTAAAAGTTAATTGCCTTTGCTCCGTTCAAATAACTGGGTCATCATATGGTGTTATTGCATGCTGCTTGTACATCTCATCTTCATTTAAGAAATTCAAGAAAACTAGTTGACAAGGCAAAATTTTGCTGCATTGTAAATGTCATATAAGGATAGTACTTAAGGTTGGAATCCCCTGGCACCTAACTGAGGTGTGCTAAATGTGCAGACCTACCTCTATGGTATTCTTCATGTCAAGCTAAATGAACTACAGAAGACCTGTGGGCTCTTTGGACCAATTAGAAATGTGTGACAAGATTTCCTTAAAAAGAAGAGGAATGTTGATCAAAAGTAAATTGTTAGGGTTGTAGCTCATACAGTGACTATTTCATTAGGATAGGTTTATCTGGTGTAGAATCTTCTAGGTATATTTCAATAGTGATCATTTATTTTCCACCAAAGAATGTATCGTGAATGTGAGATTCACTGCTTTATAAAGAAACCCCTAAGATAGCAGTAAAGCAATAAATACATATAATACGGCTAAATATAAACTTTATAATGTTGATCTCTCACCAGTGTAACTACATGTATTCTTCAGTTTTATTGTTAATAAACCTGCCACAAATCTCAGTGAAGCAAATGAAATTGTACTTTTAACATGTTTAAAGAATCATTCAAATTTAATTTTACTTAGTAATTTATGTCAAAAACCATAACAATGTATTTGTCTGTTACATTTCTTGAAATGTTTTTCTGCATGTATGTAATCATCCTGTAAAAAATCTAGTTCTTTTATCTATACTTTTGACTGTGACTGGATAAAAGTGACTGGAGGAAGTCAGCAGCACTGACATGCAAAAGTAAAAAAAAAAAAAATGAAAGTGCATGGAATTTTTGCTGTAGCAAAATAAATGCATCCAGTTTGGGCTTACCTAACCATAGTTCTGCTTTAAAATTGAGCGATCAAGCGTCTTTTAATTTATTATTACATATTTACCTGCCTGTTCACTATCGTCTTGTAAATTGCTGGGGCAATGCTAGAAATGTCCATTATCCCTGCCCGGCCAAACAAGATGGCAAACAACATCGGCATCTAAGAAGAGAAAAGGAAGAGTGAGATTGCAGATAAAAAGGTATAATCATGCCAGTAAGATTATTTTTTTGCAAAAGGGACATTGCTTATCCCTTCTGCAAAAAAGGGCACATTTTTTAATTTTTAGCTCTAGTTCTGTTTTAAAGGCTTCACTTGGAATACTGCACAAAACTAAAAATTTGAGTGTGTTTGATTGATGAAGGGTTTGTTGTAGATGAACATTCATCATCTAAAAGCTGGACTTTAAATGTACATAATCCTGTTAAAAAAATTTCATTCAACTTTTATATACAATTTGCTAATTAATATAACAAAAACGTGAAATTTTGTACAGTCTAGGGGTGTCAAACTCCGGCCAAGATTTGGCCTGCAACATTCTTTTTTTGGCCCCCAAAGAAATCCTTAATATGAATTGCAGATGGCCGACGGCTGCATTGAAATAGCGCCGCTACTACGATTCCCTGTATCACTCGCGTCTATAGACCAGCGGCCTCTCTGCCTTTGCATGGCCCCACATTGGACTGTTTTATAGACACAAGTATTGTTGGGAATTGTAGTAGCCGCATCACTCGGTTCTACAGACCAGCAGCCTCTCTGCCTATGTGTGGCCCCGCGTTGGACTGTTTTATAGACGGAGGGAATTGTAGAAGTGGTGCTATTTCAGTGAAGAAGGAGTTCCAGCCACTCATAACATTAAGCCTCTCATTGGACTGTTTTCATGACGCAGGGAATTGTAGTAGTGGTGCTTTTTCAGTTTCAAGTTTGGCCCGCGAATTTGTCTAAGTTTTTCATTTTGGCCCACTGTGTATTTGAGTTTGACAACCCTGGTCTAAAACATAAACATCATTTATCATATGACTCAGTTTATAACATACCATAATATTCAGACTGTACACTATACCAGTGGTCGCCAACTTTTTCAGACCTACAGAATAGTAAATTTACAGGCTCCAGACAGCGCATTAGCCGTGTGTCACTCAAAAGGGAAGAAACATCCCCCATAGTGACGTCATGATGCTAGAAAAAACCCACTCTCCCATTGCAGGTCTGAGCCTGCGATAGGAGTGTGGATAAGTTGTGTCATGAGACACAACCCGCCCACTGCCCTGAGCCTGGGATCCATACGGGGGACATAGTCTGCGGCTCTGGCCGGTATACCCCCCCAAAGGCGTCTTTCTCCTGACCCAGCCAGAGCCGCAGACCACCAAAGTTGGCACCCGCTCCACTATACTATATAATACATGCCACTTAGATAATTACTGATTTCAGCATTTGTATCACAGATGAACAGATAAGGAGAACGTTTTAGCGCTACCTCGGGAGAGCTGTGAAAGGGAATCTCTATGGCCAATATTCACCAAAAATGAGGAGGAGGGGCCTCAATTCCATTGAGATGTTTGTAGAAACAACATTTTAGGGATTAAAGGATTTTAGTCCCCCCCTTTTTGGTGAATATTGGTCATAGAGACTATTAGTGAAATGTGTAGAGGAACTTTTATTAACAAACATATATCATCCTTACTATAAAGAAAAGGATTTGCAAGTAATTCAGTGCTTAAGTGGATTCAGATTTTTGATCTTATTGTATTTTTTTCTATTTTTTTTTTTTGTATTGTATAGTTGAAAAAAAAGTAATTGCAACACATTATGAACCTGCTTTTTGACATTTTCTAAGCTTTGTATTTCCGTTAAAACTGAATTAAATTGTTTGGGAAATTGTATTGATTTTTTTGACCCCTTCTCTGACTTCTGATACAGAACTTGGCATATAACCAATCCATTCCCAAATAAAGCTGTGCTAGAAAAAGGACTGAAAGGATTTTAATGTATTGTTTAATACATTTAATATGAAAAGTGACAGTGTCTGTTACTTTTATGCTTCTATTATTATTATTATTATTATTATTATTAATAATTATTCTATTGTGCTGGTCTGGGGTTTTATTGTTTTCTTTCTGTCTAAACACATACTGATAATTTGTTTGCACAGAGAAAGAGGCCTGTGTGTGTTTAAATTAATGCTATGGAGGCATGAGCGTCTTCTCTCTAAAATGTTGTTAAAAATAATCTCAACACACAAAGGAATAAAAAAAAAAATGATCTTCAACCATATCTCAAAATGGTAGATGTATAGTAAACAATAGATATACAATTTAACATCATATATCTAGTAATGCCATTTCTATAGTACTGAGACATCAGAAAAATGTGTGATGATTCAAACTATTTTAGGTTGGATAACCAAATATAAGCTTAAATAAGGTCTTATCTATACAAAATGTATTTTTAAAGTTGGGTTGAAATACACAACCTTTGCTTATGTTTGATCACATAGTAAATGTGATAATTTTTAAAGACATGTGTAAAGATTCTTCTTTAATGTTAGTGTCAGATAAATTTTAGAGTGTGTTTATACAAAGCCAATTTGCTTTTATTTAATATAGTCAAGCTCTACATTGCAGGTGTCACTTCAGCAGCCAATGACCTTTAGTAACAGTGGAATCTCTGTAAAAGTTGAATAGTAGAAGGATAGAGTAATGCACTTATGAAAGATTTTATGAGCAAATTCTATTCCCCTTGGGCTCGCTGGGAACAGTATAGTACCTCTTACAAACTTAAAACTAAACTTAATGCCCACTCTTCACTGATTGCTACTTCTTGAAATGTATTTAACTGATTTTTGAGACAAATATACAACTATTGTTGTGTTTTTTATTTCTTTTACAATGTACATTGATGCTGTTTATTTTAATGATTTTTTACACATATGCTGCCATTTTTGTATGAAACATTTTTATTGTTCCCAATGTATACCTTTTGTAAAACCTTTTAATAAAAACAATTTGAACCATAATAATCTAGGTATGAGGAAAGCACAAAAGATAAAAAATGTCATTTGTAAACCATGTACTTGGTTTCTTTCCTCTGTGCAACCTTTATTTCTGCTTTATCTGACCAAATCAGTGCAATCAAATCAGTGTAAGTTAGCTTAAATGATTAGTGGCATACCAAACATACATTATTAGGGAGGAAATGTTAGAAAATAGATGCAAAGTATTGAAGAACATATTTTAAACTTGCAATCTTAAACTTGCATTTAAAATTGCAAAGCTTAGTAGACCAAAATCAGCCTTTTTCAAATTTTACCATTAAGGAACTCTTGAAATAATTTTTTTTTGGACTTGGAACCACTACTAAAACCAATGAATTTGGGGTCAATGAAAAATCAACTTCCTAAATTAGTAGCTAGTGGAAAGAATTCCCCCTCACATTGGTGGCTGGAATAACACTTTCATAGACACATAAAAACCTCATTAGAGTCAAGCAGCTGGCTCTACCAAGTGGCGCTGACCTCAAAATGATGCAGACATTATGGAAAATCATTCAGCTACAGTTCGAAGAACCCAGGGGTTTCACAGAACCCTGGTTGGGAATGGCTGATATAGATGAACAACTGAATGGAAAATCATAAAAGGCAGCTAGTCTATGGACAAAGAAACAGACAATTTTATCTTGATCACAGGTTCTCTATGTTTGCAAAACTGAAAAGCCAAAACTTCAGGACAGAAGTGTATTAAATAAATATTGAAATACTTATAGCTACAAAGCAACTAAGATTACAAACATACTTTAACTGCTCCAAAACACATTGGAAACACAATGTTTTAATAACCTACCTGCTTGTCAATGGAGGTTTGCCTGTCATGTATAGAACTCATATTCACTTCATCTGCTTTTCTGTTCAGGTTTTGAATATTGTCTGCATGCCAGTTAGATTTTACCACTTTTCTTCTGTCTAATGCTTTTTAAATAGAGGGGAAGTCAATAACAATCTCCAGAAACAAGGACCCAGGCAACAGTAAACATTGATAGAGATTTTATACTGCCTTCCCTTTAACTACAATTAAAAAACACATTTGGCTGAATTGGGATAGCACAAATTTAGCTGTATATCAGCCATGATTAATGTTTCCATCATACACAACACTAATGATGGTAGACAATATTTAGGAACTATAAGTATTCTCAAGGGTTCATTCACATGGTTCAAAGAGCATTGATGTTATGTAAATTGATCTTAAGAATAAGTCTGAAAAGTTTTAATAAATAGCTTCTCTAGGACATAAACACAAGGGAGTCTGTTAGATGCTCAGGAAAGCAAACTAATTAAACTGATCTATTTGTCACTTAGTATATGAGATTTCTGAGCACATCAGGGGATTTGCGGTGAACTTTTGATCTCCATCTTTTGTAGGTTGAAGATATTCATGCAATTTACATATTGGCTGTACTCCTTTTCTAGCCTATTAAATATTAAATAAATGACAATATCAAATGCTAACACAGCAGCACACTGGATGAAACAGAAGTTTGTGCCTCCTCATTTTCTCATCAAACTGACACAAATTTGTTGTATTTATGCCTAATTACAATTAGGCTTTACTTTGACCAGTATTACCTATTTCGGAAAGCAATATGCTTTAATTTATTTATTGTCAAAGCTGGCAAATGCAAATATATTTCCAATATTTGTAAAAATTCTTGTATAAAAGTTCAGAACAGTACAGAATTGACAAATACAAAAGGTTTGGAAACTGTGTATGTAATTTATGTGTTATAGAAACACTTGTAGAAGTCCAGAAAATCATGCAGTTAGATGGGAATACAAATTGCATATTCCTCTGAAAAGCATTTAGGAAAGTTTGGTGGTGTCTGATAGCATGTGAAAAGCAGTTTTAAAGAAAATGAGTTGCATTCTTGGAGATTTGGGTCAGTGACCATTAAGAACACAAGGCAACAAACATTTTTTTATAATCATCGGAGACCATAACACATTTTTCTAAATCAGTTTTTATGCTGATTACAGGTCTGCTTTTAGGTTTTTTCCATTCATGTCAACTTTTTGAGTTATGAGTAATGTTAGCTTACAGTATGCTTGCATGTAAATTTGCAAGTAAAATTTTCAGTATATTTAGTACTATGACAAATAGACACAAAATGATAAAGGGTCAGTCAGCTACCACTGTTTCTTCAAGAATACTTAAAATTGGACTTTTTTGCATCCACTATATCTGAATTGTCACGACACAGCATCTAGCAGTAGTTGGCCATTATACTCTAAGTTCATAAGCCTTGGAAGCAATGCTCCGATGACTGAATGTCCTGGTGAAAACATTGTCCTTGCTTGTCACTCAACATGCCCAGATTTTCCGAACAGAACTCTAGATGGGAGTGCAAGAAGTCTATTTTCAAAGACGTGCAACAATGTGAATCAAGCAGATTCTGAACTCCTTCCCTGTATGCAGGAGACTTTTGGCTACTCAGAATGTTTTTGCAGAGCAAGTTGAATGCATCCCAACCTTCTGGCTTGGCTGCTGATTGGAATTGTTTAACACCTTCATCTTTCAAAACAGACTTGATCTGTGGACCTATAAATATCGCTTTCTTCATTTTTGCAGCACTTACGTCTTCATCAAGCCTAGCTTCAAGATTCTTTGCCAGGAACCAATAAAGAGACGCAATTCAGAAGGAACATGTTATGGAAATACCACAATGAGCCGTCATCATGAAGAAAGTTATGATTTCTGTAGTGAGTTACAGTAACACCCTTTGCAAGCAAAAGTGCTTAAACCTAGAAGCAAAAAGTTTTGCTTTTGGAACATTAATGAGACTATTCAGCTCTGCATGAGTAAAAATCTCTGGTTCTGCACGTATCCTGTTTGTTGCATGTTTGATGCTTTATGTTTTCTTAGTTCCCACTTTACCTGCTGGAAAGTGTAATTTGATGCATTGTATCGGATTTGTACTTTAATTTTATTTTCTTTAATAAAAAGTTATTGAAACAAAAAAAAAAAATATCTGGTTCTGAATTCTTATTGGCCATGTAATCAGGATCCGCTGATTCTTGATTGTAACTAGTTGCACCTTCATTGTATTCCTTGTCACTTTCTATAGAAGCAAGCCCATCATGTGGTGGTACATGAACAGACAATATATCATTATGAAGAACAGGCCTGATTACAGAATTCAGGATAGGATATACAATTGTGTACTTAGTTTTAGCTGAGAATCCAAAAAATAACAGTCATTTAGATGGTCTTGCAGTTCCTCCACACCATCGCAATTGCAAATGGTATGTCTACCTTTTGTCTATTAAGACAGTCACGCAGTCTGTTGGAACAATTGGTACTGATGACATGTGGAGCCCAAGATTTATCCTGGTTTGATATTAAGATTGGTCGATGTTGTGCTTTCATCATGAAGGAACCACACGCATAACTAAAATTGGACAATTAGTACAATTTTTAGGCATGATAGCAATTTATATCAATTGCATTTAATGAAGTCTGTAACATAAAAAACAGACAATTGCTGTTGGATCTTGTAATAAATTTAGGATAATTATACCAAACATCATAAAATGTTTAATTACCTATATAAGACGTTATAAAGAAAAACTGAACACAGATTTGAAATCAGAATGAAAAATACTGAGCAATGATGAAAATTGCCTGTTGACTTATAGAAATAGAACAGGTTAGGAGTGAAATAAAGATTGCAGTGTACCAATAGACTGAATAAGAACTATAGTAAGGTGACAGACTACTAGGTGCTTTGGTAACATAAACACAGAATTTGAACCTGTATATGTTTGACTGCTTACACTCAATGTGGTGGTTGAAAAAGGAGCAGATTTGATGGAGAAGAAGTGTATGCAGGGAGCCAGAAAAGGGGCTGACTGTGTTCAACAAAGCAAATGGCATGGAACTCAAGCTCTGAGTTCCAAGCATTAGTCCTGCACCAAATCTCATCTCCTTCTGACTACAATGTGGGTCCCATAGAAATCTGCTATGCAACATGTATATCCAAGCAGAAATAACTGTAGTATAATAGGACATATATATTAGTAAAGGGCATTACAATAAAATTATCAACCAAAACATTAAGGTTAGCTCCATGCTAGATTCCTTTATGATGTTGTTTCTCACACTGGGTGCTAACCCTGATCTCTGATTCCTATGATGAGCATATTTGATTTACTGATACACTGATGTTTATTCCCCTCTTGTACCAAAAGAGTGTTGTAATGAAAAAAGGGTATCTGAAATGTCATGTGATCTGCATAGCCCTCCTAATACCATAATAAATCCAAAGTAGAATAAATTGGTTCCACTATTTTACTAGTTATTGATGTAGCACAGCTGTACTTTTCTTGTCACTATTTTTTAGTCTGTAGCACAGTATGCACCAAATAGAGTAGAGTAAACAGAGCCCACTGTAACTATCACATAGGATACAGTAAGCAATGTTGGTTATCTAACTATATTTTTAGAGGCTGCAGAGCTTAGATCCAGGTCTGCCAAACCTACCACAGATGCTGTACCAGCTGTTTAGTACCTAAAGACTCAGTTGGAGCAAAAAGAACCATAGTTCTGTTCAATTCTTGATTAGGATACAAGTATCTAAGTAAGTAGGATTTTTTCTTTAAACTCTGCATTCTGCTTTTTATTTCTGTATACAGGTAGTCCCCGGGTAAAGGACATCCGGCATATGGACGCCTCCTAGATACTAACGGGGCTTCCCTGCTCGCTGTGTGCAGGACGGAGGCTTGGAGGGGGGAGGGACGATTTGCATGACTTTCAGAAGAAATCTTTTGCTAAACACAGCTGGAGTTGTGGGTGATCTTAGGGGGTGAGCTCTTTTTGCAGCCTCTTGTAACTCTTTATTGACCAAGACAAACTTTGCAGTTGTTTCTTTTTGCATATCAAAGCACAGCTTGCTCCAGAAGTTAATGTCTAGGTTCCATAAAGATTTTTTTTTTGCTTCTTTTTTGTTTAACTCACAGCAAGGATTTTAAACAGTAACTGACACCACGCTGCCTAATGATATGTTGAGACAAAAATCTGTCCTAATTGCATTTATTAAAATAATGTACCTGTCCTGAATTACATACAAATTCAACTTAAGAACAAACCTACAGTCCCTATCTCATATGTAACGCGGGGACTACCTGTATATACTGATATCTCACTCGCAATTTTTTCCATCTTAGGTGCCATGGTGGATAATGTTCTGTCAATTTAATAGGAAGCCCTTATTTCAACTCTGTGCTTTAGTAGAGAATTGGTTGTGCCAGTCTCCGGTCATAGTGCCCAGTGACTGCTGGATCTTAGATGGAGTTGGTACAGTAGTTAAGCTTTGATTCTAATTTTAAAATAAAGGATATAACACACCTTAAAAGGATAAAACTTCATCAGCAGTACAAAGCCTGAGGATTTGCCTTTTAAGGAATATATTGTTGAAGTTATCCTATGTTCTAAAGATAGGCTATTTAATTCTCCGTAATTGAAAGATGAAATTACAGTGTTTCAGGTACTACTATTTCTGTGTTACTCATCTAATTTCTACAGCTAAATCATATGAATTAGGAGCAAAGCATCACAAGCTAGAGAGAAAAAATGTTGCAAAATACTCTCCAACTACAACGTGTTTCTGCAAGATATTTTCAGATAAGAGAAGTGCAATAGAGATATACAAAATTCTATATTGCACAAGGCACTCAACATGTACCAGCAATCTATAGCTGAAGTTGGTGACATAAACAGGCCAAACACAGTCCCAAGTGGCTGGTCAAACAGGAAACTACCATTTCCCACTTTTCACATTTTATTACCTACCAACTATAGGGCTATGGAAAGCTATAATAAATTAGGTCTCAGGGGCCATTTAAAGCAATCTTAACAATTACTTAATGGATAGCAATTTTCAATGACAATTTGAATCAGGGCAGGCAGCAAATCAAGACCCCTTTCTAGGAATTATAAGGTTATTTTTGAGTCTGTCTGTACCTCCACTATTAAACATTACAAATGATGTAAGTGTTGCTGCTAGGAGTATAAATTTAATTTGAAAAAATAACATTTTAAAAGTAAGCCCTTATTAGATTTTGAGGCTTTCATAAAATAAACTATGTTGCTTTGCCCTGCCTTAATAAAGCACCCATAATTCGAACTAAAGATGAAAGGGAAGATTTACTATGTTATAGTAAGAATCTAGAAATCTGAACTGCGCCTAATCAATACCTTTCTCTGAATTTCCCTCAGAAAATTAGCAGCCTTCTGCAGTGTGATATTTAAAAAGCTACTCTCTTTTGTCCCAGAAGATTCATGGTGAGATTTTGGGATGTTACTACAGGGCTCTAACATGGGGAAGCAAAGCTCTGCCTTTATCAATATGATGCCTAAGGCAAATATACATGTAATTGAATATTGAGGAAAGATCGTCTGCAGGGAGACCCCTGGCAATCCTGTATCCTGACAGCATGCTGTAGGAGAAGGTTCTTGCTTTTGTTTGGAAACAGGTGTCTCCCTGCTGAGGTCTGACATACTCATCTTTATTTAGACCCATATAGTAGCCAAATCATTTCTCCCTGTTGATTTCAAAACTATGGCTATAAGGTTACACCAGACCGCTGCAGAGAGTGTTGACAAACAAACAAACAAAATAAAAAAAACATTTTTTTTAATTGCTGTTATGTTACATGTCTGTGGACCTTTTGTGTTCTATTTCTGTAATCATAAATACAACTCAAGGATACTGGTATATTTCTATCCTGGTCAGGCTATATTACCGATTATAAAAAGAGCACATTTAATCATTAGCACATTAACGCTGAGGGTTAATCTGTTAATAAATTCAGCCCAGCTGCCTGTTTGCCTGATTACACTGAGCAGGACATCATTGCCACTTTGCAGCTCATCTCATCAGCATACTTTACATACTATGATACATGGTAACCGTTTTTGCGGCCAAGCTCTTCTTGGCAATGGCACCATGTGAACCACATCTGCCATTCCTATTGCTTTCCTATTGCAAATAAAATACTTGCAGACATGATTCTTTATAAGCAAAGGAGCAAATGATAATAACAGTTAATTTAATTAAAATAAATTATATATAAATTGCTGGTTATTTGGCGCAGCTTTTAAGTTCCACTTTCATGTAGCATCATAATATTATCTGGAGACTAAGTTTAAAGACTTTTCTGATAATTATATTACAGAATGTATACATATTTTTATTTTTATATATTTTAATTCATAATACATTTATATTTTTTGCCTTTAATTCCAATGCACCTATCAGACTAATTATTGCTAACTAAAAAAGTACACTAGCTTTTCTGAGAAAGTTTATCCTAACGTATGCTATATATGTATGTTTTGTCTTAAAGAAAGGTAACATGTTGGTAAGAGAAATCTCACCAGACAAAAGAACAATTTACAACTAGTAAAAGGAAATAAGGGAACTAATGTTAGCCCTTCACAAATGCGGGTGGTATGAGCACCCTCCTCCCCCCATATTATTCCACTTACCCTTAGTTTCCCTGTTTTGTGTTATTTTGCACTGCTGCACTGTTTTTTTTTCTAGTCTATTCAGTTTATGCTAGGTAGTCTTCAGAATATCAAAGCAGGAGCCCTCAGAGCTTTGATACTTGTGGGCTTACATTTATTACATCCACTGTAAGACTAGGAAAGTGTATACTAGCATGATAGCTTTGTAGCCAAATCTAGACTATAGCTGTGAGCTTCAATTGCTATTCAGGGATGTTCAAGCCTTTACCGAATGTTACAAACCCTAAAGGATGGCCTACAAAAAAGCCAAGGACACTTTAGTTCAATGCCCAGTTAAAGAAAGCGTAATGTAATTAAAGTGAAACTAAACTAAAAAAAAAAGTAAATCACGCTCAACTTTACTTCTGCAGAGCCAATGATTCCTCCACACGTCACCTCAATTCGGATCCGTGCAATCCTGTAATCTGCCTTAATCCCAGTGCGGCCATCTTCGTTCATCTTCTTTCTTTTTCTAGCTATGTCACCCAATCTGGCACTGCACAGACATGAGATCATGTGATGTAGCCTGCTGTATATAGTAAAACAATAGTGCCAATCTAGAGGGGAGGGTTTTACCCATTTTTTGTTTGAAAAAAAGGCACATTTTTTATCTATATCAAAAGTTCATCTACTCTTTATTTAAAGTAAAAAGTTTGGTGATAGCACTTTAGCAAAAGGTTTATAGGTAAAGCAGAACTAAACTGAAAAAAAAACACACTTACCTTTAACCCCACAGATCCTTTAATCCCGCTGGAGAATTCCTTGATTGGGATTCATGAGAGAGTGCCAGGGCCCCAACATCTTTGGCCTTCTTCTTCCTTCTTCTGGGTATGTCACTGCATAGGTATGATATGGGGTGAGGTATCACTGCGCATGTGTGAGATTGGCATCTCTTTCCCCGCAGTGTAGGAAGCCAGCCAAGAGCATAGCCCACAATGTAGCAGCCAGGAGCTTCCGAATACCATGACTGCACATTATTTTGGATACGTTAGCTAGGATATGGCTGGGATTTTTTATTTCCACACAATTATGAAATCATTTTAAAACCAAAGAGCCACCCTGTCTTGTTAGACATTGAGTGCAAAATGTTCAAAAATTATTACATTGCAAGTTTTAGGTCATCTAAAAGATCAAACCCCTGTTTTTCTATTTTTCATGAGCAGTAACAAAACAGTAGCATAACAGTGTAGCTTTCAGATTATTATATATAACATTCAGATGAATCAGAACAATCACACTTTCATATACCCACACATGTTGACAAAAGAAAAGGCAGAAATCTTGCAACTATAACAAAAAACATACAAGAGATTGTGGGGTATCCAAAGGCAATCTATATTATTAGTATATATGTCCATGTAAAATAGTATTACCTGCGCGCTAGTATAGGAGTATAAAAATGATATAGAAAAAACACTAAATCAAGTAAATCCCTGGTCCTGGGTAGTCCTATCCTTTTATACATTTCAAATTTTTCTTCTCAATTGTCTCAAAATTCCTCATTTTGGAAAACATTTTGTGGGAGCCAAACTTTCAAAAAGTGAGCTATCTCAAAATTTGACTGATTACGTCATTCATTGAACCCTTTTCTCCTGTTACATAATAAGATAATCCATGTTAAAACATACCAAGCATTGAGGTATTTCCATAATGCAACTAAACCATGCATTCCTCTGATGTTGGGGCCTCTTTTTCTGAACTTACTCACAATGAAACCATCCTATTCTGCTATGCTCTGAGCATATTCCTCAAAAGAATATTCCCACTCAAGAGTTTTTCGTTTCACCTCTCAGCATCACGTCCTGCCACCTAACAATTTCTTTTGCAATCTCAACATAACCCCTGAGGAAGCCTGTTGGTGAAGTGCGTCGTGTTTGAGATGTATTGTTCTGCATAAAAGCAACCAGGCAGTAACCCCCACTTTTGTCTTTCTTTTGACATGATATTCACTGGAAATTTGCGTGATTTACACCTTATTCTGATGTATATTATTAATACAATTTAATGTTTGCTGCAAAAAAACAAGCTGTTTTCTTACAATTTCCTATTTAGTTTGAGGCTGGCACAATGAATAACTACCAGAGTTTGTAGGGTGTTTCCCCCTTTTTGCCTACATGGTTTATTGCCTACATGGTATACATTTTGGATACATCTAGCATTACGTATTGAAGAAAATGTCACATGTCAGATATTTTGTATTTCATTAATCCTGCCATTCACTAATACGTGTAATGAATAGGAACTACTTTGGAAACCAGTATGTTGCCTCTTGTTCCATGTGTTCATTTTTTTGAGACATTTGAGAGATAAATGAATTAAGTACCCTGATGTGATTCATACATGGAATAAACTTAGTGAGAAGTAGTTCATGAGTCAGAGATTTGTAAGTGTACACTGCATGTTTTATGTAGACCACTGTATTCTAATTGGAAGCATGCTTTACATCTGTTCTAAAAAAAAATCTGGAGAATGAGTTATCATTGCCTACAGATTTACCTTCACTTTATCTGTTTGATTTCTAGATGTTAAAACACAACTATTACCCACACAAAACATACTAGTAAACCTACACATGAATAAACACAGCATGTTACCAAACCAATATTGTACAAATGTAGTGGGCCACAACAATTTATAAAATCAATGAATTATGAATACTACTTCATTGCTAAAAAGTGCTGTGCTTTTTCAATAGTGCTTTTTCTAAACAGCTTAATAAATGGGTAAATGCTTCAAATGAACAGGTTTACTCACAATCAAAAAAAAAAATGTAATTGTGTTTAGTCATTCTATTTATACACACTGCAATTCAAGAACAGTGACGCTGATATGCTTTACTGCAGATTCGTAGCTTCCTTTGTCCCCTGACTTTGTCTAAATATTCTTGTTAGTCTCATCTTCTGTAAGCTGTTTATGCACCTTCTAATTCCTATTGCCCAATAAAAAGTTAGAATGACATCATTATACAATAAATAACTGACTCTGATTGGCTGGCCATGTGCACCTTTCTCTCCTATTCTAGCCACATATTTATTAAAATTTAAAACAGTTCATGTGTCTGATCTAAATGTATACAGTAAAACAGGGTAAAATTTAATCAGTCAGAGATTGTTTTAAGCTATGTTCACACTGGTCGTGTGGTGCATTTACCTCTTCCACATGCCAGGGAACCACTGCCTCTTGGGAGACACTATATGTTAGCGCCTCCCTGTGGCAGCTCTATAGTGGATGAATAGCGGTGTCAGTGAGTTGTACTACTCCTGTTCACTGCCGCCTGCTGTAAAATGTGTAGACTAAAGTAGTAATAACCAGCACTGCAGGTCAAGTGACCAATCAACTGGCAAGGTGCCAGCTATAGGGAGCCGCCGGATTGCTGAATCCTGAAACTTGTCTGAACATGCCTTTAATGTAGTCAAAAAACCCAATACTTTTCTAAACCGTAGTTATTTATCAATAGATAAGCAACAGCAGATCTAGCAAAAAGTCAGACACTTTATAAAAAGGTGACACCAGTTTTGGCAAAGGCACACAGAACAGTGTTTACAAGCTATTAATGGCAGCTATGGTTTTTATGTGAAACCTGCTGCTACTTAGATCATTTCTGCTGTTTTATGCTAGTGACTGAATTCAGAATGCTTTGAAATGGGAAAAATCCTGCACTGATAAGACAATTTATTCTTCTCTATTAGACTGCACACAGTAGTAAAGAGTTTCTTTATAAAAACTAAAAAAAAAATGGCTCTGCTGTTTATAGAAACTAACCGTATTTGTGTATAGAAGTAAGATGTTGGGTAGAATGGGCCAAATGTGTCTGCACACTGCACTACAGCCATTGACTCCCCCCTCTAAATTCAGAGATTGGAAGAGGTAATATGATGTGACCATGTGACACCCAAAGTAGGAAGAACAATAGATGCCAGACTATATGTAACAGCATCCCTACATTACAATGTAAATCATGCATCTAACTGAAGAGGGACAACATTTGCAGTCACAAGAGGTAGGTTGTAAGCAATTGTAAGACCTCAATCTGTTAAAAAAAAACAAAATACACAAGATCTCCTGGCTGTGTGGATAGCTGCACAGCTACAACCAAGCACAGCTACAAAATAGTTTTTTGAATTTAAAAAGTTCAGTTTGAAAAGTAATACTTACTGAATTATGATAATCATAATGCACAATAATCATAAACATAATAAACATAGGAATGTTCCTTGTTCAATTTGGGGTTTACTTGGGCTTTAAAGAGAAAATGTTTCTTATAATTCTAGCCCTTCAAATGTTTTCTCTAAATTACCAATGTAATTGTGTTAATATGGGAATACTTGATAATGGTTTTAATGTAAGACTCATAAAAAATGAATAGCCTGGGATCAAGAGGAGCCATAACATTTCTGCACAAGAAAAGTTGACATCGTTCTGCAGTTTAATGTGCACAGATACTGCAATGTCTTTCTTTTGCAGATTCACAAGATAAAATGGCTATATTTTGCTTTTGAAACCAGGAATTCTTTGTTAATAATAATTTTATATATCGCCTGTTCCAGTATTCGGCTCATTTTCTTTCCAGAGCTTTTATTTTTATTATTATTATTATTATTATTATTATTATTAATAAACAGGATTTATATAGCGCCAACATATTACGCAGCGCTGTACATTGGGTTCTCTCCTCCTGTATCACTGTCTGTATTAGTCTGTCATTTGCAATCCCTATTTAATGTACAGCGCTGCGTAATATGTTGGCACTATATAAATCCTGTTTAATAATAATAATATTAATAATAATAATAATAAAAAAGGTTTATTGATTTGCTGTTTATTCTTTGTATTGTCAAAACCTATAATATTAAATAATTTTTATTTTTAGACTTTTAGATCAGAAGTTCCTATGTATAAAAGTATAATTGGTGCGGCTCACAACTTAGTCAGCAGACATAAGCCACCAAGCAAGCAGTGTTTACCATGCAGATGATAATAAAATGCCGGAGTGGCCACTGCGTTAGATGCAGTTTTTTTACAATCACCGATATTTCCTTGTGCACAGATGCTGTGGCTCCTTCCAATGGACCTGATTCATTAGTGAAGCTGGTATGGAACTTTTCCAGGACTGAAAACATTTGCTAACAAATACAAAATGGCCTAAATAATCAATTCCAGGTTTGCTGCATCACCCAGCTTCACTGGTGAAAGTGTATCTTCCCCAGCCTTGGAGAGCTTTATGAAATCGGGTCCAATGACTATACCTAAGACATTACCAGTTCTCATTCCTTTTTTTAGGTCTTCTTCAGTTAACCATTAGTTTCTGGGATCCCTATGAATGCTTAAAGAATAATAGCAGGTGAAGGATTAGGGACCAAGATTTGTCAGCTTTTTCCTGATTTCCATGTCAGAGCTCCAGGTCATATCAGGGGGCTCTAGGTGGAACAAAACCTGTTCTCACTTTTATAAGGAATGGCATAATAAAAGTGTCAATTTACTGACAATTTATCCATTATCCATTTTTTAAAGGCCCCTTAGACAGTTTTTACTTTACCAGTTGTATTAGATTTCCCAACTGTTGCCATTCAGGTAAGACACTTTGGTGTGTCCAACATTTTCAATAGAGTGGTCATCAGGATAAAAATAGAGGGAAAATCCCCCTGTCAAAGACACACATAGTAATACAAACATGACAGAAGTTATTAGTAATCACAATTCTATCCCAAAAAAGTTCTTTAAATATACTTTTAGTTAAACTCGTTACAGGTTAGCTAGGTTCCAGTAGATAGGAGTAGAGTAAAGGTGCTGTTTAAAGTGTATGTAAAACCATAATTTTCTTGTGCCCATAGTCATGGAAAATCCTAAATTTTGTCAGCAGAAGGAGCGATCCTCCACTGGGGTCACCTGTGATAAAATAAATGCTTTAACAACTTGAATGGATTTCTTCCTACTTCTTGATATGGCCACATTTCCCACCATATCCAAAATTTTAAAAAAGTGTGCTCTTTATATACTATATATTTAAGGGTTATTTAAGGTGAGAAATTTGGTCGATGTAAAGGGCTTGATTATTAATTTGTTTAATTTGTATTATTTTGTTTTTTCAGGCGTGACCTTATTGAGTTTTTGGGTGTGCAAATAAATACTGCTGAAAAAAAAATGCACCCCAAAAAATGAGATAATTATATTGCACAGAAAGAAAGGTATGAGCCTTTTGTAACACAATTATTCTTTATATTCATCATTTCATTTGCTGTTTTTTGTTCTCTAAACTTTTTCACTTTATACATATTTCTTTTATGTAATGCGTAAACCACTCTTTTTTTTTTACTTTTTACTACTTTATTAGACTTTAATTAAATAAGATATAAACTATGGATGCTCTTTGATTATGATAATAGTGTTATGCAGAAAAAAAACTATCATTTACAGCATTATTTATCTAGACATGTATTTCTGAGCCATAGGCAAAGTCTGAATGTTCCCATATATCAATATCCTTGTTCTGACCTTGCCTTTCACAAATATTTACAGTTACAATGTGTACAAGTGAATATAAATACTATTATATAGTGACTCATGTTTATTCCTGGAATTATAGATAATTTCTGTTACTTGGTTATAAATTCAGGTAATAAACAATTAAACATTCTTGGAAAATTGAGCTACAAAGAACAGGACCAATAAGCATGACTGAGTATTTAATATGTTAGAACATGGTATTGGGTGATTTATAAGATCAGACAGTTTAAGCACAAGGATGCCTAGGGGTTTATCCAAATGTGTATTTCAGCTGGCACAACCATGGTATTTTATTTCATTCTGAATTTATAAAGTTCTGTACTGATCATTTTTTTTATTTGAAACAAATATATTTGTTAGGTTCTCTGAGCTGTTACTATTGTAATTCAATTCACAGCATACTTTCATTGAGTTTTTTTATACAGTAACTGGTTTTTGTTTTGTGTGCAACAGACTGCACAAATGCAACAAGTGAAAAAAAATTATTATTGGCTGTACATCTGTCTCTAAGATTAACACTGAAGGATCAGAGCTATGAGACAGCAGGATTATAGGACACATGTCCGGGATTTAAAGTGAAAGCTTCAATATTTTAATTTTTTTGTTATTATAATTCCATCCCTAGTGTACATTCAGTTCCTGGAGTACACACGTCACAGCAAAACATACCTCTTGGAAATGTATTATATGATATGGTTCAATTTGATCCCCTCAAGGATCAACTCTGCAACTTCTGCAGGCCTATGTGAAAATTCAGGAGTACAAACAATGTCTACCACACAAACTATGATAACCACCATGCAATGGGAATGCTGACCACTGTGGACCTTAAAAAGTAGGCTCAGCATTAGTAGCACTCAGGAGCAGTTAACTAGGTGCAGTTTACTGCGCCAACCAAGCAATTGGCAAGGTAAACACTGGTTTGTGATGAATTCTAACACGGTCTGGGAAAACTGGATCATTCAGTGAACTTGAAACTAATCAAACATGGGCAGATTCACCCATCATCACCCAACAAATGCATATTAAGTAGCACAAGGAGATGATTTGGTTGTCTCCACACACATCAAATATAGTTTGCTGGCTATAAGTGATTGAAATTCAGATTTTCTTTAGTTTTCCCTTATCCAACACTTAATAAAAATTAAGTTAATAAAGTGACTTTCACAGTTTTTAAAGATGCAGTTTTGTTAGTTGTTGTTGTTAGTTTTGTTCAACTTTTCTAGGTCCTGAATTGTAAAAAAATTCAGGCTTTTAAACCTCTATATTTAGGAAATATTTTTACTGTAATAAGTAGGCAGTGGGAAAAAAGGTAAAAAAAAAAAGAATGTAAACAATTTCCTAAATACACATACAAATTAATTGAAAAAAATACTATATAAATGTATAGTAAATACAAAGAACACTAAATAAAATATGCCAAGCAACTTTACATAAACAGAACTGTCCCTCTTAATAAAAGAAAAAGTTAGATTTTAGAACTAGACAGCTAGTTTCTTTTACACCCAGGTAAGTAAAACAAGGAACTTCTGCTTTACCAAAAGTTTTTAAATGGGGACAATAAGTCAGTTTTACTGAAATTCCCCCACTTATCCTTAGTGCAAGCATATGCAGTAATGGATCCCAAAGAAATGCACATCACATTAATATTTGGTTTTGTCTCACTGATATACCTTATCGATGAGCATATTTTTTGTGAATTATGAGGTAATAAAATAAGGGATGTACAATTTATTAGTACAAGATGAGACATTTCAATATACATAACTAATGATGGCACATTAAAAAGTGTTAAATATAGTGATCTAACACCCTGTGTCCTAACAATATTTAGCATGATGGTTACCATATGACTCAAAGGGCACAGATGCCTGAACTACACAGTGCTACCATTGGGTTCAGTTTTGATACCTATGTATTGGACACTTCCATTAGCCAAATGTGTTATTACCATTTAACCAGCTAATAAATAATTGCAATGTCTCATAATACAGACTCTTTGAAGACATTGTCCTGTGTCTCTGTGCTATAGAGACCACAGTTCTTTTGGATGAGAGGAATGAGTGCCCAAATCTCTACAGTGTTCCTATAATCCTCTGATACATTTTAATCCCATTACATTTTCCATGTGGCTATTTTAGGCGGGCCTTGTGAAGAGCAGATGTTGTTTAATTAACAATTTTGCTGCCAAAAAGTTTGATCACAGATGAGGAAAAAATGGCTGTAATACATTTTTAATTGTACAGGTTTAGCTGTAAGGAAAAAATGCAATAAATATTTCATAGGCAGATTTTGTTGTGTAGATGGCAATTATTTATTTTAAAAAGGCCAAAAAACTATTCACAAAGCCTAGCAGAGGAAATTAATGTAATAGTATTTGTGCGGGAGGATTTATTACCTGACCTTGTATACTGTATAGGGGACAAATGTGCCTTTTATCCCTGAATCACTCTCAATAATAGAAAAATGTTACCTGCTGATTGCTATGTAGACATACATACAAAGCACAATTATGTATTTGACACAAGAGACCATAAAGGGCTAAGTAGTGTAAAGCCGGATTACTACATCAAAGAAAGCGAGCGCAATACACTGCTTCGGCAATGCAAATATCAGGTAAAAGAAAATGGAATATCATAATCACAACATAAAATATATATTTGACTGCATTTTTTATGTTGTTTTAGTGGTAATCATTGGTATGGCAAACAGTATGTCCTATTTACAAGTGACATTTGGAAATTGACATTTCATTCAGTTTTTAGTTTAGCAAATGTTTGAATTTCCTAGCTCACACAAATATACAATTATCCTTTCACTAAAATTGGATTAAGAGCCATAATAAAAAAACATCTGTCCATATACCCCAATGACAACTTCCAGTGAAAACAGAATATTGTTTATGGTATCTAAGGCTTGAAACCCCATTAGGACTTTTGTTGCCCAATGTGTCCCCATTAGAGAAATCAAACTTAAAAAAAGAAAATCAAGCCCCTCAGTCCAACCCCATTTATAATTTGTTTCAATACTTTCTGTGGCCTTGCCTAAAAGAGTTTGTTCCTGTCTCAGTCACCACACAAGGAAGGAAAGTAAGTGAAGAAGAAAATATCCCCTAATGGGTAAATACACATACAGTGATAAAATCCAGACAAAGTTTCAAACCATTTTCCATTGTCAGGAACCAAAAAAGTGAGAAGTTGGGCTTTAAAAATAAATCATTCATGTTTAACACTTCAAATGATGGGTATAGATATAAGGAGCTACTTCAAATTACACTAATGTTTAGAGCATAAATAATCTAAATCCCATGTATGTATTTCAACTGTGCATTTAAGTATGTGTCTAAAGCTTTAAAACAAATTAAAAAAAAAACAAGTGGTGATTTGTTAGCATTATGTCAATGAAGAAATGACATGTTAGATGCATTTAGTTACACCTGTCTGTAAAACCAATAAACAGCTTGTTCATCAAGCTGGACTGGAGGTTTAAATTACCCTGGTGAGTATATTATGTTAATCATGTTGCTTTACCTTGGTGTAGGTATATAATTTGCAAAGCTATAATTAAAATTCACTAAAAAGCAACAATATGGATTTACATATACAGGTAGATATTTGCCAGATAGTCTGCTCACCAGCTCTGGTCATGCTATTTGGGTCTTTTTTGGGAAGGGTACCATGGTTGCAGAACCTAAGCAATGCCTTAAACTGAGTGTTTACTGTTTAGCAACAGGGAAATTCTAATTTGGGATGGAGGCTTTAGTGATCATATGAAAGCTAAAGTATGGAAACCTACAGGAAGAAAAATTATTGTTTAAAACTAACCTGTGTTTTGTATGGCACAATTTGTAGGTAGCATAGGAGAAAAAAGTATTCAGGGTCCAACCCTGGCTGCAAGGTCCACTTCAAGGAAAGCATATATATACCAATAGTCTGTAATTTCTACATATCGGCATTGAATTTTGTGCTGACCAGACATATTTAAGCTATTTTTAAAAAAGCTGTAGAACATTATAGTGATTATAATACCCAAGCTGCTTTTACTACACCACCAAACACACATAATTGCATTTTCTTCCTATAATAAATAAAAAAAATGTTTAGTTTTATTCTTGCTTGGATAGATATTTGGTCATTCACTCCTGAGGCCTGTATTGTTGGAGCCTTATATCTCAGATTATGCAACTCTACTCGGCTTAAAATACAGCCTAGAACAAGTGTACTTTCATTGTTAATGATACAAAGCTATGTAGAATTAATAATCGTGTTTATGTATTATTATATTTTAATTTGTTTTGACTATATAATATCAGCCTATTACATTGGCTTTACCTCCATCATTTTATCCTTAGTTGATACTAAAGTTTTAATAAAATTTTTGTAAAGCAGTTAATAAAATCTGAAGGATAGTGATACTCTGTATTATAGAAGAATTTTGACAAAATGGCATTATCTGTTTTATGTCAAATTTATTCTGAAAAAATGCAAGTTATAAACCTAGGCTAAGTAGATAACATTACTGGTTGAATGCTGGTGAACAACAAAATAAACAGTTCTCCCAATGTCAAGCAACCAATCTTAGATTAAAAGAAAAAAAATACATAAAAAGGGAGATACAAAAATATAATAGTAATATTGCTAACATAGTGTCATTTCTGTGTATATCACTTGTAGGGCATCTAATTAAAGGTTTTAGACACAGCATTGTGAAAAGGACATAGCATTGGAGAAGGTTTAGAGGTAGGAAAATAAAGTGATGAAAAACAACCCACACTTCATAAACTGATCACTGGGGTGAAAAGGACCAAAAGAATATTAGAAGTGTGAACATGAACAGCAGTCTTTGTAAAACTGAATTTCCCTGTTACGATGTGTGTTCACGGACACATGCACATATATATATATATATATATATACACATAACAAATGTGCATGTCAGAAATAATGAAACATAAATAACACACAATTTATGTCATGTCTCTCTTGGAGTATTAAATACATATATAAAGCCAAGAGTCACCAGAGGCCATTTATAAATAAAATATTGTATTTGGATGGACTAACCCTTTAATATTTTATTTGGCTGTGTCAGAAATATATTTTTGTAACCTTTCTCATGCTCCAGGTGCAACGCTGTTCCTTACCATTCTGTTTACCTAAACTCGCACTTATGTAAAGGCATTAGTTACAGTGCACAAAGGTAAAATAACACTATATATAACCTAGTATACATTAGCCATGCACTGATATATATCAACTTAACTGACACGAAAATACAAGGTCATTTTAAACAATTATACCAACAGTGAAGGACAAGCAAATTGGTTGGTTATGCTGTTATGTTACAAGAGAGTGCTGCATATTTACTACAGTGTTGCTATGACACCAGAAAGAGCTTCCATGTTGCCATAGAGACTGCCATGTTATCAGAAAGTATATGTTACAAAAAAGTGATCTTTGGACAGGAATCAATGACCTGTCTGACAGGATCACAATGATTTCCATTAATATACAGGGGTATATACCCTCTCTAATCACTCAGAGGTTGTATACTCAGCAACATAAAATGTAAGTTGCAGGTTAGAAATTGATATTTATGCCATGAAATAAATACCATACCCTTACACATAAAGAATGAATAAAAGGGGAATGAAGTTTAAAAGAAATAACAATTTTTTGTATTTCCCATAGCAGAAGGTCAGCAATGTATCCTATTTCATCAGTAGTTGTAGCAAGGTGATGCATCGTATTACTTTCCGTGTAATGAATGAGGTAACAAGTGTACAAGTGTCTTGGTTTCCAACACATTTATTCTCAGGTCTGAATTTAAAATAACCCAGTTTATACATTTTACGTTTGTTATCATTTTGAACCACAATATTTAATGTTCACATACTGAAACAGGAAGAAGGAAAAAAGACAGTAGGGTTAAAGAATTGCAGCACTTCTATATTCCACATAACCTGAAAGGATGAAAGGGGAACTGCCATGATCTCAACATCTATTTAGTGTTCACCAAATAACTTGCTAATGTCAGTTACAAATATTTAGATATTTTTTAAGAAGTAGGTATTTTTATGATTTTCAATGGCAATGGGGAAATTGAGAACAATATATAGGCTTCCATTACTTGTAAAACATACTCAATGGGCCTGATGAATGTTCTCCAAGGCTGGAGAGGATTCACTTTCATCAGTGAAGCTGGGCAATCCAGCAAACCTGGAATGGATCTGGTCCATGATTTAAAACAGTTGCTAACAAATAGAACAGTACTTTTAAGAAATCCATTCCAGGCTTGCTGGATCACCCAGCTTCACTAATGAAATTAATGAAGTTGCAGACCCCAGACTAAAAAGACATGAGAACATAAGATTCCAGACCATAAAGACATACAAACTGGCATAGCCAAAAATATCTAAGAGAGTTCTGAGTTCATTATGACACCACCAATATACAGAAGATAATGTGGATACCTTCTGGACAAAACATTTGATGTCCTATACCACCTAGTTAAGAGTTCAGATTTAATTCCTAAGTACTTATTACTGATGGGGGCATGGTGGCCAAAGTACAACAGATGGACTCATTGCTGATCTGAGAATGAGAGTCCTGTTCCCATTTGGAAATAAAAGAAGGGACAGGTGGGGCTCCCACTGCCAAGAGCAATTGAGTGCATACAGGGTCTACTCATTCTCTAGTCCCAAGACAAGAATTAGAAAGCCTAATTACTATCCATGGGAAGTGCCCTAAAAGATTCAGGACAACTCTAACTTTCTGACAAGAGCAACAGGTATTTCATTGTCTTTATCTAGTAGATAGGAACATTCCTAATGGTATATTTAATAGACCAAAAGGGAGGTTTGTTTTTAGGGTCTACATATACTTTAAAATAGATTTCCATGTAACTACTATGTATAATCTTTATTTGTTTCATGGAAAGTGAGCATTACAGGTGAAAGCTGTAGATATACACACTGAAATGGTCAAATGCTCATTCTGCCTAGGGTACCAGTAAAAGCACTTTGGAATTCAGATTTATATATTCAAAACCCTTTTATGTCATAAATTATTAGTTTATGGCGTGAAAGGTTATTTTATCACTACCTCTTACAGCTTCTTTGCATTCTCTCCTTGCCTGTAGGTATTTTAGACATGTAGGTGAATTGAGATCTGAGAGCTATGCTATAAATAAGGTAAGGTATAAAAATATAACACCATAACTAAGGAAAGCTCTCCTGGTAGCAGTCAGACATTTTTTATGTTAAATGCACTTGTATGAGAACTCAAGGCTGGGCTTCCACATATTTAGGAGTATGAGGGCTATTCTGTGGGAACCCCTCTAGCAGGATCTATACTTAGATATGCTTTGTGAATTCAAGCGGGACTCCTGAATAATAAACATGAACATAAACATAATAAACATCTTGTTTCCTTCTTGTTTCACCATTTTTGTTTAATGCAGGATAAATGAAGCTCGTTTCTTTGAAGACCCTTTCCTGAACTTTATTAAAGAAAATGAGTAATGGACAATGGAAGTATTTCCATTTGTAAAGCTAGTGATGAACAGAAAACTGGGAGATTTGGGTTGATTAGATGTTTGTTGCAGGTCACTGATTACCTTAGCTGGTTTACCTAATCTACCCTGTGAACTGGTAAAGAGGTCACATACATTCCTTATCAGTTCAATTAAGCTTTGTTATTGAGTGTTCCTTACCCACCTGTGCTCCTATCTAGATGCTGTATTACATAATGATTGTGTTGTGCATGGCCTTAGGGTGTACAGTGCTTCCTAATGTGATTGTCCTCATTTGGTGTACAAGTTCAAATAAGGGCAGTTTTGTAATAGTGGCCACCCATAAAGACATTGCTTGACTTGTGGAGTGGGCATATGATACAGAAAAGAAGTGTAAATGGGTTATGAGTCCACTTCTAGCCAGTCATTAGCAATAAATATTCTACCTTTATATGTTTTTCATCTCCCCATAGACTTCTTTATTGCTATGTACAACTTTTAAACTATCTTGTATTATAACCTTAGTTTTTATTTTTCTGTGACAAGACCATCATGGTCATTTCCTTGTGTTGCTGGCTAATTTGTACCATTGTGGTAATAACTGCAGACTGAAATAAAGTCAAATGCATACTGGTGCAGTTTTTACTACTACTTGTGGTATATGTGTAGTGCCATATACCAATCAATATTTTCAATAGCATACTTTCTTATAAAACCTGTATCATACAGTACATGTTGCATTGTACAATAACAGCTATAAACAAACAAGTCTTACACATATCTTTCTATTCTTTTGTTTCAGAATATTATGTTTTCAATAAATTTGTCTTTGTCACCTATCTTTTTCATCTATTACTAAAAACCAGCTATGCTGAATTCTGCAATATTGTCTGATTTCACTGTTGCAATAACAAAACCCAAACATTTCCTAAAGGAAGTAATCCCAAAGTCCTCTTTTAATTACTTAAGTTTAAAATGAGATTCCAGAGAGAAAAGAAAGTGAAAATTGATATTTCCTAGGTTACTATAACATCATAACCTCTGTAAATGTACTTATTACTGCTTTCTGCCACAGTGTGAAACAGCGATATGTTATTACTGGAGGGACTCAAGTGTCTGTGGATTGCTGACAAATAGATATATTTCATCTGTGCAAGATGTGTGTGATTTGCTTGATATCAAAAAATTGAATTATATCTTACTTTTCTGTAGTGACAGACTTCTCTGGTTTCAGTGTCCTCAGCCAGGTCATTTTGTAGAACCAGGTTTACCTTTTACCTGTTAAATCAAGTTACATGTTGTACGCTTATCTATTTCCTAACCTGTAATTGTGCAGGTGGCTGAAGATTGCCTATTGATGACAGTTGCTGAATGGACCCCCTGCTTACTTAATGTGTATTACTGGGGAATGATTGCAGCGATTTCAATGTCCAATTCAGCCTTGTGTTGATTCTGATGGATAAAATGCAGATTCCTGGCTTCCTACTTACTGTTAAATAGGCTTTTATGGTTTTTATTAGTGAACATTCAACAGAGAAAGCCTTTGCCTCTGAAGGTCAATGAAGTTTGAAGGTCTTCCGAGAAGTATAAGGGTATCATTTAAAAAAAAACAGAGCAGAAATCATTAGTTTATGGATAAACCATATATTTAAACTAAACTCTGCCTAAAAACAGAATGTATTGGGGTTGATAACCCCATTCCTAGATACATGTCTCCTATGCCTGTATATAATTTATATATTTCTTTATGTATCTTACACCCATAGAATGAACTATCGATTGATGGAATAATACATCACTTGATCCGTGTTTATCACCTCAATATCTAATGTATATGCTCACTTGAAAGAATACTAATACACCTTATTGTTAAACATGTTTGATTTGATTCCAAAACACTATAGCTTCCGTCAGCATATGTCAAACAAAACAAAAACATTCGCTTACATCAAGCAGGGTGCCGAGTCCTTAGAGTTCACAGTACAGTCCTCTGTAGTACAATCTTTAGTGAGGATTCTACAGTGTATAAAGCAAATCAATAGCATTTTATAGAAAACACAGCATCTTAGTAAGCTCCCACACAGGCTTGCAGCCTACCTGCTGCCATTCCACTGCTTTCCTGAAAGCGCACCTGTGCTACTCTCATCTGGGTGGAAGAGGATACCCACATCTCCCATTCCTTAGTTCGGAGCCATGAAATATCCTAATAATTGTAACCCTAGCAAAGTTGCTCTGCATTATTATTGGACTCTTTTCCTACCCTGGTTTAAAGTGTCCATGCTACATTTGTTGGAGACATATATCTCCCTTCCCAGGCCAATCCCAGCAGTCCTGAACAGCATCAATTGTGGAATTATAGACTGTAAAAAAGTTTGCAAAAATATTTTAAATATGCTTTATATTTTACAATATTTATTTTAAAACAAAAGCAACAGAATGGTGAGGGGAAGTTCAAACAACTAGAGTTGCCATCAGAGCAATGTTATGGAAAATCCAATAATGGGTATTCCTGTTGCTCTGGCAACTCTCTAGTTTCAAATGTTGATAACTTTGGAAGGAATTTAGGAAGTTAAAGAATCTCCCTGAAAGGACATATATAAAAAACTAAAAAAAAGCTCTATTGAAAAAAAAATGGCTCTACATACACTTTGGGTCATACAAGCAGCTGGTGTAATATCAGAACACTCCTCAGCTTTGGATGTTCAGCTGTATTATTGGTCCATCAGACTCTGATCCCTATCACTTTCTGATAAACTTCTTGTAGCGAGGTCTCCCATACACGGGTTATCTTAGACAATTCTTTAGATGTATGTCAGGGTAATGGCAGTCTACCTAGGAACAGAATACAAATAGTCCCGTGAAGCCAATAACCCCAGGAGCCCGAGAGAAGGAAAGCATTACAAGATAAGATGATGCTGAATCCCATCCACTACTAGACATGCAGAAATTACTTCCAGAGGTCGGGTATCAAGTTCTCCATAACTCCCCTACCTCAGCAGTAAGTGGCCTATCACCAATTTTATAACCATGGAAGCCAAACTTCTCTACACAACGAGCAAGATAAGGAGGTATACACATTGCTTCCAACCCTTCTACTCCTTCACTACCAATCACACTTTTTGTAGGTACATTTACATAAGAGGAGTTCCAACTAACAAATACAATTATTCTTAGGAAGCATGGGCCTGGTAGTTCAAATTAAAAAAAAAAATACTTTGTATTAGATGGTAGAAAAACATATGTATTATTATGTGAGCAATAAAAAAAGTCAGGCAGACATATTTCCAAAACCAGGTTTATCCAATTAAATAAAAATTATAGCAATTGCCTTGCTAAAACCTGTATGATATCTTGGACATCTGCTAAGCCTTAGGTTAAAAGCACAATTTATTAAAGTACCAACAAAGTAGAACATTCAGCGCTTAATTTTTCATGTAGAAAATGAATCTCTCAATAGTTAATTATCAGTCCTATAACATGCTAGTAGAACAAGCTCTTTAGAAATACATTAATGATGAGGTTAACAAATGATATGGCATGATATTGGGAGTGTGTCTGAAATGAAATGCAGATTTCAAGTAGATTTGCAGATTGCAACCCCAGACTGAGATGTAACCTAGCACTTAAGGGTAAGCACTGGTTTCCCAATCTATATACTGCTACTCACTTCTCATTGTTACACAACAGCAGCTAAATGCAGGACATGGGGAACTAAGCAACGCTAATTAATCTCTATGGTGACAGCATGCTTAATATTTATGCTTGTGGTTAGCACCAGAGTGTTTAATAATTCATCAATAGCAAGGATTTCCTAACTGTATATGCAGAGGGCATGTGTGTATAACAGGGAATTGCTGGAGCACTAGAAGATCAGAAGGGCAATTGTTTTTGAGAATCACTGTACATGACCTTTACCACTAACAATTCAAAGAAAATAAATAGCAATCACACAAATAAATTAGAATAGATACTTGCTGCATTTCTGTTGAAAGAATTTCGTTAGTAACAAAGCAATAGATATTTTACGTCCATGATATATATTGTGTCTATCATCATTGTTTTTGCAGCTGAAGTCATTCCTGGTTCCTCCGTTGCTCCTAATCAACAAGCTAACCAAATTATTGAAAAGAACCTTTCTATTTTTTATTTACATTATTTATCCAACATTAGACCTAGCAAAATGATTACTAGATATCTGTGCTTGTGTATGCAATGCATGTCATAGTTGTGGAAAGGGCTGGCAGGATGCTGTACATGGCTTCTTGAAAACAGGAAGCTGTGGTAATGCCCAGATGTGATGCTTACTCATTTTAAATAACTGAAACCCATGAATGAAAGGGGGCAGGCTAGTAAGGCTGGGTGAAAAAAACTAAAAATGACGCTGGTCTTCCTCCAGCCATAAAATAAGGTGGGCTTTCTCTGACTTTGGCTGCAGTTTCTAATGCAGAGTGTGATAAGCTTACAGTGTGCCTTGAAATCAAAGAAAACTATTTCAGCGCAGCAAAGTGGAGCCTGTACATCTGTGCAAGATTGAAGTTAGGGCTGGAGTATATTTTAGGAAACACACTGGCATTATGGTTTACACTTTTAAACTATCTCCAACATCTTGTCAACATGAATGTATCCTACCATATCTCATGGTTTATGATTGGCAGATCCAAGTATACCATTCACTGCTTCTGATTCCCTGGAGACAGTCTTCATACCTTTTATGATGCAGGTGTTCTCCCTACATCAGCAGCAAGTATGGTTTACTTGACTGCGGCAAGCCATAGCCGTGCAGATGTCTTAATATCCAATAAAATATAAAAAACAATATAACAATAAAACAGTATAAATAAACACATACATAGAATAACCAATATAACTTAATAACACCATAATTAAAGAATAAGTACCAAATAAACAATAACACATCCTAACCATATTGCTTTCCCAACTTTCTTACTGGTTGCAGGTCCTCGAAGGCCACCACTTTACACCTTTTGGGGTCTGCACCTTAAAGACAGTTGCTCCCAGCCGCCTATACTCCCAGCTCGGGAATGAATATATCCTTTTCTTGTGCAGACCCTGCCCAAAACACTTTACCAAACCATTAACCCAAACCAGGGATTCCATACCAAAGATGGAACCCTAACCAAAATATTGCCACCAGCACACTCCCCCCGAGGACCTCAACCACCCACCCTATTAGCCAAACCAGCAATCAAAAACCCAAACTGCCAACCACATAAGGTGAGAAAAACTTTTCCTGAAGGCTGTCTCGCTCTGAAAGGGGGGGTCCCTCCTCCTCCCGCCCATTTTAATTACTCTTGTCCCTGCTTAAACCTCCCCCCCCCCTTTCCTCTCGCTCACTCTCGTCCAAAACTTTCAACCCTATGCTATCTGCCCCCGACTGCCCAATCATGACGGTCTTCCTCTATGCTCCTTCGTCGCTCGTTACAGGCCTCACTTTCTGCTCAGTCCTCATATGTGGTTGGGAGTTCCACCTGCTGTACCTCTGCACACTAGGTCCAGAGGCAAGGAAACTTTTTCTGTATACCAGCAGGCTGTTTCAGTAACATTTTTGCTAGCACATGTAAGGATACTAATTATACTAATGATATCATGCAATCACTAGATTGTTGCATATGTTATTTTTTAATGCCAGTACAAAGAGAAAAAAGTAGTACATCTTCCTTCTTCCATCCTTTGCATGAAAGACTATCAGCTGTCCATCTTTCACATCTCAGAAAATTAGCTAGAGCTTACTGATCAGCTTTGTTTACAAGAAAGTGAATATTAGCATGTGAAATCTACCTGTAATAATTTTACAGGTAGATTTCACAGCTATGCATACACAGGGCTTGGTTCAGTCACTAAGTGCGTCCCGTATGTAAGTGGGTTCTGCTTTTGCATAGATTTTGTTTTTGTCTTTGAAATTCTTCTGAATTATTTAATTGACTGCAGTGAATGTTACTGCAGCAGGGCAGAGCTAATTAGCTGCAGGCTGTTTTGCTGTCAGTGCCAAATGTACCCATAAGTGGCTGGTGATCACAGCAGGTGCCTTTGCTTCTTTATGCCAGCAAAAGCACCTCTACAGATTAATATACTTTTTTGCAGATTTTATCCTGCCTTGTCTTAATCCTAGTTTGGTTGACTGCCACAGACATATTGCTTGACATGAGTGATAAAACTCAGTAACAACAGCAGCAGGAGTTCATGCTGAAACAAAATAGTTCAGAGACATCTAATTGCCCTGGAACCCGCTGACTGTATTTTCCTGTATTCTATTGTTCCTTCTGAGTTGCTTACTAGGCCACATCTGATCTCTCAGCCGTAGAAAATGTATCTTCCTAAGGACAAATTACAGAATCAAAGTCCATACCTCTGTTTTACAAATACAAAGATGCTTTGTGCTCTGCTCCCATTCTTAGCAGTCCGGGACCATGTTTTAACACATATGTGCACAAAATATGCAGACTTATAAACATATGTAGCATATTAGGACTAGTTATAGAAAAATATGCTAGGACATGCAGCTTTTTTTACATACCCAACTCAATAAAAACAGCTCCTCTCATTTATTTTGGAGTATAGTCCTCTTTAGGAGTTGGTTTCCTTCTGAACCAATATCCGGTTGGACCCGTGGTAAGCAACAAGGGAAGAGAAAAAGAGGTGCATAATCAATTGTTTGAGAAAATTAGGACTTCACAAAAAAATGTTCATAAAATACATTTTTACCCTAATCTTACCCAAACAAGAAAAAAAAGGAATACAGTATACTTTCACTACTGAGGGTCAAACTGTTTAACCTTTCTTACACAGACAATGCTCTGCCATTAGATGGCAATAAGGCTTTTTTTTTGCATTATCCCTAAACCCGGTATTTCTAACTACAAACCAACATAACTAATAATTGTGATCTTAAAATTATGATAAAGATTGTATCTTACAGACTAAGCTTTTTTTGGTCTCAGTTTATTCATCTGGACCAGTTGGGTTTCATGCAATAATGTCAAGTGCCTGAGCAAATTTTCAGAATCATAGCTCCTTTTTCCAAAATCCATGCTTATTAGGATTCAGGTCCTTCTACAGAAGCTATTTTCTTAGGAGGCAAAGATGTCAAGAAGTCTCTCCAAAAATTACCAGTTTCATCTACGGAAAGTAATAGGGTTTGGTCTTCATTTTATGTTTTGCCCAGCCCAATCCTTCTTACTTTCTTTGTGGAAAATATTGAATCAATGATGAGCCCTGGGCTTCCCCCATACTCCCTTGATATCATTATCAGGCAATCCCTTATTCAGTCCTGGGATGAGAAGGAGTCACTGAATCGATAAGTGTTTCATGAGAATTGGGGACTTTCTCAGAGATGATGATATTATTGATCTGGATTTCTTGGTCCAGAAATATGAGCCTCCTTTGAAGGAATTATTCTAATACAACCACTAAAATGAAACAAGCTCATCCACCTTTTTGGCCCACTCTCCTTGAGAGATAATTAAGGCCTTTTGAGGCACAATATCCATGATTCATCTGTCTCTTTTTGAACTCTCCATGTTAGGAGGCGCCCTCTGGACTTACGATCCCAGGTGATTCCTCACCGCAGGAGGGCGTGCGCAGCCTATTCTTCGGCGGTTGTGCTCGCGGTAACACTGGGGTTTCAGAATCAGTGCCCTGAACTGGGATTTTTCCCTCGGCATCCTCTGCACTGAGGCTGCACAGCTGAAGGGAATTGGAGCTGTGTGCAGCGGATTGCTGAGTGGTTCATGTTAATCCCATGCTGGCATTGTCTGCTGGGGTTTTATAGCCTCTCTGCTCCCAGTCAGATGTGCCTGGTATAGCGTCTTACCTGTGTTGGATTTATTTTTGAGTATTCTCTGTTACTGACCTGGGCCTGTTCCTGACTATCCGTTAAACTTTGCCTGGACTGACCTCTGCTTAAGACCCCAACTCTGTTTTTGCCTTTGCCCCTTGTACTTCGCTGGATGGACTGATTTCCTGTGTTTTTGACCTTGGCTTGTTTTTGGATTTCCTGACATTCTGAACTCCGCATTTGTGGACCCTGTACTCTGCATGTGTGGGCGCCGGGTTGGCTGCCTGCCTATCTCCACACACCATCCCTTGCGCACCAAGTCCGGGGGGATTCAACCAAATCCTAAAGTGTTTTGTTTTTTTTCTCCTGTTATGTCATTGAGCAATCGTCACTACTGGCCTCGTACCAGGGTGAGCAAATTATGGATAAAAAAATAATTATCAAAATAATCTCCCTAAAGCTCTTGACAGTGCCCTAAATTTGAATTTCATTTTACACACATAACCTTACAGTAAGTGCTTAGCTGACTTAGTCACTCTATTAACTATCTATGTCTCTACAGCCTAACCCTTTAAAATAGCCTTGAGTGACTCATAATAATAATAATAATAATAAAATGTGTATGTGTTTTTATAACTTAACTTAGCCAATAAAGGAAATCCTTTGAATTATATAACTTTCTCAATCAAATGTTTCCCCGAGGAATTGTTATGGATCAGGTATGTGCTGGTTCCACAGATACAATATTACTGTTGAAAGACTTTTTGTACTTTTTACAGAGGGATATTGAAGTTTTACCCTAAAAAATACAAATAACATAAGTTCCATAAACTGTCTTACAGAAGCCTGCATGTTAACAACTAGTGACTTTGGCTTGCCTGGTTATATTTGGTGATATATTTTTTGGTGCTTTAATCATGGTGCATTAGCGGTACAGGCAATATAAAAGGTAAGAACCAGCCTAGCCAAACTCTCACAAAACACAGTACAATTTAAAAGACTGTAGAATAATTTGTCTGCGGGTCTTATTTGACAGTTCCCTCTCACTTATTATTTGACATCCATCTTTAGCAATGTAATTGCTCACATTGGAACAAATGCACATCTTCCTACAGAGTTACTTTGCTGATGGCTTTGAGTCATAGATAAGTGCAGCAGAGTGTTGTCTACGTGGGCTGAGCTGGAAAAATACAGGGGGGATTCCTTTCCCTTGGGATATTTGGAACCTGTACTCTGCATTTAACATGCTCTAGAACTACTGCATTGAGAATTATGAATAAATACTATACAATTAAAGCAAGCAATGTAGAAGTCTCTGTATGATGACATGCATTCAATCGGCTTGTTATTATAGTGTGGCTCTTAATTAGACCATCAGACTGTGAATATTCCATAATATAGATCACATTCACAAGAAAGTAATATCTCTATATTGTAAATATTATACTCATCATAATTCAGAAGGGAATACAAGCAATGGTATTATGCTAGCACTGTGCTGCTACATTTGATGACCAAGACCCCCCCCCCCCCTATTGTCAGTGTCTATTAGATTGCCATTTTACTCCTGAGAATATACCCCTAAATCTGTAGAAAACATGAAAGGTTAGAAATTGTTGGATTTGTCTTGTTAGTTGCTCCTCACTGGCCCTGATTTATTAAAGCTGGAGAGGATACACGTTCATCAGGTTATCCAGATTACAGTTCCTGAGCATTATCACCAAAGCTTTTTGCATATATATATATATATATATATATATATATATATATATATATATATATATATAATATCTGTGCCCAGGAACTACCTCTATTTTGTGTTGTCAGGAGTGTCCCAATACTTAGGAACTCGTTTGACTTACTTTGAACCTAAAAATCAGTGCTGTTGTTCAAGTTATCAATTCCAGGGCCATCTGATTTACAATCATCGATGAAAGGGGAGCAAACCAAAAGTTCTTACTGGTTAAGTGGCTTTATCTTTTTACTGTCACATTTCTCCTGCCTCAGTAAGCTCCTTGAACTGCAGCTCAACGGACTGTTGCCTTGTGCTGCTTCTACTTTCTCGAGTCTGAGCATTGCTGTACAGTGGCTGGAAAAAGTTGATGCCAAGTTAATTTCCGGAGCTTGAACTGCCTACATTTAAAAATAACTTTAGTTGTGAAATAATGAAAACAGAGCTGTTTTGTTTTATGGCCTTTATGTCTGCCTAGGGTTCGGCTTTATGCATTACAGACATTTCGGATTGGCAGAAAAAAAGGGCAAGGAATGTTGTGGTGGCATTTTAAAGACAAAATTTCTTCCATAGACTGAAGACCTAACTGATATAGTGTTACCTAAGCAGGCAAAACCATACACCCATACGTTATGTTTATGAGGACTGCAAGGTTGTGATGACATTTTCTAAAATTACAAAGAGATGAAGTACGGTTAACTTTTCTTAAACTAGTTTCTTGCTAAAACCAGATCAAATGGGAAATAAATGCTTAAAAAACAAACAGTATAGGCTAGATTAGCTGAGTCTAAAGCTAAATAAACACATGCAATGGTTCTCGTTCGATAATGGGCTCAGGGCCGATATCGAACGAGAATCTGGCATGTGTACAGCATTTGTCATCCAAACGAATGTCCTGGTGGATCCAGGAACGATGGACGACGAACTATCTTAATGGAAGCGAAGGGGGAGAGAGTGCAGCAGGGTGCTGCTTCGTCATTCTCCCCCATTCCTCTCCATAGAGCAGAACAGAGCTGTATGTACAACACTCGTTCGTGTATCGTGCAGTTGTTAGCCGTGAAAGATCCTTTCCAACAACAATTATTGCACGTGTGTACAAAGCCTAAGAACAGATCAAGGTTTTTAACTTCAGGAAAGTTGATGAGTTTGAATGAGTTGAATGTATCCAAACAGATAAATGTAATGTAGGTTTTGTTTGGGGGTTACAGAACAATGGTCTGGATGACTGATTGGCATGTAAGAATCCATGGCCACATAGGGTTTATATACTCTTATTATTTCTATTGGAATATGATTAGCTTTAAGAACATTTTTTTAATAAAAGAGTGGATAGCAGTTTTTTTTCTAGAAATTATGATCAGGAAAATACATCCCTTGGAAAAGCATTTGAGTTAGCAGTGCAGGGGAAGGCTAAATAAGTATCTGTAAGCCAGTGATGAAAACTACTGTTACTAATGGAGAAAAGACTGATATCTAACAAAGAGAAAATTATACTCACATATGTGCAATATACAGTGTTGCAAGATGTTCAAAAGCAAATAATAAAAGAGCTACTAAAACCCAAACAGGTAAACATACTCAAACTGACAAATAAATATACCAGTAGTGAAAAAAAAATACCCAACAAGAGTTGCCCAAGATAATTGGTTGAAGTAAATAACATAAGAAGCAAGGGATGAATTTAGCGGCTAAGAAGAGGTGAGGAAAAAGCCAGACTTAGTAAATATCAGTACAGGTATGCTGGCTGCATTGAGACAGCTGCTGTTGGCCACCATAACCACATTCATCCAGCTGCTAAATTGCAGTGCTACCAGCTGATAAAATGAGGACAATGGTTTTGTTTTACGATGTATATAATTTTTCACTCAGTGAAAGTGGTTGATATCTCAGTGGGCTCAGAAGCTGAAAGTGTCCTAGTTTTGTTTCTTTTTTTATGGTTAATAGTTTCTGAGCTTGATGCTGCAGTTTAAAAGTACACTGCCATAACAGTTGAATTATTTATTGAAATACATTCCAAATTAGATACATTTAAAAACTAACTAATATAGCTAACACTTTATAGATGACATAGAAGTTCTGCTAGAATCTTCAGCATCATTACCATCAACAGTCAGAAATGGTAATGCTTCTGGGTCAAGGAAATATTTTTAGTTTTTGAAAATAATAAAGAGAAATTAGCTGGATATGAGCTCATATGTCTCCATGATTTTAATATTCATAAAAAAAAGTTAACTTCACATTTTTAAAAAACTAAAGCAATTATGTTTGACCTTTATTTTTTATAAGAATCACTGTAAATTGAAGATGTCTCATCTTGTGTTTTTCTCTCTGTTTCCCTTTATTCCTTGTGAAACCCTGGTTCTCGTTGCCAAGCTTGTAAAATTCACTATCTACTTCTTAGACCATCTGTCCCAATGTTTGTTCTTTCACACTACTATGTTTTTCTTCTTCCAAATCTTCCCTAATTGCCCTTCTGTCATCTCTTATGTTACAAAATGTCTCTCAGCTTTACACACAATACAGTCAAGAAATGTTTGTGAAAACTAATTACTGATGCTAGTTATGACTGATCGGTAATATTGTTGGCACTGTCCTAGCAGCATTTCTTTTTTTCCATTTCTGCAATGGAAAAAAGAAGGTAAATGATATGGATATCAGTATATATATTAGGACTTAATACCTATTACTCTTACTCTACAACTAACAAAGTCACTATTAGTGCACCTGGATTGCAGTAAATACAAATTTCTTGATAAGTATAGATGTACCAAACGCTAAACAGGTATGTCAACATAGGCTTGCTGCATAATGATTTATAATAAATAATTATTTAATATTTAAATAATATTATTATAACAATAGGTAAGTCTGGACACAGCTGACCCAATGATGTTTCCATTGGAACACATATGAAGTTACATTTTAAACAAAAACCAGAAAAGTTTTATATTTTAGACTCTTCTAAATAGTCACCTTCTGCTTTAATGACAGGTTTACACACTCTTGACATTCTCAAACCGCAAATTCCAGAATAGCATATGAGGCAATACAACAATATCCTGATGTAATTACTAATAGGAAAATAATGAATTACACTTATTTATTAAAGCAAGTCAAGACTATCCATTATTTGTGAAGTCAGCATTATCTACCAATAAAATAATTCCACCATTGCCAGCATATGTAAATCTTAGTCCTCCTGCTTCAATATTACTCTTGAATCTGATTACTTACACAGTCCATTCCAAGCACAAATAAACTGTATTTTTATATATGCTTATTAATGTGCATTTTAAATGGCATTGCTATTTAGATTATAAAATTCTTTATCACTTTTAAAAATGTATGATTCCATAGTTGTAGCCAATCTGCAAAATTGGTAGCTGATACTAACCTGACATTCTAAAAAAAAGTTTATCCTATGTGAACTAAAGGTACCATGATGCTTTTTTACTTTTTGCTTGCTGTTTTCAGCCATCTTATCTATTTGGGACCTGAAAAAAGCAAATACTGAAACAAACATGGTACTGAAATTACTATATGATTTTGTGAACCTATCCTAGCTATGAACTATGTAGCTTATAAAGTTGATGTGTAAACAAATTTCTGTTTATGTATGATTTACTGGGATAGGTTAACCTTGTAGCAGATAAACTATTTGTCCTAATCTGTACAATACACTTGTACAGCTTTATAAGTGTTTAAAAGTCAAGAGGCCTTTTTCATTAGTGATAATGTTATGTGGATGGATTCTGTATTACTTTGTATGCGGGTTTCAAATCTATGTTTGGTTTTCCTATAGCATGTCTAGTCTTTGTGATGATGATAGTTATATATTTCATGACATTTTATATAATTATCCTAAATGTATTACAAGATACAGCAGATGTCTTTATTTTTATGTTACAGACATCATTAACTGCAATTCATTTAGGTTGCTATCATGCCTGAAAATTGTATTTTTCATCCAGACAGTTTTTGTTATGTGTGTGGTTCCTTTATGAAAAAACAAGAAAAAAAACAAGAAAAAACAACGTTGCCCATTTACCACAGATCTTATGTAGATTTATAAATTGTACTTTGGATGTCCACTTAGCGACCAGGATAAATCTTGTCACCTGCACCAGTTGTTCCAATGGAATGCATGGCTAAATCTAGGAAAAGCAGGGATGCCTGTGCAATCCCGATGATGTGGAGGGAACCAAGTGACCATCCAAACAATTCTATTTTTGCCTTTGGTTGATCAGCATCAAATATTTCTTCCACCACTTCATATCAAGGTGGACTTGATGATCTCATGGGGTTTTCAGTACCTTGTTGAAAAATTTCCAAACACAAGAACTGCAAAAATAAAGGAAAATATATTTATAGGTGCACAGATCAAGTCTGTTTTTCAGGTTTTGAAGATTTTACAACCAGTCTCAGTAGACAAGCTAGAAGCTTTGTAGGCATTCAAGTTGCTTTGGGAAAGCTTCCTAGGTAAGTCTCCATCATACATAGAAGAAGTTCAGAATGTGCTTAATTCATATCACAAACTAAGCTGTTGTATGCTATTGAAAATACACTTCTTGCACTCCCATCTGGAGTTTTTTCCAGAAAATCTCAGCATGGTGACTGCTGAGCAAAAAGATTGTTTTCACCAGGAAATTCAGTCAATGGAGTGTCACTACCAAGGCCTATGGAATAAAAATATTATTATTTTGTTATTATTATTATTATTATTAATATTATTATTATTATTGTTATTATTAATAATAATAATAATACCGTGTTTCCCCGAAAATAAGACCTACCCCGAAAGTAAGACCTAGCACTATTTTGTAAACCTGCCCTAATATAAGACCTACCCCAAAAATAAGACCTAGGAGAAAAAGAAAATTAAAGCATACATACCGGTAAATTAAAAAAGTACTCACCGAGACAGCTCCAGATATCTGATCCTGCATGTGTGTCCTTTATGCTGGCTGCAGCGTGTGTGTCTTTGATGCTGGCTGTAGGGCGTGTCTATTCCTGAGCCAAACTGAAAGTAAAAAGCCTGCACACGTGCCCCCGCGATTCTGAACAAGGAAGCAAGCTGCTGATCCCTGCCCTAACGGAGATCCCTGCACTTAATTACGGGTAAGTGATCAGAAGGGGACAATGGAGTCAATGGAATAGAGTGATCAGAAGGGGACAATTATTTCATAGTGATCAGAAGGGGACAATCATTTCATAGTGATCAGAAGGGGGCAATCATTTCATAGTGATCAGAAGGGGACAGTCATTTCATAGTGATCAGAAGGGGACAGTCAATGGCATAGAGTGATCAGAAGGGGTTAATCAATGGCATAGAGTGATCAGAAGGGGATAATCAATGGCATAGAGTGATCAGAAGGGGAATTTGAACGGCACATGAGTGATCAGAAGGGGACAATCAATGGAACATGAGTGATCATGAGTGACTTTCAACAATAAATGTGTACTGTAGTCTTCTTCATGGAAAAATAAGACATCCCCTGAAAATAAGACCTAGTGTGTTTTTGGGAGCCAAAAAAAATATAAGACAGTGTCAGTGACACAGGAGGAGAGGACCCTGCCCCGAAGAGCTTACAATTTAGGAGGTGGGGGAAGTAACACACAATAGGAGGAGAAATATGTAGTGGTGGGAAGTAGTGATCATTTCAAAAGACATAAGAAGATGGGTAGGCAAGTTTGAAAAAATGGGTTATTAAATGAGCAGAAAGTAGGAGCAAGCTGAATAGGATGTGGAAGACCATTCCAGAGAGTCAGGGCAGCTCTTGAAAAGTCTTGGAGCCGTGTGTGTTATGAGGTTATGAGTGAGGAAGTCATTAGTAGGTCATTGGAGGAGAGAAGTGAGAGGCTAGGGGAGTATTTTGTTCCCCAAGTCAGAAAGGTAAGTGTGATGGGCAACTACTGCTGGATGCTGTACCACGTTAATCCAGACACAGCATACACAAGAAAATTATACTCATCATTTATATATGATTTTGTGGCTATATGACTTTGCACTGAATATTTTGTAACATTTACTTTAGTGGTTCTTTAGTTAACAATAAATGCAAGCACACTGTAAAACAACAATACCCTAAAAAGTTGTCTGGAAATAACAACAGAAAGTTAAGCTAATTTAGAAAAGTGTGTTTGAAAAGTTTGAAGTTGATTTTGGTAAATTGATGTATTGTTGCACATTTGTTTCTAAAATTTAAGTTATTAAATGTAATATATTCCTTTTTTATTAATTTTCATTAACTAATACAGTTTTTTATTATTTATTTACATGACTTGGATAACTCTCATATTTATCTTTATACTATGATTTTTTTTATAGGATATTTTGTACTATATTTTAAAACTTCAAATTTTGATAAATAGCTAGGTAAATCTAACATAAATTGCTGCAATTTGTGAAAGCTCTTAAGATGCAGAAGGAAATATGTACATCAATTAAATGCTTATACATATTTAATACTTTCTACAAGAGCTTTAAACAAAATAGATTGATAATATTTAATAATGCATTGACCTTGCCATATACTTAAAAGCAATTTTATTTATAGGCTCTTCTGTAGTATTTAATATTACACGGTCTTGTCATTTTTTTTTTTGCAGCACAAGATTCTTGGTGCCAGTTCTGTTCTTTCAGATAATGTGAATAACAACAGATTAGAGAATTGTAATGTGGTGCAGGATTCTGGGACACTTGCCACAACACCCATCACATGTAGTGGATGTTTTCCTTCTGCCCTGCGAAACCACTTTTCTCTTGTTCAGTGTAGATGATTGGAGATTATCAGACATTTAAAGTCAATAGAGTGATATCATATTTATCAAACTATTCTAATGACAGGCTGCTTGAGGCCAAAACTCTAGTAAGATTATGACTAGTTTAAAGTCATGAAGCAGCTCAAGAAGACTTCTAAACCTGAGTGCAATCATTGTTTGCTTTTATGGAAGCATATTTTAGAAAAGTGTTATTTGCTATAATTATAGCATTTACAGTGAGCAAAGTAAATAGTACGTACTTGTCATTGACTTGGTGTGCAATATTTTATATACACATTTCCAGCCAGTACAGAATATACATTCATTTCTGTACAATGTATAAAGCAATATCTGTCAATTTATAAATTGCTTTGAAAATATATTATCAGGGCTCAAATTGTACTAGTGGTACCTACCCACTGCTGCCAGCAAAATTCAGATCAGTCCAATTTTGAATTTGTTTGGTATTTATTGGTAATTAGCTCCACTTTGGGTGGTAATAACAAATTAGTCTCCTGCAGTATTTAATAAAACTCTGCGGAGCATTTAGTAGATTTTGTATCAAAGTGTACCTGAACTCAATTCAGACTTTCTGCTTGTTCATTCAGTCCCCAAGCCAGGGAGTGATTCTGTACTAGGGAAACACTCTATCCATCTTTAATGTATAGTGTCACATGCTATCTTCCCTTCCTAAATGGGAAGATGAACCTTTTCACCTTTGACACCTTTTGCAGGTAAGCAAGGTTGACCAATCACCTCTGCTGACCTATGCCCGGGAAAAGGAGGGTGGAGGGTTTAGATCATCACTTCCAGCTCTGCTAATCTCTCCATCCAAGCATCCAGGCATTGTGGAGGTTCTGGACTTCCATGGTGGTGCCACCAGCTCCAGCTTGGGTGACCTAATGTAATGTATGAGTCCTAGGTAATGTGTAAGCACAATTCTTCCCCCTTTTCTCATACAGAACCATCTCCATCCCAGCTACATGTACCACTTTGCCGGGAGGTTCTGAAAGTAGGTGCCCATGTGTAGCTAGTCATAACTGCCTTTGCTGGAGCTGGTAGCAGTAGGTGGTATTGTGTTAGTCATTAGCATAGAACTCCATAGAAAGGTGATTACTTTTTTTGGATAACTAAATATTTTTGCAGATTACAAACTTTGGATAAAGTAAAAATCTGTATCTATCCTTTACACATAAAAATCATCTAATGGTGTCGTTCTTTACACCTCTACTTTGAGAACCTTTTCATTGACCTAGAAATTAGTTGTTTTTGTAAAAGTGGGTTTGTAAAAGTTAGGTTTGATCAGATAGGGACAAATTTAAAAAGACTTATATGTTAAAGTTACTGGTGGTGAATCATTCAATATATATTAAAACATTGACGTGGAAGATCACTTGCTGTGAAGGCCTTTTTATGGCTTTTCCCATAGTGCCATGTGTCCTGAAATCTGAAGATAATTTATCAGTCAGGTTAATGAATTAGGAAGTCTAAATTCTGCATCTTACTGTTTGCTCTTTGCTTTACATAGAATGCCTAAGGTTGGCACTACAGCTAACGTGTTAAGGCCTGTGTCAGCAAGTTTTTGTGTTGCTTTAACTGAGTTTTAAATTCCCATATAAGTCTATGGGTGAAACAGAGTGTAGGTGAAAGGACACTGTAGGGACAGCCCCACTAAACTTTGCATATGCAGGTCATCACTGTCTTTTATATTATATGAAATGTTTTTTTTTTTGTACATTTTTTTACACAAAAAACGCTGGAAGTCACTAGGAGTTTGAAACTCAAAGCTTTTATTAAATTGCTTTAGAAGGTTTAGTCACACAGTGGCATGTGGGATAACCATGCCGCAGGGAAAACAGCAGCAGATCACGTAAAAGCCTTTCGGTATCTCTTTCTCTGCAATGGCCCAAAGAGAGTGTTTCCTTTAGCTGGTAGGGTGGAAGGTTCCCCTCTGGTGCCACTGCATATCACGGATGCGCCTCACAGACTGGATCTGGGGGTGCTGGGCGCCAAATTCTGAGTTGTCCTTATAATCCCCCTTCTCAAACAGGTACTGGTATCCTCTGTAACCTGGGTATTGATAGCCAACCCACCTGCAATTGAACATGACAAACACTGTTTATATAGATGAACTTCAGCTTGCTTTTATTTACCTCTTTTATTATTAGGGAGTACATGGGCAATTCTGGATCATTTTTATTGTGCATGCACTTGTGTAACAGTTGTACAGTAGCCAAAAATGAACACACAAAAAAGTGTATGTTAAAAAAAAGGGAAAAGTATGTTATCTACATTTACTACATTGAATTAGAAGGTAATGAAAGAATTACTTTGTGTCTATCAATGAGTTTATCAGAGACCACTTTGCCCGGTATATGTAACCATATAATGTATAAGTGAGTAATGAATGCTTACATGCCATTACTTTGAACAGAAATGAGGGTATGAAATGCCATATTTATCTTCTAGTGCCTTGTATAGTGATAATTATTCAAATTAAAGCCCTATATACTTGGCTTATTGACCTTTCTGTCTATACTAGCCTTTTGTTATCAAAGAACATGTACTTGTCATCTTCAAAAGCTATTTCTGTCCAGAGTCCATAAACAGATCAATTATCTTAAGATGAAATGTAACATGAAAAACCTAATCCACTTAGGCTGCATAAAGAAGCTTTTATATATGGCTTCACCACGCAAAAAAGAAGTGGCCCTATGGGGTTAGTGAGAAAAAAGATGAAGATGGCTGTATGGGTGATGGTATGATGTGAGTACCGTACTTACAAGGCATAGGTGAAAGATATATTACTGTCCTGGCAGCCGATGTTACATGATCTAAAAGTCTCTGCAGTAAGTGTATGGTCCCATAGTCAAAATGTATTATATAACATGTTAGCACAAATTGTTTCCCTTGCCATTATGCTGTTTCACCAATTATTTGAAATGGGTACAAAGAACACGATCTGTTCTGCTTTATGCTTTCTCCTGCCTCCCTTACAACCACAAAGAGCTAAAGACTTATCTTCGATATTCAGATGTTCCCCCAAGGCCTAATGTATGACATATGTTAACTGCAGCATTTAAACAGCTGTGAGGATCAGATATTTCCCTTCTGTTCTGAATTGCTTTCATGAAAGAAAATAACTACAATTTTCATTTCTGTATGGCAGTCAAATGACTGCAACTGGGCACATTTATCTTTGTGTGTTAAACAAGAACTGTTTTCATTGCCTTTTCCTAAATACTTACCTTTAGTTGGTATCAATGGGCAATACAAACTGTTCTTGTATAACACATCAATAAATAATGCCAGGGGTTGCTCACAAGTACTCACGTTCCACTTTGTACTTTTACAGAAGATACTTTTTCCTGATAGCCGTGAGCATGGAAACTTGGGACATCATCGTCAATTATTTCAATCTTCTTCCCAGTAAAGTTTGGGTTTTCATATAGAACAATTTTATGTTCCTGACTATCCTGTAAAAAAAAAAAAGGTCTTTAAAGACAAATTCTCTATAATTAGTTTTATTCACAGTATGTTTGGAGAGATATTTCTGCCCTCCAAAAAGTGTGATTATGTGTATGTGCAGAAATTAGGTTATGCTTCCTGCTTTAACGTACAAATAATACTAATGAAAAAGGAAATTATATATATATATATATATATATATATATATATATATATATGTGTGTGTGTGTGTGTGTTTTTATCTGTGTAAAGTAATAATTTGCTTGGAGTACAGCTTTAAAAAAAAGGCTTGTAGGTAAAATACAAATTCTAATTGATGACCAGACAATAGTAATTCAATTTGTTACTTTAAAATAAAATACCTGATTGGGACAAAAGTCCACATAACTTGCCTATGTTTTCAGTGCATGTGCAGTGCAACTTTGTACAGGAGAATTATATACCTTTATTCCACCTAATCCATGTTTTGCTTTTACTTTAAGCTTTAATTATAATTCTACACAGCTATTACAATATTTGTTTGTATTATATATTTAGTAATAAGGTGTAATACATGTCTGTGTTTGTCTTCCTGCCTTCCCTGGAACAGTTTTTCTTGTTTAGTCATGGGGAACATTCACTGGTAATGCTGTTAAAGGACTATCCCAGGGTGACGAATTGGGGAGTGTAGAAAACAAAACATTGCTCTAAGCAAGTGGCCTCTCTTCCAATGAAAATTACCAATAAACTTCCAGTAACATACTGTGTGCCCATCATCAGTTTTAGCGTATTCATAGATGTGATTTAACAGTTGACTCATCTGCCATTTCTAAAATAACTATATATACAGTGTCTGGTCTGCATGAAGTCATATCATTTATCACTTGTCATTTTTTTGCAATTTCCTAAATCATGTGACAGATTTAAATAGGAATATTTCAGAGAATAAAGAATGGGAAAAACATCATTCACTTGAGTTGGGTAATATGACCTTGCATTTATGGTCTCCTGTATCACTGTTTATATCTGTCTGTCATTTGGAATCCCTATTTATTGTACAGCGCTGCATAATATGTTGGTGCTATATAAATACTATTTATAATAATAATAGATACTGTAAACTAGCACCTGTTGGAGGGGGGGGCAAAAAAAAGGCAGGTTAAAAAACATTTCCTAGTTAATTTAAGATAACACGATTTTTCCTTTTTTTCTTCTGTAATTGTATCCGCAGACATGAGATGAAAATGACTCTGTCCAGCTGAATTAGATGATAGTTCTCATATCTGTAGGCACCAGAAGATGCCTTGATAAAACCCTGACTGATCAAAGTAAGGGGAGATATTCATCAGTAATGCTGGTCATTTTAAGTCAATTGGTTTTTGTCTCAAAATGCTTTTTCATTAGGCTGATAAGCTGAGCTAGAAGTGTCTGGCAATGGCAGCATTACCTTTCTCTATGTAACATGGAGAGTTGCCTCTTCCTACAGTCCCTTCATAAACAAAACCAGTAGCCTCCTTTTATCTCTTTTTAGCAGAGGTTCTATTAATGTATTAAGTCTGATTTATCTAAGTTCTCCGAGACTCAAGACTCTTAAGAAAACCTGGGTGACCCAGCAAGCCTGTAATGGTTTTCCTAAAAATGATTTGCTATAATTAAAAAAGAAAATGTCTGCACCAAAGTGCACCTTCATACATGCGTACTATAGCATCATGATCTGGTAAATAGAGCTTTTACTATGTGCTATGGGAAGTTCTGCACACTGGACTTATCAATTCAGCTTCCCCATAGCCATTTGTGTTTAAAATGGAAATTAGTAACCTTTTATGGCAATCATTTTCATATTACATTAAGATATCACGTACAGTATGTTTTATTTTTTTAAATGTTGTCCTTGAATTAAATGTGAATTCCAAAAGAATCATCCGCAATGTTTTTTAAAGCGGTGTCTAACCATTTATAGAGGAACCTTTAACATGTACTGTATGTGAATGCTGACAGCAATGCTTTAAAGTAACAGACAAATAAACACAGTGAATAATAATATTCAGCTAGTTGTAAGAGCTCATCTGGACAATGGGGAAGTGTGCATCCAGGGACAATAACACACAATATTCAGGATTGAACAATAGTTTAAGTGTAGTGCACTACAAACAAGACTCAATGGCCTAGAAGAATGTACTGTTGTTCTAATATTGGCTTTGCACTTTAGCTGATGGTTAATAAAAGAGTGCTGCATTCAGTCATCTTTAGAAACAACAATATTCCACTATAAAGTTCTAAAACATGCCAAACCATTAAAAAGACAAACAAGTTTATGTAGTAAGAGAAACAAGAATGTGCACATTGAAGTAACACAGAGCAACTGTCTGGATTTTTATACACAATAGCTAATTTTAGCTTTGGATTGCACGGGGAAAGGTTAGAATCACTGTCTGGAATTTATTGCTACCCTTGTTGGAGTTCACTGTTTTAGCGATGACAGATTCATATGCTCGCACTATAATAATGCATGTTATGTGTATTAATGTGCTGCGGTGCTATTCATTCTGAATGGTACCCCTAGCAACCTTGCCAATGCACAATAGCATAGAGTAATACCCCACCATTTGTGGTGGGTGTCCATTTTGCCGTGTTATGTTAAAATATTGGTTTTGATAGAATGAATACTTGAAGTTAATGCTTGTGAGTTTTTAACAATGCACGCTGGTCCTAATTAATTTTTTTAATAGAAGAGGAAAAAGTTAGATTCAAAAATGTAGTTGCTATCTATAAACTTTTGGAGCCCAGCAGATCTCAGGTTCACATAAAGTAAGATGAAAGCTCTTTTTATAAAAACAGGAAATCAGACTTTCCCTCAAACATTCCCTTGTGGGAAACTTCAAGATCTATGTGTTTCAATAGCAGTATTTGATTCTTACCAGGGAATGTTTGAGGGAATATTAGAGTCCCCATTTTATAAGTATAGCCTTTATGTTGTCATTGCTAACTGACTTATATATTTAATTGTTTTGGGCTACTTCATAAAATAAAAATGCATTGTTCATTAAAGAATATTGATGTATTTCAAAGAACATTTATGTGTTGTTATGTACAGGGCAAGTAGTGATTATTATTTGCTATTTTTTCCCAGCCACAGAATATAGGTTTCTGATAATATTAGTGCAGTACTAGGTTACCTAAATTGGAAAAATGAGCATTAGGCCAAATAGTGCCTAGATGTATTTCTAGATAGCACCAGGGCAACTTTTTTGGGGGAAGTAGAGAAGGAATAAAAGCCATATCAGGTTATATTAACCATCTGCATCCTTTCAGCCCTTCCAGCCTAACCATTTGGTTTACTTCCAGTCTTGGAGATACAACTGGATATATAAGTAAAGATCCACAAAGTATTGTGAATTCCCATCTTAGACAGCTGTCTCTAGCAGAATAGTGACCCTCGGCTCTTGCTTTCATGACAACTCTAAGGAGGAGATTCAACCTATGTTCTGTCTTAGGGATAACATTCACCTTGAATATTATAGAGGAAACTCTCCCTAGAAGGAATGCAGACAACAATAATAACTCCCTAGAGGGTCTACCTCCTTATACAATTTATTAAAAACTAATTAAAAAATTATTTTAGGAAAGTTTGTGTTTTAGAATTGTTGGGGAAGGACATGTATTTACAGTAAGGAAGTGTATGGGTTGGGACATGTATTTACAGTCAGGAAACCTGTAATTAAAACATTAGGGTCACTGTAGACCTGCATTGGGAAATGACTTTACTTGCTACATGCCTGCTGTGGATTAGTTAAGAAAGTTAACAAAGCTAGCCTACATGTTTCTCCCATGTCAAGTGTACTTAAAGTGGAACTAAATTTACTAAAATTCTAATTTTAGGTTTGTATGATCAGGAAGGTCATTGTTGCAGAAAGGGACAGGCGATACCCCTTCTGAAATAATGTGCCTTACCTGCCTGATGTCTCTGAGTTTTGGGCAAAAAGTTGAGCTGCATGCGCAGTATCAGCTTTGGTTGCCAGAAAAACTCAGCAAAGCTGGCTTCCCTTGTATGTGCAGACATGAGTTATAGGGGAGAGTTATGTCATCCTGGCACTGCCTATCAAGTTGGCCAAAGATTGTCTGGAAGAGGAAAAAGCGAAGGTTAATGTTGATGCCCAGCTCCGGATCACAGACCAGAGAGTCAGCCTAATTTAGCTCTAAAAATTCTTGTTGTCTGAATGTGTTTGACTTCTATAATTCTGAATCGATGACCCAGAACAAGCATGCAGCAAGTCAAAGTCAGAGAAAAGACAGAATTATTATTCCCATACTAGTTCTAGGTCAGTGCCAGTTGGCTTTTTCAGTATGAGAGGTAAACAGCTGGAGCCTGTGTATATCATGCAAAGCAGGATTTAATGAATGTGTCATTTCTGCATAAACTTAATTTATTATATCAGGAAATGTCGAAGTTTTGTTCTTACCACTTTAATTGGTCTCAGAGAGGAGATGCTGTCGCTTTTTCGGCTGTTAGTCCAGGAGTCCCAGCGAGGATATTCTCCCTTCTCAAAGACAAATTGTTCTCCCTTGCAGTTTTGTTGTTCGTATCCTACCCAGCTGTGGAAAAGAAGAAACATTACATTTCTGGATAGTAGTGCCAGCCAGGCCTAGGTAATTTAAGATTACTGCTGAATATTTAATACCTATTCTGAAATATTTGGTTATTTAGGTCAACAGAGACCTGGCTAAAATGTAATTTCCTAAAACAATACTAAGGCAAGAAGGCTTTGCTTCTTGTCTAATTTAAACAAAACTGGCCACAAGATTAGTTGCCACCACTCAAACATCACAGTCAAGAAATTAAGAGAATGGGACTCTGGATGGAACTGTCCCCATATTGAAATAAATAAAAACTGATTTGCAAAAGGAGTAATGGATGTTCATTTAACTAGACAGATGTTCATTTCCGAGTATGGATGTTCACCTACCTTGATACATAATCAATTGCACAAGGGAAATGGAAAACAAACAGAATTATTGGCTGAAAGTTTTCACCTCCAAAATGCATGCTAAATTTATAAAACTCCATACCTTCCCAGCGGTATTTGTAAAAATGTGGTATACAGGTTAACCACTACTTTTTAGGATGTACACCATTTATATTTTTATTGGCAATCATTATGTCATTATGAACATTATAGTTCTTTGCAGGATTTTTGTCAGAAGCATAATACACTCGTCAGATACTAGCCTTGAACCAATAATTGAACAAGAATCATCTAATGTGTGAATGTAGCAAAAATAGTGAGCACGGGACTGCACTCCTATAGTAAATGGCAAGGGACACAACATAGATTTCTACATCGCTCCTTCTCACTGTATATTTTATTTTAAAGTAAATCGGGAGCAATGAGTCTCAGCTTCATATCTGCTCTAACATAATTCTGTAATGCAGAGAGTCGGGTAAAAGTTACACATGCATTATATTTTTGTTTTCCCTTATTAGCTTATGAAAACAGCTTATGATATTAATATGGAGCTAATAGTAGTAGTTGGTCACATTTAACTTGTTCTGTACTTTTGCAGAAGTTTATAGCTTACTCAGACCTTTTCTTTATATCTAATGCTTGTCAGAACCATAACCCAGCATTTATAGCCACATGGGTAACTCCCATTAATTGAAACAAAATGAAGTGTGTCAATGCAAATGCTAATTGTCCAAGATTATTATGTGTACTGTAAAAGTTTGTGGAAAGATTGTGTTCCATTTTCATATATAAATGCCAGGAAGTCTGAAACAGCTGATATTCCTTTGATTTTCATGGTTGAAGGTGTAAATTGCTGACAAACCACCAGGTTAGAAATGTTAAAACACCATTATTTGTAGGTGACAGATAGATTTAAGCTCCCTATTGTGACCTAGATGGCCTCTTTTAAGCTTTTTGCAAACCAGTTGTTTTCTTTGTCAACCTCAAATGTATTGTGTAGGAACTGCTGAGTCCTGTCCTGCAAAGTTCACCCTATTATGTTGGTCATCTGTTTGTTGATATGTTGTTTTGTCCACTCAATATAAACAGCATATACTTAGTTATTTTGCTTTTATGTTTGTGTTCTGTTTTTTCTTTTGTACTGGATGTACCGGCTACTGTTTTAGTGTATTGCTAGGCAAAATGCAAGGATGCAATGTTTTCTTTGCTCAGAGTTTTTCTCACATTCCAGCTACATAAAGGATGACTACATTATATTACACCATGTGTTTGGTGTCTCCATTCTTTTCAACACTTCTGTGTTTATGCTTGACTTTGCGAATGTTTAAAATAATTACAATCTGGTTACCCATTGCCTTTCAAAGAATTTCTCAGATGTCATTGACCTTTGCTTTAGACACGGTTAATTGTTTTCATTTCAGCCTGATGTTACAGAGTTCTAATAAACCTTTAGATTGTGTTCCAGTTGGTGGTTGGAGTCAAAGCAGATACCGGTTTGCTACCTCCATCTATCAAACATAAAACTCAATCCAAAAAAGGTAATGTGTTATTTTTTGTATCTCCCAGTGCAAACTTTGTTTTATCCACTGAGCGTATGTGTTCACTGGGATCATGAAGTTCAGATGTTCTTATCTTTGACCCAGTTGTCATCCACATACCTGAATCAATGACTTCACGTTGCTCCCTGAATGAGTTGAATGCTTTCCCTATTTAATGCCTCCTTTTACAGGTTGGCTATAATGAGAGATACTGGGGATCCTTTTGAACTGGCATGTTTCTGTCTAATTATGTGGGGTTGAAACAAAGACTCAACTGGGAACATTCTCGGTCTGGCTTAGAGTTCTGTTTGGCATTCAAGAGTCTTTACTCATACTCATGTTTCTTTTCAGCCTCAATAGCCTGGTATACAAGTAATAATGATGTGACATAATTGGACACTACTGCTGCTTCTGGCTCTTACATCAATCTATGTGCCTTGTTGAAAAGGTTTTTTAGAGTTCTGAATACTGTGTACTCTATTGTTAACTAGGTTGGTAGGATAGTAGCCAGATACTAAGTGATGTCATATGTGACAGAGTTCATTCTGCTTGTTTAGGATCTTGTAACATCTTTACCACAGCAATTTAAAACACAATTCACACCTTCCACCATGCAAATCAATGGGTTAATACCTGTTATGGACCTCTTGTCACCAAATGATTGGGTTAGGTATTTAGAAAATGGCTCTAAAAAAGAGAGTGGCTATAAATGCCAGGGTATGTTCGTGACTTAGTGGCTTAGATAAGCCATGAATGTCCTTTAAAGTAAATGAGTTTGAGCTCTACTGTAGCTGTGCCACCTGTTAAATTTAATGTTATTTAAAAAAAAATAGTTGCTAGTCAAAATATATTTTCTGTGCAATATTATCTTGAATGCAGATTTCTATAGGTAAACATAGTCCTTAATGTCATAGGATACAATTATGTTATATACTGCAGTAAAATGCTCTAATACATACGGTCCAGAGTGTACGAGGATAGAGCCAACTTTCTCCATACCAGCCTCTTTTAGGTTGGTACAGGGTCCACTGAGTTCATGACAGCGGCCTTGGAAGTTTTCTTGCTCAAAGAGCACAATCTGAAAGTTGAAACATTTTAATGTTCTTAGAAATCATACATTTTGTAAAACGCTGTTTAAAATGTAAGCTTAGTCACCCAACACTCCTTCCTGATCAGTGCTATTACTAAAAATCATACTAGATCCTACCATGAATAAAACACTTCCCCATCTGCTTAAAGCTGGTAAGTATTTGAACGCCTTTGTTCCACATTTCACTCAAGAGGATAGGGAATTTGGAAATATATATTTGGTAAAAAAATACCAACAAGAGTAAGCATGGGTTTAACCTAGCCAAAAAAACACTTCTACCATTAGACACCATGGGCTTGTGTCCATGGGAAATATAGGCAAAGATGACGTTTTTGCTCATATAGCTATTAACCACACATTTTTATCCTATCATCACCACACAACTTCAATATCTTAATAAAAAAAAAAACAACACAATGTTCTAAGCTTGTTAGGAACCAATAAACATGTAAATGGCCTGTATAGAGGTGGCCATGGCTGAGTGAGGTTCTTGTGGGTACCAAAGATCAAATGCCTACAGGTTTCAGTGCTGCAAAAGTGACCCTATAACATAATTTATTATTATAGGGTCTTTGTCATCTTCAAATCACCATAATTCCACCACTGAGAGCTGTTTTCATGGAAGATAAGCCTGCTACATTATAGGTGTTAACACAAGTTTTATATTACATGAACATTTTATAGTATAATACTGTGCTCTTGGGTACCATGGCAGAGCTTCAGTTGCTATACTTTTGTCTTTGTAAACTAATTAGAATTAGCCTGGCTTTCATTAACAGGTAGGCTGAAAAACCACCTTGCACACACAAACATATGCGATAAGGCCAAGCCTTGTACTAATCTACAAAAATTAATAAATGTCTCCTAGAAGAAAGAAATCTGCAAACCAATCAAGAGGAATGCCAGAATCATTCATGTCTCTTTAATGTTATCAGATTGACTCTTTATGGTTGCCAGGCTTGCTGTTTCTAACATAAATATAAATGCATTATTGGGATTAATGTGCATTATCTCTACATAGACAAATTTGGTGTTTGTTAATTTATTCAAGGAAAACACAGAAGGTCACATTGTTATACGTATGGATTTAGAAAGTTGTTAGTAACAAACTTAAAAGCAGAAAGCCATTATTATTGTTGTGACTAAATACATTTATATTATGTAACTGAATAAATTATCAGGTCACCAGTTTTCTTTGTGTTGCAATACTACTACTGATCTGTCTCTGATGTGAATGATGGCAAAGTTGGCACCTTACTATTAGCAGAATTATCTGCTATATTGTCATCACATGGCCAGCTTTAGATTTTCTGTATTACTGTAAGATTCAACTTTTTTTGTTTGTAATCAATTCCTCAGTTGTTAATATCATACAGCATCGAAATGAGTGAATTTATAAACTTGAACCTCTACAAGCACATAAATAAATGAAAAAAAACATACACTGCCGATATCAAAACCACCACATATGTAGATAGGTAAACTGCACTTACATTCACCTTCTAGAGGAGTGATTATATTAACCACTTCAGATAGTTTAGAGAAGGTGTCATAGAATGAGCATGAATGTGAGGGATGAATGTGTGGGTTTTAAAGGGACATTGTCACTTTGCCCAAAACAGGCAGAATAAGTGTCCTTTCAAAAAACCAGCAATTGTTTTACATTCCCCTTCAATTCCCTGTGTTCTGGCAGTGCAGGTAATAACGCAGCAGTTCTGATCCGACATTGGTACATGTCTCACAGGAGCTGTTCCCTGTCTCAGAGGTCAAATGATACAAATTTACAGTAAAAGAGCACAGATATGTTTCCTACTGCTGATCATGTCACAGCAAACACCATTGTAAGCACTGACTATTGACTGTATAATAAGTGTTAAGGGGCTCCAGGTTGGGATCCAAGGAAATACAACATGTGCTCAATTTTATGTCAATAATAAACACAGCAGCATACTGATTACTTTTATGATATTTTCCTGAACTTGAAACACACAGATTGAACAAGGCGCCTAAGCAGTATGTTTTTATTCTTTTTTCACAAATCTCCTTCTATTAAACTACTACCGTATGTAACAAAATAATGAATATCTTTATATTGCAAAGCAGATAAATGTTTTATTCGGGATTGTTCAGTTTTTGCCTTTATCACGTCTTTTACGCAGACTATTCTTTAATCATAAATATACAATAATAAGCGGTAGCCCTATTGCCATTTCTGGTGATTCTACCCTACAAAACACAATGACATTTTTTAGCATTAAATGTGAGTAAGGTAAACAAATGACCACACTATCCTTTCTTCTAGAACTGATGAATGTTGCGAGGTCTGGAAAAATCTGCTAACAGCATCCAGTTATAGTAGGAGCTGGCAAAAACTGAAATATCGCTCACTACCTAAAACTATGCATACTTACCTACACAGTGTTTCTCAACCATTTTAACATGGGGGAGGGGGACCCCTTGATATAACTTTCAGGTCTTCAGGGAACCCCTGTTATATTTATTATATCTACAGCTCACTGTACGTTAGTGTGGTGGTCAGTAGGAAGAATGCTTCTCACATTACTGGCTATTCAGAACAATGTCACTGTCATTGGTATCTCTGAAACTGGCCTGAGAGGCACAAATTGCTCACTGCTCAAGGAACCCCCAGCAACCTCCAGAGGAACCGAGGCTGAGAAACACTTCTTTATTCTATGGAGAACTGCTCGTACAAGGTTTAGAGTGTAGACTTTGACTCCATACAGTAATGAGACCATACAAAGTACACAGGAATCCTTTAGATGTTAGTTTGCTGTAGAAAGATCCCTAAAATATTATTGTGATTGGTTGATATGGGTTATGGTTTTCTTTGTTGGGAACCTTCTAAGCATGTTCAGTTTCCTGAGTTAACACAAACAGAACATGTAAAATAAAGCTATAAGCTTATGGTTATGGCATAGAAATCGTCCGCATGCAGCCACCTATAAATGCATACACCTTTGATATTGTGGTTTACAATGGTGTTTACAACCAATACAATGCTGTAAGTAGTATCTGATAATGATGGATCTGCCTTGGTGGTTGACCAACACCTGCCAACCGCCTGTCAATGATAAAAACACTCTCCTTCATTCAAGTAATGGAGAATAGGGAAAGTGGTAAATTATTGGTTGGTGGACTGTTAAATGCCCAGTAACTGTGCCTTCTACATATAGAAAAGCACTCATCTGAAATCTTTCAAAGAAACCAGCATATTTACACTAAACCATACTGTGAAATATGAAGCATGGCATCATTGTGGTCATATGGTGTTTGTTATAGAAAGCAATATAAAAACTTTAACAGAGCAGGTGTTAGTATGTTGTCAGTGGTAGTGCTAGTACAACCAATACTACTGTACCAGATGGCCTGATTAAAATGACAGGGCCCCATAAAATCGCAATTGTGTCTATCCAGTAGAGACAAATTGTCTATGACAAGTAGGCACCTAATTTTGCTGGGATTCCCTGTCATTTCCTATGTGTGTTTCTGGTAATGATTAACAAACAGACAAACACATAAACAATGAAAATTTACCTGCAGTGAATAGATTTTGTTCTTTTTAGGTTTGTCTAGTGTTAGGGTTAGCATTTTATGAAATGGTAAATTTAAAGGACCAGTCCAATTTGCAGTAAAAGTATAATGTTGGTATTAATGTTATATAAAATAATAGGTCTTAGTGCAGTATTAACTTCTATTTCCCAAATAAACACATAACTTAGTTCTGTTCACATTGCACAAGCAAACTGGTACTTCTTCCTATCATATAATGTAATATGGAAATTTCAATTTCTGTTTTCACTTACCTTTGAGCTAGGTTGCTGTTGTTTAGTGGCAGGGGATTGATGGTCAGATGCCATTGTTACTCTGATATTTGGTTCCTGGAAAAACAAAACATGACAACATGATCAAAATTGTATTCGAATGTATTATTTATTGACACCCCGCACCAAGATCAACTGCTTTACTTTTTACCTAATTTTTTTCTCTGATTTATTATTTTTTAGTATTTATGAATGACTAGATACTTTTAATCTACAAATCTCTGTACATAACACAAGAAAAATATGGAATAGCAAGCATTTAAACATGTGAAAGTCATGTCAAAGATTAGGTAACAGCAAAATCTGAAACATCAACAATATACTTATAGCACAATATTCTCACTAGAAATATCTTTTTCTTTAAATGGGCTCCATATTTTTCATATATGCATATAATAGTTTATTTAAGCATTCTTCTATTCATGTGTATTTTATTGTACCAGTGACCCATTCTTTAAATAATCTTGTTAAAAATAAAAAATCTAGACGAGTAAGGAATGGATTATTTTTTTCCGAAGGAAAATATATATTTCAATAATTGTGTGCTCCTTAGTTTTATCCCTATTATGCAATGTTAACCAATTTATGGTATTACTAATAAAGTTTTAAGTGTGAAAAAAAGTTTAAAAATCTCTGCACAATATTTTTTAATGTCTTCTATGTTTCATACATGACGCTGTAAGATAGCAAGCAAATTAGGACATAGGGGACATAAAAAGACTCCCGTAATAGTTTTTATTTGATTTCATTTTATATTTTTAACCCTGTAACAATGTATTAGTGGTCATACTGAGTATATCATAACTACAATTTTTTATAAAGTTTTTTACATTTGCTGCACAAGGTTAAACTGCGCTTCAGAGCTACTCATTGCATTTCACAAAAACAGTACCAATGGAATTTACAATACACAACAAACATAAATTTCCCTACCATTGTGAAATAGGAAAGCACACATTAAATGTTTTGATGACTATGAAATATACATTAATATCTATGCTGATTTGTTTGTTTTAAATATTCAAACAATTCCAAACTAGATAAATGAAATGAAATAGAAAGTATTAGTTTCTATATCTTTTTTACTTTTTCTACTAGTGTCAGTATGTATGACATAATTCCAACCACCACTATTTATTATGAAGTTTTTAATTACTACTGATAATATCATTGCTGCCTCAGAAGCAGACAGTTTATTTATTACCTAATTTTTAAATTGTTCACATTCTACATTCTACAAATTGTAAATTACAAAATTAAACAATGGATCATAAACCGTTACTTACAAACTTACTTTAGTGACTTTTTAAAATAAATTCAATTTTCTTTGTAATTTTATGATGGATTGGAATTCTAAAAAAATAGATCTCTGCCTGGGTCAGAAACCATGCATAACTTTTTCTTCTTAAATATTTAACTTGTATGTTGCTTTCCTTGATAACACTCAGATCAGAGCCAAAAGAGTAAAATCCAAGAAGTAAGCAGATCTTACCCGTATGCCAGTACCCGCTTGTTCCAGTAAAGGGGCCTACTGCACCGGGTCACATTTATACTGGACGTAGACAGGAGAACAGTGCCAGGACTATTTACAAAATAGTTCCAGCGTGATGCAAAGCGATAATACTGGATTACAGTTCCAATGAAAACCCAGCTCTGCTGATGCACAGCCTGCATTGTTTTAAGAAGCAAAGAGTTGAAGAATTATTTCATTAGCTTTCACATTCAGCTGGCCCGGCATTGTTTGGTCTGTTGGTTGGGAGATTTGAACTTTGCATGCATCAGCCCTCTGAATGCCAAGACCTGGAACATCTCATCTGAACAATCAGAGCAGCCAGCCAGTTATGCTTCGGGGCTTTTTGGAGCCAGCAAATGTGTCCCTTGTAGAAGCTGCACCTAGCACAGGACAGGAATTTAGAGTGGAAATCATTTAGTTATCATACTCTGAACTCTAAGTATTTGGAAAGTTTATAAAACAAACTCCAAGCTTTAATTTTATAATTTAATTAAAACCTCTACTGAACTCTGATTTATATATATAAATTGGGCAAATGCATCGCAAGTCAACAGGATGGTAAAAAGCAATTTATGCTGTAATATTTTTTTTTAACTACAAATGACTTTTATGACTTTTACAGAAGCTTTTCTTTATCTACTATTCATCTTTACATTTATAAAGAAGGTAAGCAGAACTTAACTATGATAAGTGTTTGCAGAGAAGTAAATACATTTAAAAGCTGGATACCTGTCAGTCAAGTTATAAAAAAATGATGTTTGGATTGAATTGAAAGTTTACAATTCATCCACGTTCTGGTCACCCAGGCATAAGCAAGCATTTAGCAAATCAGAGTAGTCTCCTAGAGATACAAATGCATTTACCCTTGCAATGTGGGGTTTCTCCTGAATTTCAGCTTTAAATATACAATGTTTTTGTAATATTTCTTTGATTTTTGATTGAATGTTGTAAGATAATTTTCTGTGATTTCCGCCTCTGTTTCACTGTTATGGTTTAGCATTCCAAGCACCCTCGATAGACTTCAGAGTACTTATTTTATGTTTTTTTAAAGAAAATGGGAGTTTCTGTAATCCTTATTGTTTATTCTGGGTGATAGTACTGCTCCCCCATAGGTACAACACACTGTGAACAGAACAGGATCACAAACTCCTGAAACTGCAGATTCCTGTAGGGGTATTGTGTGAATATGAGAAATTAAAGCTAATGCAATTGATTCAAAAGACACATAAATGTAAAATTAAAATGTAAAATATAAAAATTAAATGTAAAATGTCTGCATTAATTTACCATATTCTACCACACCATGATCTGGCCTACACATGAATGGCATAATATGTTGACACTAAGTTATCAAAGTTCATATAAATAAAAATACCGGAGTTCACCGCAGCAACCGATCGTGGCTTTTGCCAGACATTACCTAGACTAGCTATATTCTATATTCTCTCTGTAACATATCAATGAATCCCTGTTATGAAGGTATTAATGTTATGTCTCTTCATTGGCCAACCAGATGTCAGCTTTTACCAGTCTGATAAAGTTGGAAAAACTAAAGCTCACCTCTGATCATTTACTAAAAATCTCTCTGCATCTTTGTCCCTTGTATGTATTTGTATCACACAGCATGGCACATGCAAAAGACTGAATAACCCAACTCTAATTGATCTAAACTCCTAAACAAGCACTTTAACTTACTGATGTATAACGTAGATCGCACTTTGTTTAATATAAACTCATTTTTGGTAACTTCCACATACAGGTATACTCATTCCTACTTTTATTGAACCCTCCAAACACATGGCAGTCAATTTCAGCCAATTTCAAGCCAATTTCTAGTAAATGACGGAAACTTGCCAATCTAACACTCACAGATTGAAAATAAAACAGAATGCTTTGGTTTATGTAAAGATCTAAATGAAAAAGGATGAAGGCATTGAACAACAATAGAAGTTTCACTGAGGCAGTTTTGATCCCTACTTTTTGTGGTTGATCAAAACCACTATTCATCTGCTTGCTAATTTTGACAAAAATTAGATTTGAGAGTTTATCACATGAATGGCCGGCTTTGTAATAAATATAGATTTTCTGTTGATTCATCCAAGCTAAAAAATTAAAGGAAACTTCTCCAGAATGAAAGTTATTGATTTTCAAACTGTATTTCTGCTTTAAAGTACTATATATGCAAACCCTAACAATAAACTTATTTTATTTGGTTCTTTTTGGTGTGTTAAATATAGCATATATATATTTATCGGATAAGTTAGTACTCATCAATCATGTCTGAAATGTTGGGAGCTAATGTGCCTATGCTGACTGTTATCAGTCCATGATCTGATCTGAGCATTGTCATCCTAGGACAAGAAGTGTAATATTGGCAGAAATATTAGGTGGCAATACAAAAAAAGATGCAGTCAACACATCTGCAATATATCATTGTTTGCTTGATGTAGATACACTTTCGGAATAGTCTCTGTGAACAGAAGTAAAACACAACCGCTGTGTAACACTGAGACATAGGAAGCAGTGCCTACATATGTAATGTGGTTGTGCCATGTATGTATATACTCACCAACTACACATGGAAATATTATTTAAAAAAATCCATGCATATATTTATGTACAGTATATATAGTGCATGTTAAAGAGTTACTTGAAAAGATCATTCCATTTTAAGCACTGTTAATGGGCAGAAAACTGAGCCCTTTATTCCTTCCCCCACTGCAAATATGTGAGGAAGGAGACGGCAATGAAACCATTTCAGTTTGTTATTTCAACACCTTTGTGGTTAACAAAGGGAGGAGATGGTCCTTAGCACACATCCTGTTAATGCGTCTTTGTGAGAACAAAAAACCTGACAAACTGCAACATAAATGCCACCATATAGAATCAAGCGTACTTCTTTATGCTTCTAAGAGAACCTTATAAAAAAATCACTATTTTCTAATTTAATTTAAAGACATAACAAGAAACAAATTACTATGAGATGCTTTTGGTGCAGAATATGATTCTGCAATACCCAAGGCAGCATTTTAAATGTGTTCCTTATTTTGCATTTGCAATAAAGAGAAAACTAGCCTGGGAATTAATATGACCATTTTACTATGTTTGTTGATTCCTCATTTTCAGCTCCGTGACTTCTTATTTGTTATTATGGGTTAGGGCTCTTACACTCTTACAAATAAAACTATCTTTATGTAATAAAATTATTAGTGTTTCTGCTGTACATAAGAACCATAAAGAAAACGAACTTGGTGGAAAAAAAGTATAAAGAGCATTCAGTAAAAGAGCTGCAATGCCACAGCAGTTTTACCTACCAAATAGTATATCTGGCTATTTAGTATTTAGTATATTATAGACGCATAAGCCTTCACTCTACTCCCTCCTCCCATCACTTACTTGTTATAACAATCACATATAGGTCAATTATTTGGCTACCAGTACTGTACTGTATATTGTACCCAAATCAGTTGCAGTTTGCATTTAGATAAAGATACATTTAAGGTTAAATCAGTTCCGTTGATACAAAAAAGGAAAAAAAGTGTAAACCATGTAAACATGGTTTATTATTTTCTTTTCAGTTCAATGGTACTCAAGTCTCTATTCCCTGAGGAAGCCCCTTTTTGGGCGAAACGCGTCTGGAAATTTGAGACAATGAGAATTCTTTGAGTATATTACCATTCATTTTTGTGTAAAGAACAGCTGTTATATGATAATTATGAGAATTATATGTTCAGAATTCTTACCTAGTACACCATGAAATACCAAAGAAACCTATTTGTCATTCATGTATTATTTTATTGTTTGTCCAATATACACACTATAAAAAATATCTTTACACTTTAGAAATTCTGCCACAAAAAGCCTGCCTTTCTTTCCCTTATTCTCTTCTTTTAACTTCAGGCTTGGCAATACAATAGAACCCTTAAAGATCCATTAGTGAACAAATCACTAATGACAAATCACTAGTGAACAAATCACTAACAAATCTAAGTGAAAATTAATTAGAGTAAGTCATGGTTTAAAAAAATGTATTTTTTTCTGTTTATGTACCACTGTTGAAATGTCCCTTCACCTGTCCCAAAAACACAACAGGATGTTTGAGGGAAATTCCCTTCTTAGACATTTGTTCCAAGAACAAGCGTCCTTGAAAATTAGAAAATTTCACTTCAGCTTTTGTTCTATAAACATCTTTAACAGTTTACATTTTCTCTCACTTTCTGTTTCAGTGACAGTAATCAGCAGTACAATTACAGGGGTGGATTCCCCAAAGCACAGAAGATGCAGTAAAAAGATCAAATATTGAACGCTTTCCTCTCCAAAACTAAAAATCAAATGACTTTGCTTAGAAATACATGTTATATTGGGGGGATAATGTCAGTGCTACCATAGCTCAGAACTGCTTAGTAAAGTTGCTGTGGGGTACCAACAAACAAGGTGCCTGTGAGAGTAAGGAAATAAGTAAAAATTATTTTTATATTCCCCCTAGACAAAAGTTGGAAAGGGTTATTCTTAATGAGTTTGAAAGATTAGGGCTTTGCAGCAAATTGGTTGTATAACAAAAGAAAATGTACTAACATGGTTTACTATAGACAAAAAATGATTTTTATGTTGTCAAAACTAAATAACAAAGGGTTCCCATACAAATTAGGAAAAGAGTATTGTCCATTAATCAAAAAATATATTCTCGTGCCTAACGCATTTCGCCAAAAGGGTTCATCAGGGGAGACAGAGCCATCAAACTAGGTAATTGAAGTAGTTGAGGAAAAGACAAACATATCATTGCAGGTACAAATAGTATATTTTGCATTAAAGGTATGTATTTGCTTAAAAAAGTCCCCCTAGACAAAAACAAGCTGTTACCCCCTTCAGTGCAGTCAAAGTCCCACTGCATGGGCAGTTTTTTTTTTTCTAATTAAAACGTGTGAATTATATCCAAACATGTTTGTTCCCCCTAATATGATGATTAGACTGGTTTCTTTGACCAACCCCTTTGTAATTACAAAGAAACAAGTGTTTTAAAAGTCTATTTAACATAGGGTTCAAGGAAAATCACATTGCAAATATGGTGGATATGCAAAACACTGCTACAAAAAGATTGTCAAACCTGACCAAAGAGTAAAAGAGCGTTCTCTGTGCTGTACCCTGGCCAGTGGAATTAATGAACTCTTCCTGAAACTTTAAACCTACAACTAAGTGAAGTAGGATCGTTCCTTCTCCTGTTTGAAAAGCTTATCCTTTTCACTGGGAACTTCTTTCCAACTTTTCTTGAACCCTCTGTTAAATAGGTATTGAAAACATTTGTTTCTTTTTTTTTAATTAGTTAGGCCCCTTTTAGATAATGTATTGCATACTGCAATTTTGTTGGGAAGCCATATGTTTTCTTGCAGTTGCCCTTGCAATGTGCGTTTGCAAGGGTTCCTGGAAGTAACATTTACCTTGTGGCCATGTGGGGAACCACCACAAGACTAAAAAAGGCCTTAGGCTTTACGTTAAAACACAGTTGCGCAGGCTTCTTAACAATTCTTGCATGCTGGTGGACGGGACATGCTATGAAGTACATTTAGGTACTTCAGTGTCATTACAAAGATGATTTAACAAAACGCAATGTTTACTTCGTCTATCATACATACACACATCTCTGGAGTCGCTCCAAGGGCACCCACACCTGGCTTACCTGAAATGCCATACACAAGATCAGTATCCCACCCAGACTGCTTTACATGTTTCAAACACTGCCCATTATCATACGTTATCAATTTTATTGGACCACACCCAGGGCATTGATCACCTTTGGGCTCTAAAGAAATAAAGGTAAGACTTCTATTTATTCATGAGGTATGTTGAAGGTATAGGATTTTTTCTGATTCCATCAAATACTGCCACACATCACACCTTTCCTGAGTTTGGTGGTAGCTTACCAATATAGGTCACCTTAGAACAAAAAAAAACACTAATATTCTATGGTACTGTACACTATAGTTAGTAAAGAAGGTCAATGACCTTTTTAGAAACCACTATAAAGATTGTTGCCACTACAGAATACATCACCTCCTCAGAACACATAGTTACAGGGCTAACCCCTGTTGTAGGTAGCCAAGATTTTTCACTGGAAATGTTAGAAAAAAACACTTTTTCACTACTAGAACCTTTCGCCCTAAGACTATTGGATGGTGCTTTCCTTATGTCAGAAATCCAGGCAATGACCATACCTCCTGTACATTGATGGAATAAATTGCAAACATAACGTTTCCTAATTTCCCAGTTTAGTTCACTACAGAAACCCTATGCCCATACAGATGTGCAGAATCTGGTGCACTTTCCATTCCCTCTCTAAAGTATACACTCTTCTCCCATGACCTCCAGATTCCTATATGCCATCCAAAGTTTTTAGATCCAAAGGGATCTAAAAGCCAACTTCTATAGGGCAAAGGGAAATATTTTATACTTTGCATATTGTTTTGCCATACCTGGTTCTAGGTGTTTGGTTAATAAAACCTGATGGTACATGGTACTGTCTCACACAAATTGTGAGACTGAGATATAAACAATTTCCCCCATCTGTCAGGATTAGGCTCACCAAGGGCAATGAATCTACAGCAACTTTTAATAGTCAGGAAAAGATTCACACATATATGGTTTTTTGGGTTTTGGACATTTCTGAGACTACAGAAGCCCTGGTTACATATACCTTGAAACCTGTGAGGCTGTGTGCCTCCAATGCTGATCTAGGGTGCTTACCTCCAAATACCCCCTACTACTTTCACTATATTATTAAAACGGATATCGACTTTCTTGCATTTATTTAGGAATACTGTTACAACTAATGCTTTATTTGCAAGATATACAAGCTTGTCACATGGCTGAAAAATGTTCTTTAAGAATTGTATTTAAAAAAAAACAGGTATCGTAGGTAAGAGGATTTTCTCATAATAGCTGTGGAAAGTTGAGACCTGGATCTGTGAGACCAACTTCTTAGCAATAAGAAGAGTCCCCAAGAAAACAAATTTAGTTTTATTACTTTTTATTAGAGAGTATGAGGACAATGACATGCATATGTTCAAACAATACAATAACAACTGAAGTATCAAAGTCTAAAAGTAAACAAGAAAAAAACTTATATTGAATTATTGCATAACTATTCTTTATAGGAAAATGGAACACAAAAACCAACAAACTGTATGTTCAGTACCTAATCCTATACCGGGATGTCTGTTCAAATAATTTATATAATAGCATGTTTCATCTGCAGGGGCAAAGTGTGAATAAAGGATTCCCATATGTGAAAAAATGTTTACACTCATAAATCTATTCTTCTAATTTAGACCCAGGTCATTGGAAAAGTTTACAGTTTATTTTTGAACATAGTAAATAAAGGTGAATCCGGGTCTATACATTTCTGCAAAATTGTTTTTTTTGTGTACAGGGATGAAAGGAAGTTTCTACAACCCCAGGCAACACCCTATGCAGATTCTGCACTCCCAAAATTGTCCATTCAGGAGAAATTGGCAAAAAGTGGTGGCATAACCAGCACCAGAAGTCTCCAAAATGATTTAATTTTAGGACAATCCCAGAACACATGGTATACGTCAGCTTCTCCCCTTCTGCATTTTGAGCAACTAGAAAAGGTGCTAAAGCCAATGAAAAAATTAGGTGACAGTGAATGTTGTATTATTCACAGGAGACATATGGAGTATGAAAGAGGTGCTCAGACTGACGACTGACTGTGCGACCTGGACTGCAAATTCATCTAATGAACATCATCTGGTTAACCTATTATTAATATTATTTTAAATAATAAACAGGATTTATATAGTGCCAGCATATTACGCAGCTCTGTACAATAAATAGGGGTTGCAAATGACAGACAAAAACAGACAATGACACAGGAGGAGAGGACCCTGCCCTGAAGAGCTTACAATCTACACTTCAGTCTTCTACTGTTCACATATAGGTAAAGTTGTGTTTTTACTTTAGATAGGTGTGATGTTTGCTAAATGTCAATTGCAGTTTTGTGGTTGTTACTGCAGAGATGAATAGTGAACCTAAAGGACAAGGTAGGACAAGTTTATTAGACGAAGGATGGTTCCTATTTGGACATCATATTTCTTTTCGTTTATTGGGTAGAAAATTGATAAACGTTAAAATTAGGGGGAGAAAAGCATAGAATGCAGGCAAAAATATACAAATATTGTATGAAAATATAAAATGCTGCAGAACAAAGTTGTACTTTACCTCCACTGATATTTATATTTATGAAGTAGGTGTAAGTGATTGTTCTCTGTGATTGTTATAAGCCACATGAATTGTTTTATTTTTGAATTGTAATTTATCACAGAGTTCTCGTCAGTCTAAAATAAAAGTGAAAATATTTTTCAGTCACATTTTCAACTAACAAAATAGAAATGAAGCCCCTACTTATTCAAGAGACCTGTCAAGTGGTTCTTGAAATGATAAATGTGAAGAAGCACAAGGAACACCCTTGTTGTATCTGTTTCCAATTGTGAATGTAATTATGTGACACTGCCTCCATCTGCTGGATAAAGTTTATTGCACAGTTTGTGTTTGTATTATATAAGATCAGATCTGTGTAGTCTTTTCAGTTTGTAATTGCATGAAAAAAGTCATCATATACAACAACTATGTCATTTGTGGACGAACTACAACATTGCAAATAAATCCTTGAGGTCCATACAGGTGATTTTGCATAGGCTGAGATGGTATTTATATGCTGCAGACAGGAAGAATCAAATCCTTTCCCCCATTACAGACATTACAACAATTCCCAAAGTAGGGGCTAAACTTTGCCAGACATTTGTGACTACAACTAGAACTATATAATCATGAAGGTTTGTCTCCAAAAAACATCTTGGATAACCTAGGGACTTTTTAGGCCACACATTTTTACCATATTCCTCAATAATTCTTATTATAAAATATTTTTATTTAAACACTCTACAAAAAACAGTACTTTATGGCAATACAAAATACAATCTACATGTTTATATGTACTCAACGCGTTTCACAGATGCCTTCTTTGCTTCTTCAGCAGGAGGATATTCATAATCTAAAAACATTTGTTTATATGTTAAAATACAAAAAATTATACTTTCATATTCAAAAAAAACAAAACAAAATAAACAGTTTCCATTAATTGAATATACTGACTTAGATGTTTGTTCTATGTATGGATAGAGCCAGCGCAAAGATCTAAATGCAAAGAAGGAGGAAGGAAAAAGTGGAGATAAAAAAAAGGGGAACAAAGATAAAGGGCGTAGAAATATAAGGCGGGGGGCAAAGGGATCCTAAACAAGAGGAAAAGGATGGGGATGGTACATGTGAAAAATAGAACACAAAAGAAAAAAAACACCCCAATTTAAGCAAACAAAATTAAAAACAAAATGAAAAGAGACTATCTCTCTGCCAACTAGTCATGTGCCATTGGGCATAGAGGACCCATCATTCCCTGTCTAATTTCTAAGGTAGCCAGCCGGTTATTCCAATTTTACAGTACATATTATTTTGCAGTAAAACCCCGTTTGACCAGAGACAGCCTGAAGGAAAGATCCTCCATCAGCATTACTTTTTTGACTTTCCAGATCCAGAGGCCAATTGGAGGGGGTAGCAGACTTTTTCCAGTACAAGGAGATGCAAAATCTTAATTAGGTGGATTACATGGATATGCTATACTTATCCAGAGGCATTATGCAGCAGGAAGGAGGATTAATCAGCAGGGATAACACACTAAGTGAACTTTTACAAAACAGAGTGAACCTGTCTCCAAAGTCCTAAGTTCTGACAACACAGCTAAATGATATGTAAGGAGAACCCTGAATCTCTATCACCAGCATAAAGAAAAGAAATTCTAAACACAAACCTTACCATGGAAATCCTAGGAGTAAAAAAAGTACCGTATTTTTTGCCATATAAGACGCACTTTTTCTTCCCCAAAACTGGGGGGGAAAAGTTAGTGCGTCCTATATGACAAATGTGTTATAAAATAATTAAAATAATATACTCACCCGATACCCGATCCTGCGTGTGTCTCTGGCTGCATGCAGCGCGTGTCTCTTCTCTCCTCTGCCAGCGCGTGTCTTCTCCTGTCTGTAAAGCAGAGCGAAAGAAGCCGGCACAGCGCCACCTGCTGTTCCCTGTCCTAACTGCCGTAAAGTGGAAAAAAAGCACAGTGATCAGAAGGGGAATTTGAATGACACAGAGTGATCAGAAGGGAATTTTGAATGACACAGAGTGATCAGAATGGAATTTTGAATGACACAGAGTGATCAGAAGGGAATTTTGAATGACACAGAGTGATCAGAAAGGGAATTTGAAAGGCACAGAGTGATCAGAAAGGGAATTTGTATGGCACATGAGTGATCAGAAGGGAATAATCTTTCAGAATCTTTTTTTTCTAGATTTTCCTCCTTTAAAATTGGGTACGTCTTATATTCCAGAGCGTCCTATACGGCGAAAAATACGGTATATGTTTCAATTTTTACCTATTTTATGATTTTGGCCAGCCATACATGTGATTTATAAATAATCCTAGTCAATCAGACCTCTGTTGTTTTAGCAATTCGACTTCCTAGATTAGGCCCTTGCTCATGTTGCTGCCATTTTACTATGAGATGAAGAGGCAGAGAAGTCACAAAAGTATCTGCATTGCTAAACCAACATACTTTACGATGAAGAATGATTGTACCCTGTCTTGGTGTACAGTATTAGAAAGTGTGTAAATGACAAGCATGGCTATACAGAAATACGATTCCTGTGGCAGGTATACCAGTAAACAGCAGTTGATTTTTATCTATGTGTTTAGCAGCCTGCCTGAAGTTTGCCCTAAATAATAACCACTGGACTATGAGCGAGAGAAAAAAAGTTCATGTGTAGGATAAAAAGCAATGTGCATGCTTCGGTGTAATCAAGCAATGTGTGTATTAAAGAAAAACGTATCTGCAGCTCCTAATGGCCACCTATAATTTCCTTTGGGTAGTTCCTAAAGGCAGCAAACAAATTCTCTACTATAAGTTTCTCTCTCTGAAATTATCTGATGGAGTTACATTGTATGCTTCTATATGATGGATGTACAAGGCCACTGTTTACTGCTTACTGGAAGAATCTATGCCATTTTGGAGGAGTTGGTACCCCACCTAGACACTGTTTTTTTTCTGGAGTGAATGATGCAGTATATACATCCATGACAACAAAAAGCATGGCAGAAATGACCATTGGAAAAGGATTATAGCTATATGCATTCCTGTAGTAATTCCTACAATAATTATGTAAAAATTGTATAATTTGAATTCTTTTATACCATCTACCTGCAACTCACTCTAGAGTGACAATCACCTACAGTCACTCACCTTTGTCTTCCACTTCCATGCATTTTACTTTGTTGTAGCAGCCCAAAACACATCCTCTATACATGGAATCAAAATATAAATATGTTAAAGATATCATATCATATAAAGATATGTTAAATCTGCTGAATTATAAGACTTGCCCATTGGCAATGTATATATTGAGCTGAGCAAATCCCCATCCAAAAGTAGATGGGGGGATATCAATAGGATTTCATTTTTTTACTGTTCACCAATTATGAATAATGGATCCAAATGCTTTTCTGGATTGTTCTCCAAATTATAATTGTAAATGCTGATAAACATTTCTCAGGCTTCTCCTTAGAAATATTTAACACGTCCGTATTAATATATCTTTTTAAATGAAATGTATTGGTAATTTTAAAAGGAGTTGTGAAGAGGTTTTTTTTATATATTAAAAATCTATAGTTCCACAGCAAGTACACTTCCTGCTCCATTGAATAAATCTGGTGATGTCTGATTACATGGGCAAGCTTTAGAAATGAGCTCAGCTCCCACAGGGGGTAATATAGGAAAATTGTGCTAACAGTAAAATTACTTACTGACCAATCAATAACCTGTTATTTCCAAACCTGGAATGACAGTTTTTATTAAGTGTTTTACGCTTATTATTTATTAGGTGTTTGGCATTTCCATTGTTCCCAAAATAGTATTTTGTATACAGTCCAAAGTCTCATGTCAAGCTATCAAATTCAAACAGGTAAAATTCCCTAAAATTCCCTGATGGCTTGATGTCAATGTACCGTGACCGCCATATTTATTGCCCATGTAATTCTGGGCCAACATGATAGGAAGTGAACTGAAATCCGATGAAAAAAGATCAGGGATACTGGGGATGGGGAGAAAAGAGCTAAGTGATGCCAGATGTCCTCTAGCCAAAAGTCATCAAGTTGGCATTGGTTGCCTTATAAATACTAAAATGTTTTTCTAAAGTTAACATTTTATTTTTTAAAGCCAAACTAAGTTGAAATATTTAATATAAAGCTGTGTTACCTGACAAAGCATTTGTTGTTTTGTTCATCTATTGAGATTTTACTGGCCAGACAGCACAACCAGCTTGGTTACCGGACTTTTCTCCACTGCAATTAAGCACACCTTGACTGGACAGGAAAGGAGCAGCAGAAGACTGATGAGCTTCCCTCTCCTTTTCCTTGTTATCATATGTGTAAATAACATTTAAAAGTCTATTGTATAGGGAATTTACAAAAAGGCAACAACTGAGAACAGATTTAGGTATCTTCAATCTATGAATTTAAAAAGCCTATGTAAGTCTTCAAGACTTTAGGTAGTTAGATTATGAAGTTTTTTTTATGAATACCCAGTAACATGAATTATTGTTTCTATATGCTTTTTAGTCAACTTATCCTTCCATATTGGCCCTATTAGCACATTATGATATTACACCACAAATAGTATACCTTTCCTTTTTTACAGAAAAAAAGAATTCAATCCAACACCTTGATTTAGTGATGCAGTAACCTTTATTTAAGATTACAGACTGACACATTAAAGAGACGTTATCACATTTTAAAATCATATTATGCGTCTCTTCTTGCCGTGCTTGTCAGCAGAAGAGGGTGACATCTGGTGAGCTTGTTTTGTTCTCCTTCAGCTACTGACTGGGGCTGGGGCAGGGGCAGCAGCAGCTGCAGCCACAGGGGCAGGAGCGAAGCACCCACGCTTGTGCCACTGCATATCACGAATACGACGAACAGACTGAATCTGGGGCTGGTTGGCTTCCCAGTCATTCCAGTGTCTGTATTCATTCTTCTCAAATACATACTGACGACCTCTGTAGCCGGGGTATTCATAGCCTACCCATCTGAAATGAAGGACAAACTGGTTGAAAGAGGAGTTTCATGGTGTTTTCCAGGAACATAGAAATGGACAAAAACTACCATGTTATATAAATATTGTCTTAAAACCAACCTGATTAAATCCTTCCCATATGACCTTTGCAGCATACCCAGCAGTATGACATATTCTAAAGATAAAGAAGCCAGCCCTGACCACAATTCTGTCACTATATCTGCCATTAGATCAGTCTCTGCTGCCCAATAGGTTCCCAAGAGTTAGAGAAAGGTACGTCTATACCAAGATATGATTTACCTGCTAACCGGAAAAATCTCGGATTCTGCAAGTATTTGAATATTTCATTTTAAGCATCTCGTGCATGTCAAACTAATTTTTTCCTCTAACCATTTAGTAATATTAGGTCTTAATAGATTTTCTTTGGATGCTGTATATAGTGTGAGTTTCTTTATGTTTATTTTGCTATGTTAACTAAGACCAATCTCTGAATTAATATTTCGTTGAGTAACAGAATGTTAGGAATAAAATGGTCAATTAAAGTAAATGTTCTTACGTTCCATTGAGAACTTTAATACTGGCTACGCGGTCCTGGAAGCCATGAGCCCACAGACTGGGAACATCATCATCTACAATTTCCATCTTCCTTCCATTGAAGCCAGCATTCTCAAACAGGTGGATTTTGTGGTCAGCACTATCCTGTAAAACAAAAATCATATATATTATTGAAGAGTTTGACCGGGATGCATAATTAAAAAATTAGATAGTGTAAGACAAAAATTGTAGTCATGAGGATATATATAAATTTTATTTGGACGCATGGAGACCATCTAATAGCCTTTTTACGTTATGGATGTTTTATGCACATGGATGGCTGGCTCACCTAAATAGTTCTGTTCCTGGGAATATAGAGGAGTAATATTAATAATAATAATAAAGGACTAGATGCTTCTACCACTTCTTATGTTGGGAGGGAAACAAGAGTGATTAGGGCAAGTTTCTAACACACATAACCCACTTATTCTTCTGTTTTCCCATAGAGGTTTCCAGGGGCCTTCAATAAAAGAAGATCCCTGCCTGCAAACATCTGAATTGGATGATTACTATCCCATGTCCATGTATCAGTATATACAGCACTATGCCTGTACAGACCAATAAAACCCAATCATTACTATGAACTGGATTATTATGTCAATTATTCACATTACTCATAAAAATTAGTTTAAAAATAGAATTAGATTTTAATTAAATCCGACAGTTCTCTTTAATCTAGTATTTGTATGTATTTCTTCCTTTTTTGTCTTCTTTTTGATTACCTGAGCCTTACAATGCTGTTGTTATACTAAACAATTTAAAAGTTTGTGAAGTTTAAAAAATGAAATGTAGCAACCAATTTACCTATTTATTTATATTTCAGTGATCCACTGAACACTGAAAACATATTGCATTTAGTAAGTTGGTCCAGCTCACAGCATTTCCCTACTTACAATGTTCAAGGGACGGATGGACATCACATAGTCACTCCTGTGGCTGTTAGACCAGGTGTCCCATCGTGGATAGTCGCCTTTCTCCAGGACGAATTGTTCACCGGCAAAAGCTTGCCGTTCAAAGCTGAGCCATCTACAAGAGAAAGAGATAATAATGATTAATTTATTTTAAATGTAAGCAGTGACACATAGTTCTTTGTTAGTCATATTAGAAGCAGTGTTGTGCAGGGAATTACTTTATAAGTTTATGTGTGTTGTGAAGAGAGGGGCAACAATCAATGCATGAGACACAATGTAGTCCCAGCACTACAGACAATGAACACGTCCTTTCTGTCATTCTCAAGGATCGTGCTGACATTTTATTTATGGGAGACGTACTGTTAAGACAACCTTGAGTCTACAGTTATTCATTCTACTAGTTTACCAATTATTTGTTACCCTTAGTCTTTATCATATAAATCATACAAAATCCTTTTCTATTCATTCTATAAACATCACTGGTGTGTTAGCAGCTATAAAATATATATTGGTGTTTGCAATATCATAAAGTGACATGCTATCACCTATTAAATTGTCAATTTTAGGACAGAATAAAGTGACAGACAGAATGATGATTATTTGTATTGCTTGACAATTGTTTAAAAATAACTGTTCTGGATCTTTGTTTATATTAAATGTTTCTATCTTTAGATTTTAAGATCCTCTATATGTGATCAATCAGATCAGTGGTACTGAAATGCAGACAATAAATTTAAATTTATACAGATGTCAGTAAATGATCCCGATCTTATTACACACCGTGCATACCAGATGGAGCATACACTGCAGTTATAATGTTGTGAAACATCCACAATGGCTTCATGGCATATGCAAACTCAAGAACATCATTTTTTTTATTCCTGGCAGTAATGGAGTACTTTTTATTTACAGCAGTAATGTGATTTGGCAATACGCCCAGCTAATTTATGTATGAAAATTTTTAATTTAAATGGCCTTGAACACACACAGCCATTAGTTCTACTAGTTTAGGTATTGATTATGTGTCACCATAAACTCTCTTCCAGTAAACACAGATGACATAGATATTTACAATCACAAACAAAAAGTTTATTAAAACTTAAGATCCCAAAATAGCCGAGACATATACGACTAATTTAATTGTCAAAGCAATGACTTAATGCAGTGTGATTCTGAGTAACACAGAGTTCTGTACTAATCTCTTATTACCTAGGAAACAAAAGCACTTAAGTTTGTTACTTCTGTTTGTGAGCACTGTGATCATATTTCTGACAAATCTGTAGAAAGTCCTAGAATGGGTAATTGCTTTTCAAAGCAGCCTTAAAGTGCTGGTGTCTTGGATAATTTTCCACGAGGGACACAATATTCAAAAGGTTTTTATGTCTTTTTGAGGATTGAGGATTGTCTCTGGGTTATGCAGTTTCCTTCCACAACCCAAAAGTATATTAGAAGGATCAATACACTGTTTTATAGTCATATTATATGTTATAGTTATATAATACCAAAGGACTAAAGCGAATGGTTGTTAATAAAAAGTAGAGCGTCTCCAATGCTGACCTTATATAAATGAAGTTATTACTTAGAGATGACAGCAAATACAAAGAAATAGATTGGTGAAAGGTCATTAGTACTGTTTAGGTACACTTCATGAATCAGGCTGGGTATGTTGTGATGAAATGTATGAACTACTTACGGTCCAGATTCCACTTGCATGGATCCAACTTTCTCAAGTCCTTTCTCTGACAAGTTCTGGCACTCCCCAGTGAGCTCACACTTCTTTCCCTGGAAATTTTCCAACTCATAGAGTGTGATCTGAAGGAACATAATGTTATTTTTACTTTGCTTTGACAAGAACTTTTTTTTACCCTTCCCAAAAAAATTTTTACATGGCTAGCAATATAATAGAAAACATTTCCCATTTTACTTATTTCTGTAGAGAGTTATTTCTGTGTAGATGTATATACAGTACAGGCAGTATGAGCGACACATGGGAAGTGTAGTGACAATCTGCTATAGCTATGCAAAGAGGCATCACATTTTGCATTGTTAATTTACTTTTCTTTTAGAAAATACAGCAGGAACAGAGACTATGTCAGAGAATTGTCTATCTTCATAAAGTGAGGTTATGAAGCTTCTACATATAGTGGTAAAGTGTGCTAAATAAACCTTTATTTAAATCCTGAGAATGATTAGACAAATATTTGGTGATTCCTATTTTTTTTTTAGGACTGCCTGTGCAACTTTTACATTAATTGGCAAATTTTTCCAAAAAGGGTGAAAAGCACTCTGTGTTTTTTTTTGTGTAGCATGCACCATAGAGTGTTATGGGATAATTCTATGCATGACTGCTGTTCAGGTAATGGTTACGTAAGTCTGCCTGTTGGTGCTTTCATTGATTACCATGGGGCAGAGGATGATGTGTCTGTGCATCTTCCATACACAATTTGGCAATAAATGTAATAAGGAATAATAAAGATCCATGTGATGGCTGCTATGCATGTAATACAGTATTGTATTCAGTGGATGAAATAATGTTTTGTCTGCTTTCCAGTTCCCAATAAAGTATGCTGCATTGTATGTATGGCAAACCATTTTTTTTAAATTGTAGGAAGTGGGATGTTTGCCTTACTCTAAGTCAACAATTTTGGGTTTTGGTTAAATTGATGCTTGATGTTTTTCTTCAACCTAGATATGAACTAAGTTTTATAGTCAAAACCTAGCAAAACTCAAAGCAAATATAATACATCATTATAAACATTAATCATTTTGCATACCTAACATTTACAACATTGAGTGTGACATTTCGTACCTTGTAGTTGCCACCAATTCCTCCATGGCTCTTGCCAGCTGCCATTTGTTCAGGGGTACTTTGTGGTTCAGTCATGATTGCCTGTAAAGTTAAACAACTTTTAGTTGTGCAAACTGTCTATTGTTAAAAAAAGTGTCATGGCAAAGTGCAGAACTTAGCAATAGCTTTTCTGTACAAGATATATTAGACGGCTCACACTAATTATCCTTTAAAAGACCCATGCACAGCCTCCACAACACTTTTCATACAAGAAAATTAAAGCAGATGTCAGTGAGCTGAATTTTAGTATGTTATCAAAGCGAGAAAATGTGCTTTGCAAGCAATATAGTGGTGTGATGGTGAGTGTACAGCTGTTTTGGTTAATGTTGTTTATCAGCTAATAATCTATTACATCATAGTATTGTTTTATAATTTGTACAAAATCCTTAGTTTAAAAATAGACATTTAAAACAATGTTAAATGTGTCAATGTCTGCAGTGCATGCAGGGCTGTTTAATAAGAAAGCCCAGCACTAGTTCTGCAGACCTAGGACCCAGCCAGCACCATCCTTTCTGAAATAGGAGAAAGTGTGTGTGTGGAGGTGGCCATCATGTCAAGTCTCCATCAAGGTGAGCAGTTTTGATATTACCTGAGCCTAGCAGAGGCAGCGGGGCCTTAGATCTCACACTGCAGATATACAGCAATGGAGGTGCAGGCACGGGTTTGCCTAGGCACACTCAATACATAACTTTCAGAAGAAATTCCAAATAAAAGATTCTTTTAAGGGTACTAATTAGGTACAATTAACTTTTGCCCTATAACACATCAATTTTTTTATATTCAGGACAAGTTTAGGTGAATGGCTGGCTTACTGAGAAGAACAATATGATGCAATAAGTAGAATGCCGCAAAATAACTCTCTTTCACCATGTTTGTTTCCTTTTCACTGATATTCATATACTGTAAATCACTATAAGATAAAACCCATTTTAGTGTAATATTTCTAAGTATATAGAGATTATTTGTCTGTATCAGTCTTCCATCTGATATAGTGAAGTATATTATACATTATACAACATTACATAAACATAGTTAAATCAAATTGTAGCTTTCTATTTCTCTTGTCATCTGGTAATACATAAATATTTAATAAATGAAAAACTCTGGATGAATACAGACATAAAGCAATCGTTAAATGTTGGAATCTGTTTGGGGAATGTCTTATAAGTGCAATTCAAATACTCTGAGTGGATGTAGGCGTAAATATAAGAACCATCTGTGAATATAAAACCTATGACCTTTACATGAAATGAGAGGTTGCTAGACATTAAAGCGTCCAGCCCGGCAGGCTTTGTAGTTAACCAGATGAATGAGCTTTTCAGGTCTTCTCATCAGTAATAAACTAAGTCTCTGCTCTGGTTGACTCTTCTTTTCTTTGACCTATAGAAGGTGCATGTTATGTAAACCCTTTATTATGATCCACGGTACTATTTTTCATGCAGACAATAAACCCACCAATGTCAAACACAGCCCCTACTATCACCTTGTTTGTCACAGTGCTAATTTATCAGTAATTATATATGGGCTACCACTAAAGGGTCACTCCTAGAGAATATTATATAGTACATGCAATAGGTCTCATCAGTGGATATTTCTGTAGGGAAATCAATGTTAATTATATCAGAACATTTGGCACCATACTATAGCTAGCCTTAAAAAATGTAGAGAAAAAAAAAGTTGAAACTAAAGGATCATTGTATATTTGCCCACATTTATCAAAGTAATTTATATCCCATATTTACATTAATGCCTGAACTGAATATTTAGGAAAGTGCTGGCTGCTTGGCTGCATTAAAGTAATACAAGGACAGTACCTAGAACTGGGCTTTACAACTGCTGCCTTTTCTGAGGGCAACACACAGGACAGAACTTTCATATAGACATCATAAAATATTAAATATTCATTTTCTGACTTTGTGGAAATCTCTGCCCCAATATTTACTGCTCTAAAAACCCAAGCGGATCTCCAACGAGTTTGACAGCCATGATCTAGAACACACATAATCAGACTTCCATAGAAGAAAGATCAATCTGTAACTTTATGAAGACGCTACCTAAAATGAAAACATCAGTACGTTTTCCTAGCTTCAGAATAGAAGTAAACTATGTGCATGCCACAAAGGAAATCATGGCTTTGACAGCTGTCATCAGAACAGTATCCACTGCTAACAGTTATACCGTGAATGGCCCCTGCAGGGTTACAAATCTGAAGGAGAATCTAACATTTCTTTTATCCTAAGCTGTTATCATAAGGAGTTTTGTTTAGGTTTTAAATTTAAAAAAGTATTTGCTGAGCTTACAACAATTTGCCCACCCCGCTCTGCAACAGGAGATTCTTGTCTAAAACAAGAATAAACTAAGCTAAACATCACATACATTTAGTGAAAGGTAGGTGGGAATCTACTATATTTCAATGTAAAAAAAGCAATGTTCACATTAACAGCTATTGATGGGTATTCATCAACATGCCGTTGTAGTACAATATTGACTATAGATTATAATATTGATCACATTTCGGAAATATTGTTCATGCAAAGTTGCATTACGGCCTGACATACATTTTAGGCTAATGGCTGATCATTTGACTTTTTAAAAACATCCCAATACTACTTCATACATATTATACCATCTGATTACCTGTATCATGGCAATAATCATATAAACAAGAACACATTTTACTTAACTAGGACCAAAAGTGCAAAGCATACCTAACAGCATTTCCTAGTTCCCTGATCACACTTTCCCACTTCTGTTATACAATACGTACAACACCTTTTTCATATTAAAATAACCTAGATAAAAATAGATCTCTAAACATTAAAATGACCATCTCTGTTAAATTGAATATTTCTGTACCAAATGGTGCATGGCGCTTGTAAATTGAGGATCCAAATTACTATATACTGGCTGGTTTAAAAACCACACTGTGCTGGTCTCTTTACCACTCCATCAGATCTATCCACCATAGAAGAAGCAGTAAAGTCACAGCATAAGGTAACAGAAACCAAAGTATAGAGAAATATAAGGACAGAGGATAAAACCATCATCCCAGGGTCAAGAATAGGTAGAAATCCAGAGATTTGCCAACCCCAATGTCAGAGGGAGGGAAGACACAGTACCTCTTCTGCTGACTGTTTTTTCCAAATGTCCATGTCCTGCTCGACTGGTGTGCCATATATATATATGTGATAGCAATGAATAGAGCGATAGCGATGAATAGAGAGTACACAGGTGCTGAGGCAGCAAGTGTGTCTATCGCATTGTCTCCATCAGAGTTCACATGAATAGCCTGAGCTGGGCATCCACTGAGCCCATCAGACATTGCCCTGCCTTACAGCTCAACAGCTCATTTACAAAAGATTAGTGATTAACTTTGGGTCAGCATGTTCAGATTGCCTCACTCCGCCATCTCATGCCAAATATGTCAGATCTACTGCAACTCTCAGCATTTTCTAAAGTAAAAATTTGAATCCCTACATCCAAATAAACAAGAGAAACATAAAAGTGAATAGATATACATTAAACTAAATCATGTCTTAAGATAGTGTGTCCTAACTTTATCTTTTCTGTACCACACTTAATACAAATATATCAAATTTCCCTGTGGTATGTGTTAGTTTTCTGAAGTTACCTCTAAAATATGTATATTTATTAGAAATATTACATTTTATGGCACTCTTTTATCAGCAATCTATTATGTTTTAAAGTCACTTAAAACAACTTTATGTTGTAAAATGTGTTTTCTAAATGTCAGACAAGCAGTAGCACCCCATAACCTGTTGGATGAATAATAAAAGTTCACCTGACCATTGCCTAGATGATGCCTAGCACTTAGCATTACAGTACAAGAATGCTATATGCATCTTTTGGTGAATCAATACATGTAAAATATTAACAATTCATGCACTGAATTGGTTTAAAGTTCTTTTACTGCTTCTTAGGATTTTACACAGTAAATACTTAAATAACCAGAGACTGGGTTCAGGAGAACTTCAATTTTAGCTGGTGGAAAGGTAAGTTTTACTCTATTATCTTCTATAAACCACTGCAGTCCAACATGTCAAGGTGTGTTTTGTATAGTGCGTTTCCTCCGGGTACTCTGGTTTCCTCCCACATTCCAAAAACATACAGTTAGGTTAATTGGCTTCCCCCTATAATTGTTATTGGAATGTATAAAATATATATGACTGGGGTGGGGACATTAGTTTGTGAGCCCCTTTGACTGACAGCTAGTGACATGACTATGGACTGTACGGTGCTGCGTGTTGGTGCTATATAAATACTGTGTAATAATAACAGATGACCTAATTGTGGTGAATATGCCGCTCTTAGCTGTCTTTACAATATTGTGAAACAAATCTGCCTCTAAATGAACCCCTCATTTTGTGAAAATGTTAGTGTTGTAGTCCAATCAACAGCATGCAGAAGGAGCTTTTTCATCAATGAGGTAAAAAAAAAAAAAACATTTCCCATGTACGTCACTAAATCTCGCACCTGCGCAGTGCGAGATACGGTGATGTAGGAAGAAGGTGGAAGAAAGATAAATAGGATGTCAATGCCTGGCGCTTCCTCCACACCAGGACGAAGGAGGATACCAGTACGATGCAGGATCCGATTCACTTTAACTCCACTTTATTTCCAAATGGCCATTACAAAATAGTTTGCTTACAGAAGCAAAAATATAAAATAAAAAAATTATTTTGCTACAAATCTAGTATGAAAATTTTTTGTATATAAACTTTACTATTTATTATTACAACATAGCACCCTCATTTTTCTATGTTTATGCTTTAAAAAAAACTGAGGTGTGCTACAAAGCCGTGCATGCAGTTAAATAAGGGAAGCTCATTGTTCCCGGCCAGTGTACCATGGATGGACCATGATATCAGTCTGTTGCTGGCAGCTGCCAAAAGACACTGAACCTTATGTAGTTACTGTAGTTGGTGCAGTTAATAGATGACATGTTATCATAAAAGCTCACACAGGAAATTGGCTTAAATACAGCAGGACACATACTCATTATAATAGGACATTCCCTAAAGCTTTGTTCACATTAAATGTTCTATTTCAATAGATTTTTACTATTAAAATTATGAATTTGGACAAAAACTTTGTACCCTTCAGCAGAGTTGTGTTTGAGTTTTATTTGTAAAAAAACAACCTTTGAATAAAAGGTTAATAAAAGGTTTTAATAAAGCCATGTAGTCCCAATGTCCTTTTACTTCCTAACTAAAATCCATAAAACGATCATTTACAGTATATATATATATATATATATATATATATATATATATATAGTTAGTTAGTGTTGGTAATCCCTGACTATTGCTGCTATCCAAAATAAAGCAGACATATTTAGTAACCATCATAGACAAGTTGTACTGTAAAATGCTACCTGGGGGGACAGGTGCTGCCTTTAAAAAGTCAGGTTGGACATCCCTTGCCTAAGGCTTGTGTTACTACTGCCTGCTTGAGGGTATCATGGTTAGAAGAGCTGCAGTGAGTGAGTAGCAGAGAGCTCCCCTGCCTGCTATCAGAAAAGGCTTTGTACAACCAACTTAGAAGTCCTCCTTGTACTAAAGACTTTTATGTTTGCTTTTGTATAGTGGGATAAAGTTACTTTTAAATTTTTAAAAGTTACACCTACACTGAAAACTGAATATTTTTCATGTTATGTTTTATTCATGTACTTATTGCTTTGATTTATCCACTTATCACATGGGGGATATTGGCTGATACCAAACCTGCCAACTGCAGCTTTAAAGGTCCAGGAGGTGTAAAAAAAAAAGAAAATATAGGGTTTCGCTTGAAACAGGAGGGATGTAATGTAAGTATTCTATCCAATATTTGCAATGTTTTAGTATTTATATTAATATTGTTTAAATATCAGATACTGAAGAAAAGGCAGTGGTGAAAATGCATGTATTTGTCATATATATATATATATATATATATATATATATATATATTATAAGACAATATTTATATATGTTTGAAAGTTGTGAGCCCTTAAAAATGTTCTTTATTGTGATATGAAAATGAACTAAACCATCAACTGATTTTCAAACCGTGTTAAAGGAAATGAAGAAAACCTAGTTAAGCAAATGAAACAAAAATTATGTTTAAAAAAAAAAAACAAAAAACATCTGCCTGTCACCACTACATCCAATTTTAGGTAACCCGTTATTCAAACTGGGGGTGGAGGACCCGGGTTTTTGGTTTTTCTTTTTAAAATGGAATGTGTGTAGAGCAAACCACTCCCCAAATCCCTGCAAAGCCCTATGTGATGGTCAGGACTCCCCTAGATATGCTTCATGTATTTAGCTTTTAATACCCCGTTACAGGATTACTATCCTTCTGTTTTTTCCAGTCTTAACAGATTACCCAATTGTCTCATTGTTCCTCAGATAGTAGTAGGTACCAGGCGCCCATTTACAAAATATTGTTCAGATGGTATAGTAGCCAGGTATGGTCACACACCTTTCTCCTAGAAGTCTGACGTCTTTGTTGGAGGTGCCAGTAAGCAGATGGCACTATACTACATATTGTTTGGTCTTGCCCAGCTATCAGGCCTGTTTGGGTAGACATAAGGAATATTAATAAAAAGTTTACTATGATAATAATGGTGATCCTGCCTTTTTTTCTATCCCCCAGTACACTTCCTATTAAATTCTTTAAACAATCTGTAGTAAAACAACTAGTAAGGGCTAAAAGCATTGCATTGTATTGGAAATCTATCACCTGCCCCTCGGTTGGTTTATGGTTTAAACAAATTCATGAAATAATGCTCCTAGAGGATTTAACTGCTAGCTTGCATTAGATGGGCTGGAAATTTGACTTGACCTGCTTTTACTGGAAGATGTTCCTGGATTCACTGTTACTTACATCTCTCGTAATTCACACTGGAAGTCTTTAACACCTATTTTTTTTAAGGTTTTGGAGGACACTATTGGAAGGAACTTTTTATTTCTACCTTCAGTTTTGCAGTCATTTACACATTTAGCTTGCTGTTCACCAAGCTTTCGTTGATAACACTGTAGGACATAAAAAAGAGAGCAATAACAACGCAGAGACATATTTTAAATATATATTCTGTGTATTCAAAACCAGTTTTATTGCAACCATATTTGTATAATGTGTGCTTGTGTGTATACATATACATGTATATATATATTACACACTGTATACAGATCATTTGTACATAGTGGAATAAAACTTTATTCTGTGACTGATTGGAGCAACAACAATACAATCTGCAGCAGGTCACTGAGATGCAAGGAACATTGAAAGGCCTCTTCTCAAGCATCTCCTGCTGGTACAGTAGTACGACAGTAAGTGCAAAGGATTTTGAGAATATATACAAGTTTCACTTTTGTTTACAGTGGGAGTGCTACTGACATTTCAGGTATACACAACTCATTTGCTCCCCCTTCTCATTACTTGTTGCATCTCTGTCACTCAGGAGGTCATCTTTACTTCTACCAGGTTGTGAAGACCTGGGTTGACAATAATTTGGTTTTGGCTCACAAACATTTTTTCTCATCATATTATAAAAGGTAATTACAGCAATGTGTTTTATTCAATGTTTTAAGACACTAAAATTTACATTAATGTACAATCTATTTCAGGATGAAGTCACCTGTAGTCAAAACAGTTTTGTTTACCCCATGAACTTGTGTTCTACAGTGTTTTTCCTTTCTGTCAGAGAAAGAATTGAAGGTTCTATAATCAATAATTAGTCTACTAGAACATTAGAAAGTCAGAAACGTGTCACTTGTTCCTACCAAAAAGCAATGGACTGAACTCTATTCATATGGATTTCATTTTTGTTTGGAAGCAGATCAGATTATCCCAAGGTTTCTAAACCTTTCCTTCCCTGAATACACAAATAATCCGTGGGCCTCCCTAATTCCTAGACACCCAGTAGCAGTGCATACAGCAAGGACAGTAGATATTAAGATAATGAAGGCTTTATGATGGCAGGTGCAAGAAGACACACTAATGCAGATTTAAAGAAAGCTTGCCATAAAAAGCAACAGAATCTACCATTGCTGATCTCTGCTAAAATACTAGATGTCTGGGTGTCATGCAAACTATCTTACTTTAAGTCACTGACATGGAATGAGTATCACCTCTGACTTCATATTTCTATACATGTATTGGGTCAAGCACAGGAACTAATATATTCAGGAGTCCCGCGGAGTTATCTTCCATATTTCTTGCATGAAAGGTCTACTTAGTAAAGAAAGAGTGCATCCCACTTCATTAAATTCTTTCTCATTCCAGTGATTTTTGCATGGCAGCCCTGCACAGCTTTGCACACACCCCTCGTGTTTTCCATGTAATTACAGAGAAAGCACCGTCCTTTACAGAATTTATTGATAAAGTTGTCTGCACCTAAAATATTATTAATCTCTGCTGAAACTTGCTGGAACACATTTAAAATGTAACTTTGAAAGTCTATGGCTGTGAGCCATTTCTCTACCAGAAAATATAATACACTGTAGATGTTCCACGTCCTCACACATGAAATAGGCGTTCTGTACAATGTAATTTGTAGGAACCCCCTTCTGAATTTTACAGACTGGTCCTCAAAGGCATTTTTGTGCTGAATAATGGAACTTTCCAACAAATGGGCTGATCAACTGGTCCACAAAACAAGGCATGGATAGTTTATCTTGTGAGTAAAAAATGAAGCCATTTATAAAATGTCAATGGCCTGAAATATGTGTCAGCAACCTTTAGTTTATCCCTGGCTTTCTATTTAAAATACATGTAGAATAGAATGTACAATTATTGCTGTTTCCCCATCTCATTATATGGCACAGAAAATGACCCAGTAGCTTCCAATATCTTTCTATCGAATATGATTTGCCAGGATATTTCTTTGTAGTCGATGTATTAGCTTAACCAACTAGCATTAAAGGGCCAATAAACTTAAAGCACAGGCTGGCTTATTTACAATCCATTTATGAAAAAAAAAAAAAAAAAAAAAAAAAACATTGACAAAGAATATATCAGAGTAAATCTAATCATAATGAGAAAATATTTTTGCACAATTTTCCCAGCCTGACCTGGCTGAACCTATAAACTATTCTGTAAATTAGGAATAATTTATTGGCAAAGGTTTAAAATAATTTGTTTAAAAAATAAAAGTGTAAATTATTGCTGGTTTATAGAAATGGTATATATGGCGCGACGATCAGCAGACATTTTACAAACAGCAGCTGTGTAAACACAAGTAAACAATAAGGGAAGCAATGTAAGAGACTGTGTATGACAAAGATCAGATGGCCAAAATGACTTCTTGTTCTATGCACAACAAATCAAGCGTATGCAGAACTTTAACTTGCTGGGAAAGATGGGAGCTGTGTGAGGACCAGATCATCTCACCTAATCTCATCAGCTCTGGTAAGAAAGGCTGTTTGGTCTTCATTCGCACAAACCTATTGAACTGAATCTATGAGTTAGGATTTTCTCAGTAATAGTAATCATTTTTAAGATGGCATTTTACCTAACGCAGCTTTCCTTGGAAAGCAAGGGGTCAAGAGTGCTGCAATACTGAATGGAACAGAGGTATACCTTGATCTTGTTAATTTATTAAAAACAAAGTAATATCCATTTCTATGTTATTTATGTGCACACTTACACTTAATGCAGACATTTCTAATGCTAGCTTTATCTCTGGATTACACCAGAGATCCTCCAGGGATAAAATTCCACCAAATTCATATCTATCGGAATCGTAAAACAACTTTTATTTTTTTTTTCGGACCTTCAAGCTCTATATTTATTTCCTGTGTGTCCCATAATGTTCTGATTTATGCTATGCGGTAAACAGACTTAGACCAAATGAAGGGAATCCTAAGGACGAGGGAAGATGGCTAGGTCTCTGCAATGTACATAGATCATGAGAAAAATAATGCTGTGAGGACAGACTGATAAGATGTATGAACAGCACAGGGAACAAAATGACTGATACAGGATTAGGATAGTTTAGTGTGTTACAACATGTCAGTAAGAACAATAAGTGTAATATCAGAGTAATTGTCATCCAACAAATAAAGAAAAAAATTAAAAATTAATATATATATATCCGTGTGTGTACATAGATCAACAGCAAAAAGAGTTAAAAATATTCACTAATAAAACAGTATTGTGCAGAACCCAAAATAAAAGCGCAGAAAAAATAAAATACAATGTGTTCATTCTGACAGTCGCTTTCCTATCAACAATTTTAAAAATTATTTTTACAAAAAGTGGTCAAGCTTTTGTTATCATTGGCAGTAAACATTTTGTTCTCTCTCTCTATATATATATATTTATACTCTGGAACCAATAAATCATCTGGATAGTGAATTACAATATTCTAAGCGACAAAAGATAAACTCTTGTGAAATTGAATTTTTTTTTCATAAACAAATATAAAAGTCAGTCTATATTTCCCACACTCGTCCTATACTGGTCTATCCATACACAACATCACGTTTCCACATTCGTTCCACTGACAGGCGCTAGTGGCCACTGTCCTGAATCCCTCTGTGTCAAAAGGTCATCAGGAGGCATGACCTTTGGCTTTTTGTACAGCTCTGTTTCAAGTAGATATCCTTTTTAAGTTTTAAAGTGACTTATCTTTCCTCTACAATAAAATACATTGATTTTTGTATTTGTGTAAGTACTAAGCAGCTTTTTTTTTTCTCTGCAAAAATGGGAAGGCACAGAACACGTCGCAGCTGAGATGAAGCAAGACAGCAGAAGGGTGTGCATCTGTACGGCTGGCTGGATTAAGGCTTATGTTAAACTGCTGTGTCCTCTTCTGGTTGAGTGTTGGTCTAAGGTGAAGAAAAAAAGTTTTTAGAGAGGAAAACTAGTTTATAGCATGTTTCTATAAAATCATTTTTTTGCTAATGAACCCTTGGTAAACAAATCAACATAAACAAATACATCCCTGGTGACCAGGTATCACAAGATGGAAAGGGGTCAGATAGCTTTGTTTTGAGAACAGAGATGGAATGAAAAGCAAAAGTTGCTCAGAAGGACTTGAGAGCGAATTTTTTAACACTAATATGCTTTATTACTACTGAATAATTTGAGAGTTGGAATATTTGTCAGGTTTTTATTGCTCTACTTTTTTTGTACTAGTAGAACCAAAAACCTCACATTTCTTGTTAAGGAGTTACAGGAGTTTTTTCTTTTAAACTTCTGTTTCTAATTTCAATCCAGCAATAACCCCCACTCAGCGCCCTGACCCCAACAATTATTACACAATCAATGAGAAAAACTTTTAGTTCTGGGGTGACAAAAGTAAAGATGATGCAGACAACTGATGAGCCTATTGCTTTAATGTAGGTACAAAGTTATGACTTCTACGAGTAATTAACCTGGCCATTTATGGGTCAATTTCCCCATGCGATAAAACTGTTCATTCAATCCATTAATCGAATTGTCTATCTGAGTTTCACTACAAGTGTTTAATATACGACTGCAATTGCAAGACTCTTGATGAGTGAAGACAGAAATATTCTGTAGACTGTAAAAGTATCTGACTTTTATAATTCTGCATGCACATGCACTTATCATTAATTGAGAAGTTGAGTGAAAATATAGTAAATAATTTGCATTGCAAATATTCACACAGACAAAAAAACTAAATAAACAACCAAGCATTTATTTATTGCACTGTGGTAAGAATCCATTGATTTGTAACTGACAGTTTACACTTCGCTACTAAACAAGTCACCTAAAGTGAAGACCAGTTGAAGTAAAGTAAATTCATTTATGGCTAACTTAATGGAGCCAATCTGCTTAATACAGTTCTTGTGCACTTGTTGCCAATAAAAGCTGGCATGTTTAAGAATTGTGCATTGCTAGACACCAATCAGATTCAAACTGGACTTTAGAGTCCTGAAAAAAATACCATATAAAAAATATACACCAATAAATCAGGTCCCACATTTTCTCTTTGGTGCTGAGATATAAAGCATTTATTGATTTGAACAGTAGCAGTAGCAGCAATATCAAACATACTCCTTTTAGAAAAAAAGCTGCAGTAATCAGAAACAAATATACCTGTTAACTGTGGTTTTCATATTGGCTCTGTCTCTTCTTTGACTTCAGCTCCTTCAGCCACTGGGGAGATTCTCCTGCAGCTCTGAAACAGAGAAAAAACAAATGAGAAATCATTCAAGGAAAACTGCTAAACATAGAACATCTACAGTCTTATAACAAACATTTCAAGATTTATGTACACATCCTGATCAAGAAACCACAATATTTCAATTCCTTGCATATACACATATGAACTAGCAATGCAACATATTTCCCCAATACATTTGATGGCGAGAGGGCCTGATGCACCCCAATGAAAGTACAGAAGGGTTTGGGAAAAGCAAGAGCTACACTTTAGGCACATACAAAAAATGTGACCAATGCAAGAGATCAACGCTACCCGAAATCTAGGTATTTCTAGCTCACATTTCACGGAATCAGAGTATCAGTAATCAGCAGGCACCTTGCTGGAAATGATCTTGGTTAGTCTGAAAATATATGCATTTGTGTCCAAGTACGTCCTTTGGTTTCCAGGCTCAAGCTTTACATACAGGCCTACAATGTCATTACATCAGCTGTTTTCTGCAGTACTGTAGACTGCTGGCCATCAAGCAGAACAGGAAGGACCACGAGATGTCATATAAGTGGCCAGATGATAAACCCAAGAACCCAAGTGGTCCTGACAGTAACACACTACCTGTTCCACAGTGACAACACTAATTTACTGTATTGAACCACTTAAGATGTAATTGTCATTCTAGGATGTTTAAGGACTACAGGACACCTTCTCATAGTCATACATATGGCAGAAGTGTTCTATAGTTATAGTAAACTGGGCATGGTTGATAACACAGATTCAGATTTCAGTGCAGCAGAAGCACTTTTGTCTGAATTAACTTTTTTTTTTTTTGCATTTATCTGACCAAAAAGATTAGTTTAAATTTACAAACACTTAATGGTATAGTACAAGCAAGCTGTTCTGTACATGTAACTCATATATGAATCACATAAGACAATTCCAGCACCATTCATTTGAAGGTAATTAGTGAAGTGGTGTTGAGCATTGCACTAGTATACAACTATATACTTATAAAGAAAAACCCAATCAACTAACTTATCTAGCTTGTCTGCAGAGGTTGGCAGAAGTTTGACGCCCAGTGTTCCATGTGGTAGAGGTGATTTTGGCGACTTTGTAACTTGGGGTGAAGATTCACTACTGCTTTCAGCATCTTGTCTTTTCCGAAGCTGTGCCTACAAGGGAAAAAAAAAACAAATAATATAGAAGGTTAAATGCACAAATTAGGCAAAACAGGTTTAGATTCATGGTGTGTTTATTGTAAAATTCATTATTTCAGTTTTACTACATCAGCTCACCAGCTGATGTAGTAGGGCTTTACCCCTGCTTAGCTCACCCATAATGCACTCTTCTTGTTTGTCAGTAATCTTTTTTATTATTTATTAATTAAAAGTGTTTCTTGAGTTAAAATGTGAACAGTGCTTTACAAACACATAATAGCACATAAACAATGGGGACCATAACTGACCAGCAATTTACATGTGTCTGACTTTTCAAATAATACACCCACAATTTCCTGTTGAAGCAACTTGGACACAGTACCATCTTTTAGCAGCAGGTGGCACTGCGGAATGGAATGGTTGTGTGGTTTCCTACACAAAAGCCAAAACATGATTTAGCCTGCTATGATCCATAGGATGTTGCTCATTCTGTGCAGGACATATTCTAACTGGCATGACTCTGGAAGGTAAGCCAGACTAATCATTTATAGGAAATTGAATTTTTACCACTAGAGCTGAATGGTCCATTCCAGGAAACATTGGCATTCGTGGCGAATGGAGAGAGGTCCTCTGGGGTTTTTCCTCCTCTTCTTCAACCTCTTCTTTTTTCTCTGGCTTCTCGTCTAAAATGCAGAAGAGTGTGTATTTTATTATTTTATCTAATAATTCAATATAGGTAAAAAAAAAAAAAAATTCTTGTAGTGTAGTCTGTATGGGTGTTCCACCCAGCGCAATAATAGTGCAGTGGTACAATTTAAATCGTCACAAAAAAATATTGTTAAATAAAAAAATGTTTTCTCTAAATTATTCTGTCCTGACCAACAAAAGCACTGTTTAGAAAACCATAAAAGATTAAATAAAGACAACCCAAGAATTTGTGGCACCTGACGGCTTTATGCCAAGAAGAATGAGCTCCATCACCACCTGAGAAAACCAAGCCTCTCATTAACAACATAGGACTGCGTTCTATCATTGAGGCTGAAGAAGGCAAAACAAAGTTTTAGGAACTAAGAGAATGAAAAACAGGGACCATATTATGTTTTTTTCATTGCTGTTTTTTTTAAATAGTTGTGCTTTTCTGGGATTATTATTATTAAACAGGATTTATATACGATTTAAATAGGGGTTGCAAATGACAGACAAATACAAACACAGTGACACAGGAGGAGAGGACTTTGCCCCGAAGAGCTTACAATCTACAACAGGGGTGCCCACACTTTTTTGGCTTGCGAGCTACTTTTAAAATGACCGAGTTTAAATAATCTACCAACAATAAAAACTTGGACTGATTTCATTTGCCTGGTAGAGTTTATTTTGAAAGGCAGGGCTCTGAATCTATATGCGTTGCCTTTGCGTTCTACCGGTAGATCGCAATCCATCTGTTGGGCACCCCTGATCTAGAAGATGCCCTATAGGTTTATTTGGATCCCCTCCAAAATAAAATTTGCCTGATTACTCATATTTTCTTCAAAGAATGGCACACACCATACAAATTCTGCCAGGGTATGTAAACTTATGAGCACAACTATGTATAGATACACATCTTTGAACTCAAGAAGAGTTGGGATGCCCAATCCGCATTTAAAAAAGAAATTCCTGTGCCCCCTCATCTACTTACCCACTCACAAAGGCAAAGTTTTGAGGGATGGATGTATACTACATGCAGTTCAACCAATGCAAATATATATGTGTATTTGGTGTGCCCATTATACGTGCATTAGTGACATTTCAATTCTATATGGTGGTTATAGGACACTGGAGTACTTTCTATAAATAAAAGTTAGGCAGAATTGCAAACTACATTGTTATTATATTTACATGGGCAAAGTCAATACCTGTAGAATCAGTGTACATCCAAAGGTTGTCGGTGTCCTCAATCACAGCTAACTGGCTACTTGATTGCAACAACCGACTTCTGCGCTGTGTTTGACTTGGCGCCCGGCGCTGGCTCTTCCGACTTAACTGGACTCTGTTCTTCAGGGCTGTTGAGTCTAAGACTGATGTTTGCTATGGAGGAAATAAAACAGTTTAATTTCCCATCAAGTTGCAATGAATTAAACCATATACAGGAAAAAAAAAGCAACAAATAGAAAAGCACACAACACTGGGGACATTCACATATCTGCATTTTTCATGTGGGGTGATTGCAGTATAGTGCATTTTATATTTGTTGACTTCATTAACAGAAAAATATTTGTCATGAATAGAGGTTTTGTCATGTTTATAGTTGTGTGCATAGCAACATGTAGCTTTGCTCTTACTTCCTGTTAGGACAAGATAATACACATGATAAAGATACACATTTTATTTCAACAAAAAGGAGCTACGTTTGACAATATTTATCTTATTTACAGAGACAGTCGAGGGAAAGAAGAGAAGTTTAAGAATTGTGGAAAACATCTATCTCTGACAGGAGGATCTGAAAAGACAGGGCTAATGGACTTATAAAGAAAAGCACTACAGATATAATCTATTTTCCTTTCCTATGCAATTATTTTATATATGATGAAAAGCATGCCATCAAACTCTGTGAAATTACCTAAAAATGAAGCATGAGTTTATTTTCCATTCCATGGACACCCAGAATACTGGGCTAAGCCACACAGCAATACCCTACATGCATGTGTATCGTCCACAAAACATAGCTTCTTTGATCTGCAGATTTTGCATATTGGAGCTTGACCCAAAAACAACAGGCAAATCTATTAAAAAAAGGTACAAGGTCCAGCTTAGAGCCCAAGCTCATATGATGATGCTTTCTTTTGTTAGACTGTCTTTGGAAACCTCTTTATCTGCAATGCTGGCTGTGTTGCACAAATGAAAACTAGCACTAAAAACTAAAAAAAAAAACACAAGGCTATCTGACAGTGGCGAAGAGGGGGCACACAAAAAAAAGTGTCAGTGACTAGAGCTGAAACTAGTTCTATTGACTCTGAGAAGTGGAGCCAACATTGAGAATGACTTCCGCTTACATCGATAAATGAGAAGTCCGATGATTTAGCTTCAGAAGGTGTGCTTTCAGTGCCTTCTGTGGAATCCAAATCCATGCTACAGCGGTCCAGACTGCCATCCCGAGCTTCATTGACAGAGTCATGCTGGTCTGTTTCAGTATGGGACAGCGAGGATAGGCGACTGTGTGAACGCTGTTTACGGCTGCTGTTATCATATGATGGCGAGTCAGTAACGCAACTGCAAGAAACAAGGTATTCTTCAATCAATATTCTTTATATGGCAAATAAACAAAAAAAAACTCAAAGTGATAAAACTCTTGACAAGGTGTTTGAACAAAATATTTACATTTAGCATATTAACCTTGCAAATTATCCATTGTTTAAAATAAAGGCTGCTGTAACCACCACTATAGAGTAAATTACATACAGTTTATCTCCCTGTACACATTATTGGAAAACAACAATTATTTTCTGGCAAAATGTTTATCGATTTGTGTATATAATACAAATATGATGGTTTTTTAAGTGTCATTACCACCAATGTTAAGAAAAATAAAAAGTACTCCAAATTGAACAGTAGAGGGCACTCACGTCCTTCAAACACAACAACTGGGTATACAGCACAGACCCAGCAGAACTAAATAGAACAGATAAAGCCTGTTACTTGACAACTTCATGATTCTGGATTCACATGCCAAGTCATTTTGTAAACGGACATATTAATAATAATATTAATAATAATTTTACTTTCCTGGGTGACATTGTCAAAATCCTTAAAACTTTGGGCCACCAAAATTAAATAGAAAAAGTTATGCCTTTACTGTGATGTTGTTTGCAGCATGCTTGTTTAGGTCAATGACGTAAACTAATAAAATCAGACTACCAGGCAACTAACATTTTCAGGATTTAAATCATAGCATCCTCTGAATTGCATTCAGTACAGGTTTGCTTTAAAGACTGCACAGGATATTACAATTTAATATACCTTGTGATGGATATATTGCCTATCTACTGGGTGCAGTACATGATGCATGCGAATTCTCAGAACACAGTTGAGCTCAATTAATGTTTAACAGTCTAATGGGAAACAAGATTCAACAATCATGATGTGAAATATTACTAAATTGATTGGTCAGGTTAGATTATCTCAGCTTTCTGCTATCTCTTCCCTGAGATAAAGGAAGATTAAAGTAGTGCCCTGTTAATCATGCCAGCGCCAATATTACAGACATCCATGCCTATGTGTAATTATAGAGCAGTAAGAATATGTTTTGGCAGTCAGACTATGTGCACACACAATTATTATATGTTATCAACATACAGGGCTGCCAACAGAGAGGAGGGACAGGGGGTGCTTCTGTACTGGCCCAAACAAAACAGATTGACTGTTTGGAAATGTTGGAACTGAAAATGGCTCAGGGGGGCCCAGGAGGTTTACCTTAGTATGGGGACTTCTGAAATTTCCGATGGTCTCCTTGTCAGCATCTACAGATATGAGATGAAGATCTATGCCATTGGTGTGAAACTTTAGATTTAACATATTATAGATAATAAGACTTAGATCTGCAGGTGCAGACGTCTTTATTTGGACCTACAGAAAGGACTACCTTCATCTACAGCAGTTCACACTCAGATTTACATTGGAGATACAGCAGCTACGGCCTTTATTCAGACCTAAACTATTGCACAACGAGAAGCACATTTTCCCTGCTCTATAGGTAGGGTTAAAACCTTAGAACTCCACAGTAAACACATAATGACGCCAAGAATGGAAACACAAACCCACAAAACAAACACCGCACATATACTACATTGCTCTAGGGCTTTGTTTTGGGATTAGGTGAAAGTACAATCATTAGATCAGCACAGAAACCTAGGAGGAGATAGAATTGTTCACTCATGGTTCTCCAGGGCAGGAAGAGGTAGCCAAATCTAACAGCATTGCTCAATAACAGAGCTCAGCAACGGCATAACAATTACTGAAAGCAATGTTGGGAAGTAATCAAACCACTACACTGCTAATGTTCTTCAAATACTAAAATGGTATAAAGAGGAATACTATAATGTCTGGGTTGAAAATCTCATAAACAGTTCTGAAATCTTCATGTATTGACCCTTTGCACCATCATATTTGTATGAGTGGTCGTCATTCTATCTAATGATTCCCCAGCATTGTAAATGTATCTAGGGGATTTGAAAGTCCAACTAAAAACAAAATTTAATTACAGCAATTATTCTAATGTAAGTGCTAATGTACTAAACAGATTACACATCAAAAGCATTAAGAGGATCAGGTTTCAGAACAATACAGTCAGCAAACCTCTTCTGTGTATGCCAAGCATATCATACAAATAAAGGGTGAAATCTACAGACAACCAGAGATCAAGGCCAAGTCAAGTTTAGTGGCCCAGTATCACCACACATTACCAGCTGGAGTGTGGTAACACTAAATAAATGTACACAAGTGTATAAAATGTGGTTGTGTTACATTTATCATAGAATAAGGTAAATGTTAATAAAGTACTGGTAAAGAGGGTAGGTGTCCCTAAACCACACAAGACTATTGTTTGAGAGCCAGACCCCTTGGGTTATTATAATAAACAGAAAAGAGAACTGCAGGGGATTTGAGAGGGTGACAGAGAATGACAAAGCCTGTACTATACAAAGTACTACTGACTTGATCTTAGAAGTTGTTACAAAATACTGGCTGAACTGGACCCTGAGCCCGACCCGTTTCGTGGGTTTAGGCTTGCTCAGGGAATTAGTGGGAAATCAGTGACAATACCATTCAGTTATAAAAGACGACTTGCCGATGATGATGCAGTTGAAAGAACAAAGAAACAGTGTGAATTTACAGTGAAGAGTCTGGAAGAACAGTGTTCATTTTTTCCCAGGAAGAAGCAAAAGAGTTTGCTGACGCACAGCTACCAATTCAGATCTCATAGGTGACTGAGTTGGTCTTATTAGATCATGAGCCAGAGGGCGGTCTGGTAGAACAGTATTCGTTTACCCCAAGCTGGATTAGCAGTCTTCAACCTTGTATTTATCCCTAAAATGCTATACAAAGATTTGAGACCACCAGGAAAGACTCTGACCTCCTTCTGGCTTATGATTTAAAAAGAATAACTCTGTCACCTATGAGATTTGAATTGGTAGGTGTTGGTCAGCAAAATTTCTTACTCCTTCTTGGGGTAAATGAATACTGTTCTACCAGACCGCCTTCTGGCTCAAGAAGTCATCTGCTAAATATAAATGATATTATCATAGTGTATACCTAGTAATAATTTTTATTCTATTTATATTGTTATAATTGTAATCGTTTTGTAATGATCATGGCCATATTTATTCACACATATGTAAGGCTGTGCTTTTTAATTGATATACAGCAACTTTTTAAAATGATTTTTATAATGTGGCTATTAATCCGCTAAAAATGTTTCCATTATCAGTCATCTACCAGATTTTCAGACGGCAGCGCTTGATAGGTTGTTGGGTTGCCAAAAAACAATGAATTACAATCATAAAAATATGGAACAAGTAGAAATGTAATAACTATATTGAAAATGAAAAAAAGCAAGCACAGCCCTCTTTTTCCTGACCCTGGCTTCCCCACGCAAGAAATGATTTGCAGGCCCCAAGCACAAATGTTTTTTCCAGCAAGGTGTCTGACTGCTATTCAGCCATGACTTATCCTATAAACAAGGATGATGAGATAAGCTGCGCTCCTTTAGGAATGGCTCTTCCTCTTTATCACTGCCCTACAAGGGAAGTAGATATCAGAGGCTGTCCTCCCATATCTGTAAATATTTGGATTTAGCAGCGAGTTAAGTGTAGGGAAGCTCACGTCAGCCATTGCTTATTCAATGTTAATTCCCTGCTGTACGAGTGTCATGCGTCTATTTATAGGCATGCAGTCACATCACAATAACAATACTGCTATGCCATTAACCAATGCGAGCTGGGGGAAAAGGCTTCATTGGGCTGTGCAGCAAGTGAAATGCAAACCGCTCTGAGTCTCTGACTAGGCTGCATGTTACTTTAGTACTGAATTCATGCAGACCAATGTAAAGCTACGTACACACTTCCAATTATTATCGTCGGAAAACGAACGACGAACGTTCCTGCACGATATATATGAACGATCGTATAGCACCGATCCTGCACATAGAGGTAACGACACGATCGTTCGTAGATATTGTACACACAATAGATACGATCGTTTAAGCGATAGAGGAACTATGTGCACGACAGGAAAGTGAACGGACGTTCGTTCATCACGCATGCTCTGACCATGAACGATCAACGAACGACCGTACACACGAACGATGTTCAACGATCGTCGCCCAATCCGATCCGCCGGTCCGGTCGTTCGTTTCCAACAATTTTCCTCGTTCGTCGGCGTCGTTGGTTACTTTTTTACCAACGATTTTTTGCCCAATCGATCGTTCATCGTTCGATTGGAACGATAAAAATTGGAAGTGTGTACGCACCTTAAGACAGACACTCTGGACTGACAGATTCTATAGCAAAAAGCACTTTGACAGAGCTTGAGCAGAGATGTGCCCGAGGCAACAACTAAAATGGGGCCCTGCATTGCTTTGGCAAGCAGAAACAACTGTGTTAAGGTGAATTACCTAGAAAAGGAGGAATCTTAACAAAATAATTTCACAAACATACCTTTGCATTATGTTGTACTTTAGTTTTTGTGCATTTATTTCAGAGATTATTGTAGCTATGTTTTTTTAGCCTTGCTTGTCTACCATGTTTCTTTTTATAATACATTCAGAAATAGGTCTACAAAATGGCTGCACATTTATAATATTCATGTCAAGCATATCTAAACCCAAGAACAAAAGGGTATACTGCAGCTTACCAGTCATTAGATGAGACGCTGCATTTGTTTTTTAAGCCTTTTTTTATTTTTTTTTACCTGGTGATTCTTCCAGTAAAACTTTGAGCCACGATGAAGTGGAGTAAAAAATACTGCAACATTGGAGGAGACGTTCTGGATGTGCATAAGGAAATACCAGCTTCCCCCGCCTAACTCTTCGCAGTTAGAGGATATGAAATGGGCACTCCCTGGGGCTAACTAGTTGTTGCTGTTGGAGCTGTTTAGGACCACTGTACACATGCAATAAAGATAAGTACTTATTTTTTAATATTCAGCATCTGAGTGTTTTGTGTCGTTCTTTAAACCTTCCTGACAGGTCCTGATGTCCATCTTGTTACACAAATTTACTTTAAACACAACAAGCTTTAGTTCCAAATGATTTTTTTCAATGTTTGCTAAAGATTTATCAGATGTTGGCAGACTGGTTAAACCAGTTTGGACAATGAAAACCACGATGTTTGTGTGACTTTAATCTAACTTTCTACATATTGACCCATGAAGTCAGGTAACATCTCTAGGTGCTGTAGATTTTGTTCTGCGACATACACCAAAAAACTTTGCCACTAAAACAATCCACTACAAGATAATATGGAATTATTTTACAAATAGAGAACCAAGGAGAAAACAAAAAGGTCAAGGGGACATGAAAAGTATTATACCTTTTTTAACGGGCCTCCTGTGCAGAACTAAATGGGCCAACCCTTGGTTGAGGAGGGTCTAGGACCTTTGTGTAGCACACTTTGTACCTCCCTATGTCCACCCCTGCACCTTTACATACTGCTAACCACAACATCATCTGAAAAAGTCAGTTTTGAGAGACTTTTTCAAGTCTTGGTTATGATGTGAATGTCTTATTTTGTAAGAGAATGTCTTTTACAAAAAGGGTAAAGTCTGTGAAAAATGCTGGATATATAAAGTAAGGGGAGTAGGGTCTGCTGCAGGCTTAGAATGTGTATGCAGATCGTGGAATGCATCTCACTAAGAACGCAGAGATAAATAATCCATTAGAACAGTCCTGGGAAGCCTAGCTTTATTTATGGTGACTGTGTCTTTGGGTGGTGGGAAATGTCATGAAGGAAGAAATAAGAAGGTTACAGACTGATATAAAGGAGGTGGTGGATTACAAAAACTTTGACGCAGAATAGTAAAACCTAGAATAATTTTTAAAATGGGACAATATTTTTAAATCCATACCTGTGGGTAAGGCTAACATACCCAGATCAGATCTGACACACATCGTCTATTTACAATGCCACCATCATTTATCATCAGTCAAAATTCAGTGGTGCACAACCCTTTTTTTTTTTTTTAAGTTGTCAGCTGGTCATGTGTCACTTGTATGGTACGTAGTGTACAGGCTTCTGTCTTATATAAAACACTTTAACAGGTCTATTTGTATCACAAGAACACAACATAATATTACAAGTACACCGGTTTCAAGATTTATACATGGAAATCTAATATTGTTACCTACATGTTAGAGCCATGAAGACATGAAGATTCAATAAAATTTGTTAGTTTGCCTTGCATAATATTCACATATACACCAGCTACTAACTGACACTGTCTATTCCACACATGTGGATAGGTATTTCCTACGTAGGAGTTGTTTTAGATTGCAAAGGGAAAGAATAGTTTTGGACTCCCCTTTTCCTGAAATTCCTTGAGGTCTCCTGAGCTGGTCAATTCCCCAAACTCCAACAAAACCCATTAATTGCAGTGAGGGGAAAAGAAGTCTACCCAGTACCTTGTCTCTGTCAAGGCACTACCAATTACCAGGCCCCACATTGTCAGATGAGAAGTGAAAGGCATGTTTAGACTTTCAGAAAGCTAGCATTTACATAGGATTAGGCAGGGACACCCTTGGCAAAGCAGACACTTTATGGTGCCTACCAGAAAGTCATCTTCACTACTATTACTTTTTGCATAGTAAAAAAAAAAAAAAATCACAAAGGGGTCTATTTATAAAGATGTGAATCTGACATTCACTAAAACATTCCCTGATGGAGAATCTTTCAGCTTTATATGTGTTTCAATGGCAGTAATTGATTCTCCACCAGAAAATGTTTCAGTGAATGTCAGATTCACTGCTTTATATATAGACCCCTGAGTAGTTGTGGACCCTACATGTTTATTGTCAACATAATACCAGAACTCTGCAGCAAACTGTTAAAAGCATTTCCCAAAATTATATAGGACATCTAAATAGTAGAGAAGGAAATAGTGAACCACAGCAAATTTTAGCCATGTGGGTGTGATTTAAAGGCTTGTAATTACCCTACAACTAACATTATAATATCCATCATGGTAGCGTATGGCCTTTTTCACCACAAAAGCAAACAATGTAAATATAAAACAAAAATACTATTACTATTCTGTTTTTATAGGATGTCAGGTATTGGAAGTATGTCATGGCTAAGACGACAGAATATTTATGTTTTATGACAAATTAGTATATGATTTTCTCGCTCATTATATTTATTCAGTATGCCATAGATTCAGCAGAAATTGCCAGAGAAATCCCAAATTTCCAAACAAGAAGCATCTGGAATGCCAAATGTTAAAGTTCATATTTTTTAGAATGTAGAAAAATTAGAACTGTAATTTATTTAATAGCTATCTGGGCCTCCATAAAAGAAAATTCACTTAATGTCACAATGACAATGGTCTGACCAGACAGGAAATTATGGAAAATCTGGAACTTCTAGGCTTCCTCTGCTCTACTTATTAAAGTATTTTCATTTCTATGTAGACATTGAATATTTCCCTTCACTTCCTGTCTGGGGAAACTGTTGTCATTGGGACCATAACTGAGGGAAAACCTTTCTAATGGAACCCTTGATAGCAGTAAAACCAATCTCCTTCGACAGAATATCGAAATCTAGAAAAAAAAATAGAGAGGATTTTCCTTTTTACTGACCATCTGTAAAAATACAGCTTGGAGTTGGAAGAAGATTACAGATTTTATGCATCATATGAGCAGCAGACCAGGACGTTTTTTACTGGCATGAGGATTTGTCTGAACGCTGAATAGTTGTAGCAATGGAAGGGGCCAGGGTCTCAGAGTTTACTGTGAAAAAGGAGTATTTATATTATACAGTATGAATGCCATTTTATAAAATGTAAAGTCCATTTTAGGTTTTTAGTTTTTGAACAGCAGACTGCTTGTATACAGCAAAAGATGCACATGTTAAAATCAGATCCAGCATGGAAACTTTCCAAAATATCTTTCAATGGCAAGGAAGACCCTGAAAACAAGTTAATCTGATTGATTGCCATGGGCAATACCTCCCACCGTGCTATAGTTTTTCCTGATTTTGTAAGTGTATCCTCACAATTTTATCCACAAAGTTCAGACTTCCATAATGCCCTTAAAAGGTCTCCATAATAAAAAGCACATTTAGTACTCAAAGTGATCTACTTAGAATCCACAGAGAGAACATGTCATCCAAGTTGATGCACAATCCTTCTGCTAGTTAGTTAGTGGATATCACCATCACCTTGTACTGCTGCTCTATGCATACTGCAGTGACTCCTTTCTAAAAATCAGGCCACAGAGTTTGCTCATTGAGGAACTTTGTGATTGGAGAACATCAAGTCATTTGACCCTGACAGGTCACATAACCAGGCTCTCCTTGTAGATTTTTTTTTTGCTATGTTCATAAAACTGTCTTTTACCATACAACTGTATTTTAATGACCCCATAGGAGGCTCACTTATAAAAGAAAATGGATATTGTTATCTGCTTAATGCACATTATGGCTCATCATTAAAAACTGTAGTGGAGTGTACTGCCAACAGAGTCTCAGAATTAATTCTGCCCACTTTGACAAGTCACAAGACCAGTCTCTCCATTACTGGGTTTGTTGTTGTTCAGATTTTGCAATAGAACTTTTAACATTTATAGGGTCGGTAAATAAAATGTACCTTCATAAAAATTACAAAGTGAGCTACAGAGCAAGACAAACAAGAGTGAGGTTGGAAAAGTACCAAGTGGTCCATCAAGCCTGACCCTCTTATTTTTTACTGTTTGACTGACTACATTTCCAAGAGTCTGTTCCCAGCATCAACAACTCTTTCAGAAAAATTTTCAAAACATGCATTAGATGTGAACTTACATTTTCTAATAAAAGCTCAAAACCTTTCGTATAAGCTATTTTTTTGCACAGCTAGGTAACATAGTTTGACACTGCTGAATGTTAGCCCATCTCCCAGAGGATTTATCCATTGTAGGCTAGATCGAACACTGCATATCAGGGGTGCCCAACACATCAATCGCGTTCTACTGGTCGATCGAAAAGGCACTGCGAGTCGATCGCGGAGCCCTGCCTCATCCCTCCCTGCTGTACGTCCACAGGGATGCTGGGGATATCTTTCGTCAGACAACACCAGGAACTTTGCGTCCAAGGCTCGTGTAACAGTGGGGAGCAGGGAGGGAGGCAGAGAGGGCGGGAGGGCAGTCTGAGGTGAGCAGTGTTGGGCGGCCAAGTCAGTTCAGGCTCGGGGTCAGGGTTCAATTACCAAGATACCTTTGTACACATTAGCAGTTCTTTTTCTTGTGTAGCACGTCATTCACCTATGACAGGTGAACTGTAGCTTTCCTGTCACTATAGTCTTGTAGCTTCAGTCACTTCTGTGTCATACTCTGTATGTATGTATATATATATATATATAAATAAATATATGTTTGGCATTTTTATTGTTGGTAGATCGTTTTGACTTGGTAAAAATCTAGTCACAAAACTTCCCCCCTGGGAAATACAAAGTTTTGCAGTGCCAGACTGATGTCCTATTTATTTCTGGATGCTTGAAGATCATTGGATCCAAAATGCTATCATAGCTGTACCTAGTAAAATTACTGCATTTATTACAAACAATATGTTTGTATAAATGACTGACCTCTGAAGCCATCTGACAACTTGGATGGCAATAAATAGTTTGTTGTTACTGTTGTCTTTTGACCTAGGTGGAAATGACCAATGCACACCCAGCAAAGTCAGTGTGTTTTAAATTAAGTCAAAGACTAATCTCTATATACACACAAAAAATGTATTTTGTAACAGTTTACCAGTCTTTAGGTATGGTGGATGTTTCTTTTTTTTTGTTTTGTTTTTTTTAACCCAACTGGTGCCACCTATCATACTTATTGTCCAACACTCACCCACTACACATCTCAACTGTATTTAAGAAGGGGCAGTATTGTAACCCTAAGATGCCCTCCTGACTACAAAACTCTCCCTCACAGGTAAGAGGTGGGTAATATAGCTGGTAAACATTTAGATTTCTGTTTAGTACACAGTAAGTACACTGAATTTTTGGCAGAAAATGTACCTGGTCTTAAAAAACTAAAGTAATGCAAGCATCACATGTAAAAGCCAGTAAGCAGAAATATATTTTTGTCTTTGGTTTACATATAGGTTGAATTGTATAACTTGTAATTATTCCTTTCAATTACTTTAATACAGGTAAGTAAGGTAGACCCATGATTAGAGTTGTTGGGTTGCAGCTGTAGCTTACCCTGTATTTACTGCTTAGTAAGAAACTGGCCTCATCAAGTGCCTCAACACTTTAATGGATCCAAGTTTCTTCCAGGTCAGTGACATGCTAAATTGTAAAGAAAGAATAGGAACGACAGTCCTAGAGCCTGCAATGTCAACAACAATCAGTATCTTTCATACCCGTATTCTGACAGCTTGCATTAAAACCAAAATGATGAGGTTCTCAAGGATATGGGTGGCAGACAAAGCAATGTGAACTATAAAAATAGGACAGCCAGTTACAAATGGATACATTAAATGACTCACCTGTCCTCAGTCTGCGGTTTATCCTGGCTCCATGTTCCATACTGTCTGTCAGGATCTTGCACAAGTGAGTCTGTGTCCTTGTTGCTTGTAGAGGATCTTGAGAAACACTGTTTCACATGGTCCTGGAAAAGAAAAAGCAAAAATAAGAAATATGTTTACATCCTCAGACCAAAAGGAAGACAAATCAGGAACTTTGTGTGTTCCTACTTTAATGGATAAGAGATGTGACACATATTGCAAAAAAACAGAGGCAGGTACAACAGCAACTGAACATAATTTTCCGAATTTGACTATTAGCGTTTAAGACATTCCAGTAGTAGCTCACATGGCCTGATGTCACTGAAATGCTTAAATATAGTATCTTTACCCCAAAACATTAGTAATCCTGTAAATAACACACTTCCTGTCTTTGGGTGACAGTTTAAGAAATAGCCAGCTGCAATATATTTACATTTTTCTTCCTGAGTTTACTTATCTTAAAGTAAAAAAAAAATTCTGACTTTGTCACCTCCACACAGCTCATATGATCAGGGACTACAGGTTTGTGTGAGCTCACTGTGAGCAAAGGCACAGCTCCCTAAAGAAATCTGTCCTCATAGAATTTTGTGCTTTGCTATTGCTGACTTCTATATTCATAATTGCTGGTTGCCTGACTGACTCTGACTCCAAGGTTTTCTAAATTAATAACCCAGAAATGTATGCATCAGTCAGACAGAATTAAGAACTCCAGAACTGCATTTTTCAGTTACTATGCAATCATATGAGTCAACATTACAATCGAGCTAGTACCAGTTACAGAAAAAGAGCTGCAAATACATTTATTGTATATAAATATGCCAGGAATAAAACTTTTGAAGAGAAACAAGTAAGCATTAGGACTACCACAAACTGATAAAAATTGTACAAATTTGTGGACAGTTGGGGCCATTGTCAAATGTTTAGGATAAAAGGCAAACTCTACCTAAAATGTATACCTTAGAGTTTACTCCTGTGGGTTCATTTACCTTCTGCTGCTTGCTGGCCTCTATAAACAATACTTCCCTAAGAGTTTATTCTCCAAAATCTTACATATAAAAAGTGTCATTCTGATGGCTGGGCTCCCAAATACAGATTAACTATAATCTGGTTTTGTAATGTCCACATCATTGGGGTGGAAATAGTAACTTATATTGACTTATTAATATTATTATAGTGACTTGCTTTTATATTTCATTGACTATCTGCATTCTGCCACCCAAAAAGAAAGACTATGCTTCTTATATTTCCAGCATCCATTTGGAAATGCGCTTGTGTACACAGAATTATTGGTCTCAGCTCTGTTGATCATTTACGTAACTGGAATGGAAACTAGATATGAAATCAGTATTATTGGCTCCCATTATAAATCAGACCTAAAAGTAGCTGAGTATGGGTGAGATAGTATGTCCTGGGTCAAGCCAAGTGAATCCTCATATAGACACTCCTTTCAACTGTTTAAGTGTTACTGCTTTTTCAAGCACAGATTAGATGATTATCATTGGATATGTTTATAGGTAACTAACACATCAGCTAACATTGATAGCTCGCTCCTAAAAAAAAAAAAAAAAAAAAAAGGTCATCTTGTAGTGTTTTTATTCTCAGGCATAATTGTTATAACTACAGTATTCCAGATGAGAACATTTTTCAAGCACATAGCTGACTAAAAGCGGGAAATATTAAAACTTTATATTGAACTTTACTAATGAGTAGTCATAAGTTACCCTCCATCATGTAGGTGTGGAGGACATGTGGAGGTCACCCCTTCCCACATATAAGAATCCTTTATCTTACATCATGCTATTCAATAGCCTGGGGGTACAAATTACAATGATTTTCATTGTTACACTTCCAGTGGATAAACCACTGACATAAATTACATTTTTTGCTTGAGAAGGAGTTGTCGAGGAAGGGGGAGAAAATGTCATCAACTGTATCATGTGAAAAGGGTTAACTGTAATGGCCCAAGGGGAAAACACGGACATATGAGAATGTATTATAATTTATAAAACGTTGAAAGGGTGGTTTATTTTGTATCTGCCCCCCCCCAAACCCCTTTTTTGTTTTATTTTTAAATATTTTGTTTATATGGTTTATGTACTCTAGTTCAAATGTTCTTTGTTTCATGTTTAACCTTTTATTTGAAAAAAGCAATACAAATTTGTTGAAACAGAAGGGATGGTTACATTTGGAGGAATAGATACTAAAACAACCCCAAAGTTTTTTGTTTTTTTTTGGTTTTTTTAAGGCTTTTATTTGACAAAATTACATCTTTACATCCTTCTATAAATTCTAGATAAAAAAAATTCTGCATTGACACTTTCAAATGTAAATTTTTATTATTTTATATACACAACCTAACTATATTGGGTGATTGTGTTTTTTTGCACTGCACAAATGACTGGTTCATAGGTTCTAACCCTCGAGCCTTATTTCTGCTGTACAAGGAAATGACAGAAATATTTTATACAATTTTTAATGAGGACATAATTGGACTTGGACTAGAATTTCATGAATTTCAAGATTCGCTACAAGTTTTGGTCAGCAAAAACTGAATCAGTGAACTCGCACCCACATAACCAGCATGTAGCCCTGGGGTAATAGACAGCAAATAGCATCAGAGGCTTCTGAGCTGAGCATTTTGCTTTATGACCTATTCCCGCAGGAGAGACGGTGACATTATTCTGAAATTTCTTTTACATCTAGAGATTTTTTTTTTTATTGTCACAAGCCAAAGCACTTTATGTGTTGCTGCAATTAAAACCTATTCCCACTTTCCCATTACAGCAGTTCTAAAGAATATTTAATTATGACTCTCCTGTCTAGGTCTCTAGAGTTAGGCTATGTACACACGTCCAATGGTTCTTGCCCGATAATCAGCTCAGGGCTGATATCTGGACGAGAATCTGGTGTGTGTACAGTGCTCATCGTCGAAACGACCATCCTGACTGATCCACGGACGATGGACGACAAACAATCCTAATGGAAGTGAAGGGGGGTGCGCACAGCAGGGTTCCGCTCCATCGTTCTCCCTAATCCCTCCCCATAGAGCAGACCGGTGCTGTATGTACAGCACTCGTTCATGCATCGTGCAGTCCTTAGTCGTTGGAAAGGATTGTGAAAGATGCATCAGATTCATCAGTGAAACTGGGTGATCCAGCAAACCTGGAATGAATCTGGTCCAGCATTCACATAATTTGCTTTCAAATAACAAATGACTTAAGAAATCCATTTCAGGTTTGCTGGATCACCCCCCGCTTCAGTGTATCCTCTGCAGCCTTGGAGAGCTTTATTAAATCAGGCCTTTTGTAACAGACACAGTCTGATGCAACCCTCTCTGCCTCTCAAGAATTGAGTGATAGATCATTTGTGATGAAAAATGTGGGTTTAACTCAGCTAAAAAAACAAAAAAGCTGTGAGATTGGGGTGGGGTAAATTATAACATATAGAGGCATAAAGACCGATTTTGAAGATTTCTAAGAGTTAATTGGGCTTCAAGCTGAGTTTACCAAAAGTGACAACCCTAATCCAAAACAAACAATATATACAAAGATAAAGGCAAATGATTTTTGTGCTAACTTTGCCACTTCCTGCGAATAAAGAACTTTTTTCTGCCCCCTCCCGGACCTTCAAAACTTCTCTATCAGTCAATGGCAAAGCTGGACCTTTACTGGAAAATGAGACTTGAATACAACCATCAAGTAAATACACACATGGTTCTACTCATTTATATGGATTTTTCATTATATGATATGGGTGCCATGAATGCTAAATGCATAGGTTTGTTTCGGATTTTGATCTTTTTTTTTTTTTCTAAATCCCAAACTTGTCTATTCAAGTTCACAATATTACAAAACGAATGCCAAATTTCAGTAGAAGCTGCCAGGCTGATGTCTCTACTAAGCAGAAGTACACCTTCATACACTACAACCACACCCTTGTTCCACATTTATTCTGTAACTGAGCAACAAATGCACTGTACAAACAACCGCAGGCTACAGCGTTCTGTCCCCAGGTATCTCAGCTAGGTCTGCCTGCATGGACTTCAAACAGCCAGCATTCAGAATTCATATTAGGTAAAAGCTAATTCTAAAACATGTCTTATTCTCTGAAGTGCCATAGTTATGTTATCAAACCTCAATAAAAAAAACATATCACACTCATTTACACTTTGCTGTTAGTCCAACATAAATATGAAACAGGGATAAAAAGGTACTATTTCTGTTAAATTATACTTTCAAGAAACAAGGATGTAACTTTGATATAGAAAGTAAAACGACGATCAACTTTTAGAATGTCTTGGGCCTAGTATTAAGGGGTCGATTTTCACTTCCAATTATAACTCCCATAAACTGATTTGCTAACTCAGAAATGTGCAGCATATCTGCAAATCTGCATACTTAAAGCGTACCTAAACTCAGAATTTTCACTTTACATAAAAGGGTAGACAACCCTTTTATGCAATGTAAAAATTCTGTTGTTTTTTCTTTCAATACACTTGAATGGGACAGGTAGACAGCAGTTGAGCCCATGGCAGAATGTGTCTCTAATTCAAAAGTTCTGGAAAATCAGGATCCTTCTTTAGGATACAATTTGAATTTTCAGCTATGTTTGTTATGGTCATGCAACTCTTTCAGTCAACAAGTTCAATATATACAAGGAGTATGAGAAGACATTTTAATAGGGGTAATTATGACACTTTTTATGTTGCTCGCATACAGAAATTAAAAAGATTATAGCGTATGAGTCAGAGCCGACAATAAAAGGTTTTGTATAATACATGGGGACAAACGTGGGTTGGACAATAAAGGAGCACCTGCAATCTCACAGCCAGTAAGGAGCACTGAAATGAAAGTGAAGACTTGTCTCCAAGGTAGGAGTACAGTAAGGAAAATTACATGGTACAGAATATGAGAGTGCTATTTATACTTCATTCTTCCCTTCCACTTTATATGCCTAAATATTTTCCTTTGTGGGTGAAAGATCTTAGAGTTCGAATTTTGAGGCCAATAATATTCCAGGTGAATTTTTTGGTTAATGTTTGGTCAATGGTGTGTTTATAATGAAATTTGTTGAAGCACTATTAAAATGGAGCAAAATCTTACCTTAGCCCAGTTCATGTACAGGCACTCCGTATCCTGTGCACATGGACTGCATCTCATAGTGTGCAAGAGAAAGTCTTATTTTCACTGGATTTCAGCATCCCATGTAGGCATTACTTTAGGTGAACCACATGAGACAGGCTGCTGTGATTTGTTCAGGAAGATATAAACAGCATTACAGCATCAGCCATAATCTGCTTGCATTGCTGGGAAAAACAATGAAAAATTGCAGGGATGCTACCAATGGGTCTAAAATAAGGTTTGTAATGAAAGCTAAAAAAAACTTCAGCATTAGGCAATGTTAGTCCGCCAATGAAATTGTGGTGCGATTATCCAAGAAAATCCAAAAAAGTTTGAACCTAGCTTTACAAACTTTAGAACCACATATGGAAAGCAAACAAGTAAACCAGATGTGTTACCATTTTCAAAAAGATTTTTTACAGAGAACTAGAACGCCCTATATATTCCTTAACAGACTCCAGTAATACTTTTGTTGGCACAGAACACAGACCAGTCTCTCCCTGTACTGGTTTGCATTAGCATACATACAAGTGGGATGACTTTAGCAATGTACTGACGCCCTTTCATTGTTCAGTCCCAGGGTGGGGAAGGTCCTGGATCAAGCTGCATCGCCAAAAAGTAGAAAAACCTAAAAGCAATTTTTAATATTGGAGCTTACCAGTCCTTGGATGTGGTGCCTGCAACAGTTTTCTTTATTTATGAATTTCCACTTTATTTCTACCTGGCGTGCAGCACATACATTGTTTTTAATGGAAAGGCATTGTTCTATTTTAAAGCACAATGGTAAATGTGGAACTACACTGCAGAGGAAAAGAACAGCTCAATTAGTTTACTTTACAATGATAGAGACTTAAATAAGAACTCTGGCTAAAAGTTCTGAAAGGTACAGTTACCAGAACTCTACAGTGGCTCTACAGTCTTATAACAACTGGTTCTGCCTGTAGAAGCAAAAAAAAAAAAAACTAACAGCCTTCTGCTACTTTGAAGGAAATGAGAAACTGCATGATTGCAGAAAAGTAGATATAGCTTTTATATAGTGTGCCATCTCACACATAAGAATAAAAACCTTGGTGCTCCTATAAAAGGGAATTATGTTGATTTTAACATAATTAGAATTGACCTTTGGTTTAGAAGACAATTTTTGTGAGATATGTCATGTCAGTTTCTTCTTTTCAATTCATAATGCCTAATGCACAAAAGGTTGCTTGTCACGCTGCTTGCTAAGCAAGCCAAATCAATAACAGAAAGGTACATTTCCCATTGTGGAAACGTTTAAAGAAAAATAAAAGTTTTATTAAAGGTGCATGGTACTTTTAGGCAAATTTGTGGTTTACAATAAATAGTGAATTGAAGAATGGGTGGTCAGGGAAATTTAAGGGGGGGTTCGTTGGCAAGACGTCGGGTGGAATGTACTTTATGGTGCAATTTCCCTTTATAATAATTACTGAACAATAAAGCAAATCACAGAGACAAAGACAGACATATGACATGGCAGTGGTAGTGCACTTCTCTAATAGGAAGCGTATGACCGGATAAAAGAAAAAGGGCTGAACAGTTGAATAGTTTTAGGACATTGCATGAGCTTCTGTAACAAGATTTTATGAGCGAGTACCAACATGCAAAAAATAGACACGTTTTGCAGTTTTGCATTATATAACCATAGCATTAGGAAAAGCAGATTGTGGTTATTTCCACTCTGATCACCTTTGCTAGGCAACAAAGGACAGCATTGGGTAAACTAAAATGTCCTACCTGATGCTGCTGAAACAACAATAGTGAACTCTGATAGTAGCATGAAAAAAGTAGATGCTGAGATGACAACAGGAATTTATGATACAGGAAAAATATGAGTTCAAGGCAACTTTTTTATAAAATGAAGCGTAGCTCTAGGAAATGCTTTTCTCTATACTTTTGAATAAATTTGTCAGAAAATGAATACCGTTTATAAGGATTGAAATGTGCCAGTGACTATCAATTATTTTCTGTGGGTTTGGGCACAGATGCATGCTGCAATTTGGCTCTCCAAGCTATACAACAGGTTTGCTTTATTCCTCCTATCAGCAAATACCTAGCTTTTCTTCACACCCCTGTGACACCATTCACCCACCAGTAGCATAATATATACCCAGAATTTTGGGTATAAAGGAGCATGTGACTCATTGGGCCTGATTTATTAAAGCTCTCCAAGGCTGGAAAGGATACACTTATCAGGTAATCTGGGTGACACATCAGTTAAGTTGGGTGATCCAGCAAACCTGGATTGGATCTGGTGCGTGATTGAAAACATTTGCTAACAAATAGCAAAAGACTTTCCAGGTTTTCCTGATCACCCAGCTTCACCGATGAGTGTATTCTCTCCAGCCTTGGAGAGCTTTAATAAAATCAGGCCTATTCCATGAGAAAATGCTGGACAAATCACCAGCACGCTCACATGGGAAGTGTCCATAGGAAGTAGGACACCTTTATAGCACACACAGGCCATATTCTCATGTTCCCCGCAGATGAGTTTAGCTGCGTGGACAAATCAAAGATTCACTTTAGGACAAACCTGTATCTTCTAGGCTTCACATAAAAATCATTTACTGTGCTCAGGAGACTGCCAATCAAAGGTCCTTGAAGAAATAATGACTCCCTGACAGTTCTAGGCATAACATATTCCTGTCACCATATTTGTTGCAGTATTGTGGTGCAATGGACATAACTTAGGGATTTTTAAAAAATAAAATCGACTTCTATTTTGAGTAAAAAAAAGAGACATGAGCCAATGTTATAGTGCTTTTTTTTTTTAAATCATAGGTAACACTTAAAGCACCTCTAACCAAAACTTCTTTCCTTTAGGTTTTGGGCAAAGTTTTGTCCAGTAAAATCTGTCTGTCTGAATCCCCTGTGGAATTTTTTTTATCATAAAGTCAAGGAGGTACTAATTAAATTTAAAAATTTTGGTGCTTCCAATCTAATTGAAAAAAGTTCTATAACAGGACAGCAGCTAATGAAAAATTCCCTAATGAACGACATGAACACAAGCAAATACCTCTCAATGTTATTTTCAATTGATAAAATGAGCAACATACAAATCAATCTGTTTGAAGTACCTTCCACTTGTTTGATAATTGATCTGTAATACAACGGCTATCACTATTATATCCAAGTGGAAAGGAATGCTAATGATGTTCTACATAAATTCATATTTAGTAATCATATCAATCTTGACACAAAGGTTTTTGATTTTATTATGAAGAATACCCTCGTCTGATCAGCTTCACTCTATATTTGACAGATTTTTAAACAAATATCACATAGGAACATGGATAACAGTAAAGACATAGGCAGTAATAAATATTTGACACAAACATTTCTCTATCAAACCAGAGCATATTTTTGGGGATGGCCTTTAAAGCTTTCCATTATATTACACTACAGGAAGCAATGGAAAAGATGGAGGAGAATAAATTATTGATTTCTCAGAAATACCATTAGATGAGGTGTCAGCTGAAACATTCTTCAATAAAATCTCTCTACTACAACCCACACTGATCAATGGTAGACAAAAAGAAAGCGGAGGATGCAAATTTCCACACTAATGGGTAGCCCAGCAGTATATAACGGGCTATGATCAAATCAGTACTGTGTCATCTGGAAGCCTTAAATAACATAAAAAAAACATTCAAACAGAACGAATAAAACAGCGTGCCAATAATATGCAGGATATCTTAACCTTGAATGTAAATCCGGCACCTCATTTATTATTGATCCTACAATGGATACATAACCTATGCATACATACATGACATTTTTTTTGATGATGAATTTGCCTGGTTACCAAATCTCTATAGCAATATTAGAAATTTGGTGATCACTAAAAAATATTTAGAGAGCAAGTAAAATACATTTTAAATGCGTAGACCATTTAAAAGAATAGACCAACAAGCTAGATCCTAGAGAAGTGTTGGTCAACTTACTAGATACAATGGGACACAAAACACAGCCCCTGACATCACCAAAGGGAAATATGTAATGTTGAGTTTATGTAATGCAGAGACACAATAGGACCGGGGACTATGGAGGTGCTGAAGATGGCCAGACACTGCAGACATGCAAAGCAGTGGTTGGAGACAGACACAGAATGGCCTTCTGGAAAGCAGTAGGATCCTCCGATGGGCGCTAACTTTGTATACATATAGAAGCACAGGCTTGAAAAAGACAGCTTGCTAGGCTGTTAATTAAAGAGCCTGGCCTGTCTCACTGTGAGTGAAGCCTGCCCACCTCTATGATGCTTCTGGTAGGCCTGCCACCCATCTGGCATCACTAAGGCTACGTACACACTTAAGACTTTTGTTGTTGGAAAGGATCCTCCATGATCCTTTCCAACGACAAAAGACTGAAGGATGCATGAAAAAATGTACATACATACAGCACTGTTTTGCTATATTGACGTGGAACGGGGGGGGTGGTAGTCGGTGGAGAACGGACGGGTGGGCGACACTGTGCTGTGCTCTTTCCCCTTCGCTTGCATTATGAAATTTGTGGATCCGCCAGGACAGATCCATAAATGGCGTTGGATGAGCGCAGTACACACATCAGGGTCATGTCTGATACTACCCTTGAAGCGATAATTGGACAAGACGCACCTGACGTGTACATAGCCTAAGTGTCAGGCGTAAAGAGGCCAGGCTGACCATCTTTCCTCTTCTACACTGCTAGCTGCAGGTATGAAAGAAAAGCAGGGTTTGCAGCACACAAGGCTAATTTACTGCTCAACCACTGGTACCTGATATTTACACAGTTTGAGAAATAAACTAGCTCCTTTTGATTTAGGCGGTTTGATCTGAAGTTGGACCTTAAAGGATTCTGGGTTGCATAAAAGGTTTTTGTGTAGTAGGATGTGGCTATAAATTACGTTTTTGTGCTGCTAGAAGCTTTCTGTTTTCAAGTAATTTCAGTCTTGAGTACACTCATTAGTGCAACACAGTTTTAGCCACGGTCTGGGTTTAGAATTTTCTGAACAAAAGTTTAAAACTAACAGACTACTTGAAAGGTGTCTAATAACCATTTTATTAGCTCCAATTATTTCCAGTAGGTTCATTATTTGTGAGTTGAAAGGGTTTATGAGTAGCTGACAACCAAAGAATACTAGAGGAAGCAACTGTAGTGACTACATGAAATCCTGACACTTCATCAATGCCTTTGGACTGTCCAGTTCGTTTATAAAACAAATGTATGTAGTGAGTGGTTGTCAAATTGTACAGCAGCACAATCATCTATGAGTACTCAGATTTATAAAAAAAATATTCCCAAAACATTAGATTCACTGAAATACCAGCCTAACTGGATGATAGACCACTATTCATATAACAAACAAAACCAAAAAAATAGGACCTGGGGGAAAAAAAGCAAGGGGAACATTGTTAGAAAAAAAGGGATTATTGGAGAAAAAGCTTTCTTTCTTTTTACAGATGCTGAACTACTGCAATTGGACTTTAATTTTCTATAAAGAGCTACAGGCACAGGTGCACTTTAAGCACACATTGGGCTTGGCAAACTGTCAGCTTCATCAGTGATGGAATGATGCAGTTCTGGGCAAACAGCACAAATGAACAGCTGAATGACAGACACTTGACTAGCACTTTTGAATTCAGCATAACCATTAAACATTAAAACTGTGCGCATAATAAAACTGGGGCAGAAAATGCTTGATGTCTAAATGTTTAAATGATTACCTTGTTCTTCTTCACGTGCATAATAACAGCTCTAATTTTAGAGCAAGCTATCTGTGCTGTGTTTAGTGAGAAATATGCCTATTAAGGTGAATGCAGTGATGGAAGCCTTGAGGAAGTTATATGTTTCCTTTACTGCAAGGAAAAGCAGAAATTAATCTTTCTATAATAGAAAACATTCACGTATAAAGATCTATAATCATTTTAGTACAGCCACTCTTTCTTTAAACAGACATGCATCTCTCTGGCAGGTCAGTCGGTCTTCCCTTTACTTTCTGGCACAGTATAAAAGGTCAGATGGATCTGAATTCTTTTCTCTAATACGCTCTTAATAAGATGGTTACTGCTGATGTTCCTGCCACCTGTCTATCTTCTGCTTTGCTGCAACTAAAGGTTTGTGTGTACAGGCATACACAGCTTAACAAATAACCAATGCCATACACAAAGTCCTCCAAAGTACAAGCCAGTCAAACATATCAAATGCATAAACCTGTATTCCAATTCATTCAGAGAACAAATGCTGCCTATGGGCTGTTTGGGTTCAGTTTTTACCCAGGATTTATTTTCTGCAACTGACTGCCCCAAGACTGAAGAAGATACACTATCATATGTGATCCAGCAAACGTGGAATAAATCTGGTCCTGAATTTTAAATATTTGCCAAATAACAGCAAATGATTTTAAGATGTCCATTTTAGGTTTGCTGGATCACCCAAGTTCGCCCATGATAGTCTATCTTATCCAGTCTTGGGGGGGGGCAGTAATACATCACCCCCAATGTATCATAAGAAAGAAGATTCACAACATTGATGGGTAAAAAGTTACTCTATGTATCCACATTTCTTCAATAGGATTGGTTTACTAGTTAACCTTGCATGTTCCCTGTATTACATATGTGTCTTAAGCTGCAAACACTACTTGCAATTATAGTCGTTGGAAAGGATCTTTCACAATCCTTTCCAACGACTATGCACTCCACGATGCATGAATGAGTGCTGTACATACAGCACCGTTCTTCTCAATGGAGAGGGGAGGTGGGGGATCATTCGCCATCCATCGTCCGTGGATCCGCCAGGACGGTCGTTCGGACGATGGGCGCTGTACACACACCAGATTTTTGTCCGATATCGGCCCTGAGCCAATTATCAGGCGAGAACCATTGGACGTGTGTACGTAGCTTTAATGTATTCTCTGCTCTCTCACAAAAGATAAAATGAAAAGACAACAATTATTATTACATGATATATATATATATATATATATATATATATATATATATATATATATATATATATATATATATAGTACCACTTCCTTTTATCAGACTCCACTGAGATAACTGTGCTCCATTAAACACATGTAAAGTACAATTCAACTGAACCAATCTGAAAATGAAATATATTTTGGGTGGAACTTGCTTTTGAACCAACAATTTAGAAGGTTATCAGAGCTAAGTATATTTGAGAAAAGGGAGTTTTCCAAAGGTGTGTACTTTTAAATATAATTTTAGAAAGCTGTGAGAAAAGAATTTCCCTTTTTCGTTTTTAAATATCCCATTGAAAACATTTTGTTATATCTGTTTCATAAACAAAAACACAAGTTGATCATTCAGAGGTGTCCTGTGCCCAATGCTCACTTCCAAGTTATCTCTAGAACAGTAATTAGGCCTCCCATTAGCCTTTATGTTGTGATGATGGGAGAGTAGGGGGAACTAGGCAGACTTAACACCACTCCAAGACCAAAAATTGCTGTGTGTTTCCCACTATAGCCAAACAAGTAGGCGAGTGTATTTTCTGGGAGAACAATAGGTATTTTCCTATACTTGCAGAAAATTTTAAAGGATACAACATTGCAAATTGTTCATGTACATACATATATATATATATATATATATATATATATATATATATATATATATATATACACACACACACACACGCACACAGCCATCATATACACATCATAGTACTAGGTGCCAGGTCAAATTCCATCAATGGAGAGTAAAGTACTGGCATGCCAGCTGTCACAGCTTTAAAAACCCCTGCAAAGGAATAGCTTGAACATTATATGTGGGATATCATGAATATAGAAGCAGTTTCATCTATACATGATCTTCACTGCAAACAGATTTTGATTCAGACAACCACACAAATTTTGCCAACCTGGTCATTTATTTTGTAGGCCGAATGATTAATAGTGGTAACACCTTCAATAGTTGACAATTCATTTACCTATTTTTTAGTCTAAGATTGTTTAATGCCAGGGGCACAATGGCATGTTTTAGCAACTGTGCCCATTTTTTTATGAGAAAAGGTGTGTGCTGCTATGCTGGAATGGAGCCTGTTAAAGAGTTCTGCAAACCTGAAACATTATAGCCTTGTCATCACATGTAACTCAACCCTACATTTTTTTTTAAATATATATTTTAACATATGCCCTAAGTATGAAGAAATTAAATTGTTACTATATTATTTTCTCGATATGTACAACATGACAAGTGTATTTTAGGGACTAGAAGTTGTTAACTTCAAAGTATAGAACGTTCACAGCAGATCAGTGACTTGTTCTATGTCAGCAAATGCAGAACGGATTTGCCCATGACTTGATCTTGTCACAGCAGATCCAATAGTAAATATAGTACATAATAGGGGTGCACATAGCAATGATCTGCTAAAGTAGTTTTAGTCATGGCATCAACATTCCTATGGTCCTTTCTCGTTTAGATTTTACTAATAAAGCTGGGTGTGAGGATGTTTGCATTAAGATTAGAAGCCTCCTATTGAGACTCCAAAATGAGGTAAAAGTCAAGCTTAGGCTAAAGTAAAAGCTTAAGCTACGTACACACTTCCAATTATTATCGTTGTTAAACGAACGACGAACGATCCTGCACGATATCTGCGAACGATCGTTCGTAGATATTGTACACACAATAGATACGATCGTTTGAGCGATACAGGGAGTGACGTGCACGACAGGAAGTGAACGAACGCATGCTCAGACCATGGACGATCAACGCATGCTCAGACCATGGACGATCAACGAACGATCGTACACACGAACGATGTTCAACGATCGTCGTCCAATCCGATCCGCCGGTCCGGTCGTTCGTTTCCAACGACTTTCCTCGTTCGTCGGGATCGGTGCTATACGATCGTTCATATATATCGTGCAGGATCGTTCGTCGTTCGTTTTCCAACGATAATAATTGGAAGTGTGTACGTAGCTTTATTCTAAAGCCTATTGGCAAGGTAAACAGGTAAGTGATACAAAGAGCAGTGGTCTACAACAATCCTATCAAAAGTAATCTCTCAATTATCAGATTTCAGTAAAGTCATTGTTTACTGTGTGTTACTACATTGTGCTCACTATTACTCCAGGCCCTCTGGTTCCATAAGGGTATGGAACTGCTTTCCATCCTGGGATCAGCTATAATAAATAAAGAAGGCAGGGGTGTACCAGGATGGGGGAATACTCAGTAATGCCGACCTGGAGTGTGGTGGGGAGTTACGACAGTCAGCAGGTCTCCTGCTATTGCTCTATAGGAGTACTTGGCTAGAAGGCATCTGCCTACCCCCACAGACAGATCAATGCTTATTTAATAAACTTTCCAATGCAATCATTTGCAAAGCACTCAGGCACAGTAATGACCATATCATTTCCACCAATAGGTCAGAAACTCTTAAGCTGCGTACACACCTGCAATTTTTCTCGTTGGAAAGGATCTTTCACGATCCTTTCCAACGAGAAAAGACTGCACGATGCATGAACGATGCTGTACATACAGCACCGTTCATGCTCTATGGAGAGGGGAGGGGGAGAGCGACGGAGTGGCACCCTGCTGCGCGCTCTCCCCTTCCCTTTCATTAGGATCGGTCGTCGTCCATCGTCCATGGATCCGCCAGGACGGTCGTCGGACGATGGACGACGACCGACTGTACACACGGCAGATTTTCGCCCGATAATTGGCCGATACCGATTATCGGGCGAGAAAAATTTGCCGTGTGTACGCAGCTTTATTTACACCACAACACAATCTAACTTTTCTTCTAAAAAACAAAAGGTCACCTATGATGTCCTTTATTTATACCTGAAAGAGAACTTGCCAGCACCCTAATACTCCAATGTGACACCATGGATACTTCAAGGTTTATGTGTTTTTTCAAAAAGAATTATGGTGAGGCAGAAGGAGTGTTTTCTGTTGCCCCATATTGTATTTTGCAAGAGAGTTTGGGTAATCTAATTACAGCTCCTTACAAGAAATGTGTTAGTTTATGTAAAATTGGCCAAGTATCATTAATTATGATAAAAGAATTGGGTTCTCTAAAGAGTCAACCCTGTATTAGCCAATCCATTTGTGAATGGTTTTGCTTGCACACAATCGCAATACGAGGAAGAAAAAAAAAAGTCACTGGCCAGTGCATACACTAAACATACATGAAGTCCAGTCACTGAATGGCTCAAAACCATAAATACAGCAAAGGCATGCAAATTATATCAGACCCTTATATCTTGTGGGAAAAGAATGGTGATTATATTGGATTTTGTTCAACTTTGTCGTCTACTCTAGACACAAGACAAGCTACCCAATCCATCCAAAAACAATCACATTGGATAACAGTTATCTCATGTCAAAGCACTTTATAATCACCTTCATAATTACTAAAGAATGACTTTATTTACTACAATGACTTTATAAACTACACTTTCAAAAGTACTGATAGAAAGAATGATACTTGGTTAGTTTAAGATTATTAAATAGGAAGACTATTGCTACTTATAATTTCATTTTAGACTGCAGTTTTTACCCTTTAATGCCCTTTGCAGCACACATTTAATCCCCCCCTACTCTGCTTCAGAACTATGATGTTCTAAAGTATCACTTGAGTTCCCAATGTCAAATTTCACGGACTAGAGAATTGCTGACAAATATAATCACTCTCAACCAGCATCGACCGGGTCCTGTGTAACAGAGCCACTGAACTGCACAGCTATGCGCCCAAATAGAGAATAATTTATTTCAGAGCTATCAGTATCCAGTGACCCAAAACCACAAAGTTATGGAAACAGCATTTGTGGGTGGTAGATAAATATTTGTTTCCACTGATTTCCATTAAAAATGAATGTTAAAATTTGATATTACACTTCTTTATTATAGGCATATAATACATATGAATGAAAGTTAAAATTGTGATTTTTTTATTTATTCAAATGTTTTCTTTTAACTAGTACCTCACAGAATTACTTCACCATTTTAAGACAACAATATGGCTGACCTAATACTGTGATTTCAGTGTTTGGTAGGCGCTGGAAAGTGCAATAAAAAGACTGCACAGGGAAAGAAAAAAAACTGTTCCATAATTGTTGCTGGAATTTTGAACTATGGGGGATGAAATCATCTTCTAGCTACTGCCTTTTGGGTGTCCATGTCTGATCATGTTTTCTCTAGCATTATCTTTCAAAAAGGCTTACACAGTTTAAGAAGGCAAAATAAAGTAAAAACTGTGGTGTACAGTCCTATCCTAATAATTGTCTATGTGGATTAGGTGTAGATTTGTTTGCAAGATTTGATTTGTTTTACAACAACTCAAATATAGCTGTAAAATAATAGTATAGCCTTGGGTGCAAAAGTCTATCCTGGTCTGAGCTTATACAAGCTGCTGCAGTTTCCTTTTTTAAATCCTCACATACAGTATATAACCTAGGAATGAAAGAACAACTAGAGCATAAATGATAACTGCTAAAGAAAGTGACAATCTGGCAAAGAGCAGGTTGATGTTCCTGGGGGGACTTTCACTCCTTCCCACCTACTCATCCTTCATCAATTACTTTCTACAAAATAATTCAATTCATAATCCTGTTAGATAAGCTCATTCAAACAACCAGCTATAGACTATTAAGATTTAAGAACTCTTTACTGACATTCACAGATTTATTCTCACATGGGTATGGCTGGCACTGTGGCTTGGTGTCCACAGGCATGGAATTAGATGAAGATTATCTCATGTTTACGGTCAGCCCCCTAAATTCACCCTTGGGCGAAAGTAGCCAAAATGGCTTTTACTTGTTAATTGGTTATTTTTAAAAATAAGTCTGCCCCTGGAAATTACTGCTAAATTGCACAAACATTTGCTCAGTATTTTGTTTTTTTAAGAGGCACATAGGACAAGTGTGTGGTGGTTCAATCTTACAACTTCCATTTTAAGGTTAGGGAGAGGCCTTTATCTCTGCACAATATGAATGTATGCAATGTTTTCAACAGGTTTGGTGTTAAATTTGATAAAAAGAAACAATAAATCTAACAAGAATATATATATAAAAAAGACAGCATTACCAATCATTAATTCATACCTGCGCAACACTAATTGGGTATGCCCATTGTTTTTTAGACCACCGTTAGACCTTGCTGTGATCAGACAGGGTAGCCACTGTTTTTGTGAGTTCAACTGTGTCTTATAAACCAGTTGTAACCTGGAACAAATTTTTGCTTGCCGATTTTAAACATTGGCAATGCTAACCAAAGATTTAACAAGCTTTCTTAACGAGGACTTTTCTTACATAGCAATAACCTAGAAATTCAGCATTTCATAAAGATGAGAAATGCCTTTAGGCTACAACTGCCTTTGAATATTAAAATAATAATTAACTGTAAGAAATACAGTAAATTCTAATTACAATGATGTTAGATTTATATAATATAGAATAATCCTTGGCAAATGATTGATAAACTCTGGCTCCAGTTTTCTATCATTTAAAATAGTTGGTATGTAAATCAACATACGCGCTTACTCCTTTTTATTATGATAAATCATGGATAAAGGTCCCTTGCCAATATCTTACCATCCCACCCATTACATTTGTATTTATATTACTGCCATGTTGTCCCTATTTTTATTGTCCTTGAACCTTTACTTTGATCTCAATTGAAGAATAAGAGACAGAATAAGGACAGAAAATATTACATTGCACTTGAACCACAAAATAATTATGTTTGGCATTGTTGAGACTTTCAACAGTGAGTTTCCTAAATACATGTTTCCCCCATAACTGAACTACCTAAATTTTCTAAATAAAAAATGATTTGTTAAATAGGTGGTAAGTAGCCAATAAACACTTTTTACAATAGTTTTTTCATTCTGCTGCTCAACAAGCAAGCCATCATGATCTTCATATACATCATTCAACACCTAGATTTCATTAATAAATATTATCACAATATTATCTATGTGTAGGCTGAAAATAGAAAGTGTTGCCAATATACAAACACCTAGACTAATCAGTCATTGTATAGGAGTCTGACATGTTTTTAGGATTTCTGACTGCCAATAATATGAGAAGATACCCCATATCTGCCACGATTTATATCCAATGATAAATGTGCATGTATATTTTATATCCATTGGGTTTATGGACATGGCCAGCATTAAACACCTGAATATACACGCACAAACTTTGTTTAAATTAAATTGATTTACTGTACAAATGTAATCCTATTCAAAATGGTAATGCTGAATTTTGGCTAAAGGCCCTTCCCACTGCATGGGTTATCAACTAATGTTGTCTGGGGTCTTTGCTAGAGCGGTCAAATGCCACCATGGCAAATGTCTTGCCGCAACGCTGGTCTGACGTCAATACCTTCAATGCAAGTCTATGCTGGGGCCTCATCTACAACTTGGGAGTGTCAGGCAGCAAAGAAGAGCCCTGGTAACTGAAGGAGCAAGATAGGACTTGTTATGGAAGAAGATAGATTTCAATTCACCTAAATCATCAAACATTGGGAAGAAAAAAACGTGTAAAAATTGTGTAGACATCCAATAGCCCTGAGACTTCTAGGACTTGACCAGCATGGAGAGTAACTCACTACTGGAAGAGTAAAGACAAGGAGGTTGTGGCTAAGCTAGGGACAATATTTATAACATTTTGCATCAAGTTCAATGGCATTAAGGAATTGTAGGATTAAACATTTACAGAGAAGATATGTATTGAAGCACTAGGGACTTTGAAATTGATTTACGTCAATATAATGTACGAGGGGGTGCTAAAAAGTTTCGGGCCCTTCCAGATGAAATAGAAAAATGTGTGGGGGCATATGACAGCCTAATATCTTAGTTATGTACAATGTGCAAATGTGTAATTATGTGCAAATTATGTGCAAATATCAGGTCTTTGCGATTCCTAAAACTGTTTTTTCTTTTAGTGAGAAGCTGCTGGAACCAAAGCTGATAATTCTGACACCAACAGAGCTCCATTCTTTTACAAACTCCATGCATCAAGTGGAATCAATTATAAAAAATGCCATCAAAATTAAATGGCGCACATGGTTCTCATCTAGGAGTTCTCTCTAGAACTGCCTTTAAGTACAATTTACCATGGAAGATCATACTGCATGCACATGACTACAGGGCCCCAGGCTGAAAAATAGTGTGATAGATAAGAAAGTAGAGGTAATATTATTGAGTCATGAACTTCTATTACAAATTTAAAACAAGTGTGTAGAAGAACTTTTCAAGGAGATTTTTATGAAGATACCAAACACAATTTGATATGTTGAAAAAATAGTAATTCATCTTTAATACAAAACTCCCATAAGTACTTTATTCTGTTGCTTTCACAGTTCTGCCAGACTAACACACAGCACAAAAAAAAAAAAAATGGGGGGTGCAGCACAGCCCCCTTAATTCTTGATCGCCTAGGCAATCAAGAACGAATGGGAGTGCAGAGCCTTCCAAGATACCTATGTCACGCATCTAGGGAGGCTCTTGGCTGCTCCATCTGCACATGCCCAAGCAACCCTTTCATCACTAGGGGAAAAAATTTCCGATCTCACGTGTGCACAGTGAGATCGGCACGTTTTTTCCCAATCATCACCTGATCAGGTGACGTTGGAAGAAGAAGAATGCGGAAGAAGAGAAGATGGTGGCACCTGGGGCTCCTTCTGGGTAAGCCAAAAGATGGATACTGGGTCGACGCGGGACAAGATTGAAGAAACTCCTGGATGAATAGACTGATCTGCAGTATAGAAGGTAAGTGTGATTTTATTGTTTTGGGCCAGTTTTGGGTTTACTTCGACTTTAACAGTGGCCATGTGGTTGTGGTGCGTTTCCTTCATCCTTACGCCAGGGAACAGCTTCCTCTTGGGAGACGCTACATGTAGAGTCTCCTGTTGGAAGCTCTGTAGAGAATGAATGGAGGCAGCAGTGAACAATACTAGTGGCAAGGTGCTGGTCGTGGGTAAGCCCACATGATTGCTCGATCCCGAAGCAGGTCTGAAGTTGTCCTAAATCAAAAAGATGGATAAATGGATCCTTTGTAAACACCTAATGCATTGATGACTCTATCCACGCATTGTCTAAGTAATAACATAAAAAAATATGTTAATGTATTCTGTCAACATTCTACACCTTATGCAGAGTAAAACCAGCTGATGAGGATGTAACATCAGCATGCTGTTGGTTATAACCATCAATGGGGTCATGTGACAGCCGTTACTGTCCTTCACACAACAGTGGATTCCACGAAGCACAGCTTTTAGGTTTGTCCATGAAGAAAAATGGTCAAATACATTATAATTATAAAATATTGGTTGAATATATAAACACCTTTTGCCTGGTGAAGTATACCTGATTTATGTGTACCTGAACAAATTAAAATTGATTGTAAACAGGAGGCTTGCAAATCAATTGCATTTATTACAGAGAGAGACAAATCATGTAGGCCCTAATGCAGATAAAAACTAATTTCATACACAAATGTGTGTGCACTACGATCTACACAGATATAGGATATTGATTAAATGTGGTCACACTTGCTAGTAATTTAGGATTTCTTTCCTCAGGGAATAAGTGACAGCATATTTCATGCAGAAGCCAATCAATTAGCAAGCACAGATAAAAGCTTTCCTTCGAGCCATCTCTCATTCCTAGGAACCAGCATGAAGCCTGGCTAGAACTCCCGAAGGGCAAAATTGAGACACAATCTAACTGGTCAATCTATATGCCTTTTGTGACAAAATTACTGGACATGATGGCTGCAAAACACATAACCAAATAAGTACAAAGGAATCACACAGGCCAAATCCTGTATCATGGTGAGAATGCACTATAGAGAGACTCCTATGGTGGTACAAGATTGGCCTTACAAATAACACGCTATGAACAGCACAAGCAGCATTTGTATGTCTAGATGACTAATAGTAATTCTATTCTATGTGTCTCAGCAGGCGCAATTATATTTTAAACAGCATGTAGTAAAAAATCCACTTTGATACTTGGACTCTTGTATTCAGAGGTCATTATGCATCAGTTTTTTTATGTATTTAATGTACAGCGCTGTGTAATAAGTTGGCGCTACATAAATCCTGTTTAATAATAATAATGTATATGTACATCTATTTGTATATTCTATAGCTACAGCAGATAAAAACAAACACATAACAAGAAATTTTGAGGTAGAAATGCCTACTATACCGCATCTCTCAACACATAAAATAAAATCACAACTTTATGACATTATTCAAACTAATACTTTGCATGACCACAGTAAAATTCCTCGTTTTATATTGCTATGATTTCAGATCAGGCATTTAAATCTGCAAACAAAAAGCGGAACTCAAGGTATTAGTGAATAACTTTACAATATGTTGGTTTGCACTTAGCAAGGTGTCCTCGTCTTAGCTATGTACATGTTGTATATGCATGTTCACATGTATGTGCATTTTCATACCAAGTCAAAGAGAAAATGGAATATTATAGATTTCCCATGGTGCAGATGCACCACAAATACATTTATGGGCCTACTCAATGTGTGTTTATGGGGAAGCGTTCGTGACACGACTACAGACTGTACAGCTCTACATAATACATGGGTTCTCTGTAAAAACTTGAGGATGATTATCTATTACACAAAAAACTACCTGTCCTATTCATCTATGACTTAGATGCACACTAATCACCTTATAGTAAATAGTTTGTTTTTTTCACATGAAATGTAAACCATGAAGTGAAACAGACGAGTGTGAATGAGCTCTATGTCTGGTACGGATATAATGTAAGTAAATTATATAAAGCTGAGCAGTTTCTTCATTAGGAACCCCAAACCCTTCACTCGTCACTCAGGCTGCAGTTGCTGCTATTCAATACCAGTAATTCAGATGACACCAGGCAATTCTGATATGAAGAACATAAAACCGAAGCCAATTTAAAGTTACAGTGCATTATCAAGGATTACATTAAAATATAAATCATTTGCCATGTATGAACTTATTAATTGCTGTTATGCCAATGAATACGGTGGTAGTGAACAACTAACATTACAACAGGTAAATGCTTACAGGGTCAGCTTGCTCAGGAACTGTGTGCCTTTTCCTCAAAGAAGAAAACCTTTGCTGGCTTCTCACTGAAAACCTGCGGAAGGACTCCCGACTCCTGGAAGCAAAGTGTCGGAAGGATGATGTGCGTTTGAAAGGGTTTCTGCTGCTGGCTTCTATGCTAGTTCTCTCATGTGTTACAGCAGTGGTGACCAAACTAAAAGCTTCCTGCAAAGACCTCCTCATCGTCCCCATCCATTGGTTCATTTGTGTATGTGCCACCGTCAACTTATCTCCAAGATACTCCATTCTTCAGTATTGCCAATGAAAAACAAAAATGACTATAAAACAAATGAAGTAGAGATGCTGAAAAATGTCCGTTTTGTCATCCAGGTGAAAGGACGTGCCAATTCATTAAACAGCTTTATAAAAAGAAAGACACTGGCCCTAAATGCTTTGGTGTGAATCGGTTTGATGTGTGTGCCCTCACTGCTGCTGGCAATGGTTGGTGCATACATACTTTGGCCCTTCTAACCTGAGTAACTTGCCATCTTCCATACATTCAGCCTACACACACACCGAGAGATGCAGCTGTTCATTTTCCTTGTTATATATGCTGCTCCTTTGCTCCAAATCCTGCTGGGAACATCTATTTAACGACTCCTTTAGTATATTCTCCAGGTTGACAATTGATAACGAGAAGTACCTTAGCAAACGGTGGTTACATGGAGAATTAAACAAAAAGAATAAGATCTCCTTGCACAAACTATGGCTCTTCAGCAAGACGAGGAACAGACGTGCTTGTGTAAATCCATGGATGGGTTAGCCAGCTCACAGCCTGAAACAAACTGCTCTGCTCTCTTCAAGACTGAGCTTGCAAGCACACACTTTCCATTTGGCAGGAGATTTTTCTGAATGACATCAAGCCTTTGCAAAGGAGCTGCATAACTGAGGAATGCAGCTGGGACAGATAAACCTAAAGGCTGGGAGCCAAAAAAAAACCCTACCACTTACACACTTCCTCCACGCCTATTTCAAAGTCCCCCAGACCTCGCTGCAGTCATTTCCAAGAATGCCTAGATGTTGCCTTGCAGCTGCTGCTGTGTTATATGGAAGCACAGCTTTTCCCTGCTTCCTTGTAAATACTGAAGGGGGCAGGAAGGAAGCCACTGCTGCCTTCCATATGCCTTATTCTGCTATTGCCTTTTTCTCTTTAATCCATGGCAGTCAAACAATGGGCTAGGTGAGGCAGCCGCAGAGGTCTGCCAAAGGAAAACGATTTGGGCAGGGCTTTTTTTTTTTTTCTTTACGCTACAGGCAGCCATTGTCATAGCAACCAGGGGACAGCATCTGCTTGGAAGGCTGGGGTTGTGAGATCTATGGGAATGATTTGTGCATAGCTTGTGGTCACATGGCACGGTGACACCTTAACCCTTTTATTAGGATGGGGAATGCTACAATGGGAGATAAAAGGGCTTACATTCTCTTCACCACCATCGCTACATACCTACAACTTTACACATTGGTGTATATATATATATATATATATGTGTGTGTGTGTATATTTAATATTAAACAAGATTTTTATAGCGCCAACATATAACGCAGCACTGTACATTAAATAGGGGTTGCAAATGACAGATACAGACACAGGAGGAGGAGAGGACCGTGCCCCGAAGAGCTTACAATCTATAAATATAAATAAATATATATATATATATATATATATATATATATATATATATATGCGCGTGTGTGTGTGTGTACATACATACATATCTCCATCTCAACAACAGCTACTAACAACAAATTCTGAGTAAGCAGTAAATGAATGCTTGTCACTTTCTGTTTACTTGTTTTAGATCTATGACACAAAAGTAGAGGGTTTGGGATGTCTGTAGGCCTTCCAAAACCAAGCATAATCCTGGACAGCACCATTTTTCAAAATCTCAGTGTGTTTAGAAAAGATTGTTCAGAAATGCTGAATTCCTAAAACTTAATTACTAAATCCTAAAACACTTAATTCTACACAGCAAGGAACCAATTGCTGCATTATTGTAGCTCATGCAAAGTGATTTGTAGTAGAATATATAATCATGTGTGAAAGTATGTACACCCCCATGGAATTTATTGGCCTTTCTTAATATATTTAACCCGGGAAGCAGTAGAACAGGGCTGTCCGGCTCTAGTGCCCAAGGATTTGCGCACATTTTTAGTACTTGCCTAACAGTCAGCAGTCAAAGCAAGGTATGGTTTACAAAACATAAAAAAATCAATGTTTTTATTAAAATGTTGGCCCATATATGGTCCATGGGGAGTGAAGCTGAACATCCCTGCAATATACCTTTTTTCAAACACTTCCTTTAGATAATACAAGGTAGATATACTTAAAACAAGAACAAAAATATAAGTAAATCCAATGGAATAGCATGGAAAATGTATACACTTAGCCCTGTATCGAAATTTGTATTATTTGCATTTTTTAGGCTTCATTTATTCAAGTGGAACACTTTATCTGTGGGCACCGTTTGAATATTTATCCAATATATGCTTCTTCAGCTATAAGTAAATGTCATCGTTTACCAAAAAGTATGCTTACTTTTTCACTTTATACATGCCTTATTAATATAATCTCCTAATATGGACCAGATAAGAATGATGCCGTCGCTGTGTAAGTATTCTTTGTATTTTATATTCTAATCGAAATAAAGCTTCAGTTGTAGCCAATGCATGGAAAACAACGAGTTACAGAATTCTGTGCTCCCCAACAGAAATCTATTTACAAAGCACCAGTATGTACTGTACCTATACGCCTCCTCACTAGGAAAGGTGTTTGTTCAGTTATATTCAGCTCCTGGAAGCTGTGCTATGTTCACAAAAAGAAGGTTTCCCACATATTTCATTGTTCAGATTTAAATCACTATATCTGACTCTTTATCCAATTAATAAAATTAAAACAAAGTAGCAAAGTTTTAAAGGGTAATTTCTGGGAGATATGATAATAAGAATGATCAGAATAAATTTTTAGTTTTGGCAAAAGACAGCCACACAGGTTACTTAGTATCATATAATGGGAAATCGACCGCGACTGTGCAATCTATACACCCCTAGGAATAGCTCTCAAAGTGCTCGCTCATGTACCTGTAGGTGCGTACAGATGCAAAACATCAAGAGCACACACTGGTAACACATCAAACCAAACAGGTGCAACTTCCCCCAATAGACATGGTGTATGTTCACTGTACAATTTCACTATGTTTCCTAAACCTACAAACACTAAGAACCCAATCTACTAGTCCAGTAGTATATGCATTGTGATTCATTTTAATATTCAACAGTTATATTTGTTCAACATCATAACACATAGATACACCAAAACATTTAAAATGTGTAACTAAACCCCCAAATTACTGCACACAAATGAAGAAACCGTATATTAGGTCACATCTGACTTCCAATGTGACCACAGCCTAAGCCTATAAAACTTCATGCAGTCCATCAAAATTTATTTTATCCAATAAAACAAAGTTTCAGACAATTGCTTTGGCAGGACCCACACAAACATCTACAACTTCTCTCCCACTAGCTAGATTGGGCAATAAATTGTTGTTTTATGGACTCCTGCAGCTATAACCAAATATACAGCGCTACAAGAATAACCTTATACCAAAAAATGCTAGCCACGGCCTGACATATCAACATTGTGATGACACTGCCTGTCCTCAGTTCACCGAGGATCTAAAACCATTAAAACTTTCCTTCCCAAATGAGGTGACATTCTTTTTACATATGCACTGTGAAAACACTACTTGTTTGTATCTAGATAGGATTTGTAAAATTACCAAGTCTGTAAATGTCACTTATAAATGCTTGGAATTGGTTTTATTCTATCCCATTTACTACTCTATACTTTGTAGCAACATTATTGCAAAAGTTAGAGGATATTAAACTCTTGTTGACAACATACAGTTGTTCTGCATATATCACAGGGTTTCTAGGCCAGAAATAGATCCTGCTATCTATTGCTAGTGAAGACACAATCCACAGCCAGCAGGGATAGGGTCAGAGTGGTATTACTGATAAGTGACGTGATAGGAAGTATGTTGAACAGATGCTCAGTGTGTTCATGCATTGTGCAGTCTTAGTCATCGGAAAGGGTCGTGAAAGATCCTTTCCAACGACTATAATTGTATGTGTGTATGCAGCTTCAGAAGTAGCATATATATTGAACAATGACGATAACCTAATGCAGATCTAACATTTCAAATAAACAATCTTTTCTCTCAACAAGCTTTTTGTGAAGAGTGATTTTTAAAATTAACACATAAATAATGGTTTATATCTGTTCTAGAACCAAGGTGGCTCACTCAAATTAAAGGATGCATAGAAAAATGCTGTGTGTTCATTTTCATTTTGTTGCCTTGTCATGTGTTTTCAAATCACAGAAAATTGCAGGTGGTTTAAGGTAGCAAAGCCCGAAAACCCACATACCAATGTTTTGGCATGTGCAGGAATGCATTGTTTTTTTTTAGCCTTTCTTTTTAAATTTACCAGCAGTATGAAGTGCACAGAAATATGCAGCAGTGTATTCCCAAAATGAACTGCACTACAATGTGTTTGAATGCGTTGGGACTAAATTTTGGCTTCAAGTAATGTGCCCCTGCGAATCACAAATCACAATGTTTAGCAAAAAAGATCCCAGCACAGGGTAAACATCAGAGAATTTCTGTTTAATGATTAATCTATGCAATTGTTCTCTTACTTTTCTTCTTTATAAAATTTGCTGGCTAACAATAGGAAAGATCAATAGGTAAACCTTGAAACCCTTCCCAGGTCATGCTATCTGGTATATCTGGAAAGGAAATATGTACACAGTTCTCCAGATGAAAAGACATCTAGGATTGCTACAAAAGATTTCATCTGTGTGAATGCTATCATAAAATCATGATACAGAAGGCTTTATCTACAGAACTATCATTATATACTATTCTACCACTAATGTTTAACAGATCTATGGGCTTATACACCCAGTTACTGCCAGAATTTTAAATAAAATAGAAATATATCACATTAAATAAATGTAACATATTCCAAAACAGCTGAGTAATATATTTTTAAGAGATAAACCACTTTTGTAGCATATTTTCCTTTTTAATAACTGTTCAACAAACATACGATTTTGCATTGGTGTGGCCATATTGAGAGGGGTGAAAGGGCAACACTGGCTCACTGCTCAACCCAGAAATTTTTTTAAGCCGGGTGGGAAGAAATTGTAGGTGGGTGGCAGCCCCTGTATTGTGACCAAACTCTTTAGTAACCACCCAAAAACAGCCGGATGGGTGCTGAAAAGCGCCGGGTGGTGCGCCCAGCTAAAAGGGCCTGGGGAGATCCCTGCTGGCCTATCATAGGGGAAAACCATAAAGAGATTGAGTAAATCTATCCCTGCCAATAAGGTATTCAATTAATAGACTCATGCAAAAAGGGATGTCTAAACATATACAAAATCCAAATGAAAACAGTCAGATCTCACAGTCTCTAATGTGTAAAGCTATGTAGACGATGATAGTCGAATGATAGCGCTCATATTGGGCAAAAATCTGAAATGTGTACAGTGATCCCCTGAAAGCGGATTGATGAACCACTGATCAGGAACAGCTGGGGTTCACTCCTATGAAGGAAAGCACAGCGTGTGCTGCTCGCTCATCCTCCCCCTCCATAGAACATAATGGTGTTTGTACAGACCTCGATCATTCATAAGTAACTGAAAACAATCACACATGATCCTTTCCAGGGACAATCCTCCGACAAGGCTTCAGACAACAATCACAGATGCACATTTTTATCTGTTCCAAATATCTGTTTGACAATCCATCTTAATACTCAAATCTTTTGCTTTATTGGAAAAATGTAGGTTGTGACCAGCAACATTACAAAACCACAGAGGCTGTGAATGAAATCATCACTTTTTATGTACTCACAGTCTACTCAACTATAGTTGTAGCACTTGTTTTTAATATTATATATTAGGAGCCTCAAATTGGATATTATTTACAGATAGTGTTTTTGTGGGAACTCAATGTAATGTTTGTTATGTAGCTTTAGGTTTCTACTAAAAATCAGTAATTTGAGATGGCAACATATCAATATACAGCTGCGGCATCAATTATCTGCCTGTACTGCTTGTACTAACAAAATCAGGCAAGAGTAAAAGCAGACATATTAAATTTGCCCATGTACATCCCTTATTCTGTTCATCCTAGCATTGTAATAAAATATTTGCCTGAATACAAATATCATAATCACTGAAAGAATACGTGCATTACACAATGAAATCACATAAAAGACGTATCATTTCAATCCACACACTCCATAAGCGAAGTACTTATCTATATCAGCAGCATGTCATGGGAAGACAGTGTGGAATGCTCCCCCATAATACAATATATTGCCCACTCCCCCAGCTATAAGTGTCATTTGGTATGTGAATGGCTTTACCTATTGACATTGCCCAGTGCCAACTAAGCTCTTGAGTCCATCCACATTGTCCTGCCACCCCTAACATATGGCATGACATGTGACATGAGATTGCAGAAAAGAGAAGCAAGCAAGCCTAGTCCACTGACAATCCTAGCAATGACAAACACTGTTGTAATATTTTAATGTGACAGAGACTACCAAAAAGAGTATAAGTATGAAAGGACAAAAAGTGAAAAATTTAAAAATGCCCTAGTGACCCATTCCAACCAAGTCTACCATGGGTCCTAGCAGCTTTGTAAAGCCTTTACCAGAAGATCCCTAAAGATTTTACCAAGGAATGAATTATCCTATATACAATTTTCATTATGCTGTGAATTGTGCCCTTTGTGTAAAATGATGTGCGTGTAATTATCACGGTATAACAGAGTTTTGCTATGGTCTAGTATTGCTTTTATTTCTTTTCTGTACAGGTCTGAATGGCACAAAAAGTATGCAAAAACTTGGAAACATCCAGGACTGTGGCTGCTTTGATGAGATGCTTCAGCCTTTATACAGTGACCCTGGTGTGTGTAACAGGAATGGAGGCACTGGTATGAAATTGTCCTATCTCTCCTTCATTGGAACCTGCCTTGACTTGTCCTTTGCTTGATACATTACAAATTCCATTCAAGCATGCACATAGGCAAGGCGTTCCCTCAGCACAGATTCCTTCCCTCTGAGCTACATTTCTCAGAGGTACACTTACTGCAAGATATTAACCGCACGTAACCCCTGCATTGCCACATGGCTTTCAGTTCTCTGTACTATTGTGTCTCTAATCAAATAGCATCAATGTTCCATAAGCATGCAAAATTCGAAAAATCTACCGATGGCAAATATTTCACGTATATCATTACACATATACTTGTAAAACCTGTCTGTGGCAAATGTTTTACATGAGAAACTTCTGTGCAGGTATAATCTAACCTACTCCTAAATAGGAATATGTGTTTGCATAAAAAAAAAATGCTATCATATATATATATATATATATATATATATATATATATATATAATTAAGAATGTACAAACTGTCTAATACTAATCAACTTGGAAATGGTTATATGGATCACATCCAAAATTATGATTCACCTTTATAAATACATTCGGCCTGTAGCCTGATGTCCATGTACCTATTATGCGATGTCTGGAAAAATAGTTTCAGGTTGATCATGAAACAACTGAATTGGTGAACTCATTGGGACACCAACAGAAAATGTTGGGCAAGGCTCATCACCTGGGACAGTAGCAATCAAACAACAACTATGGCCATCCACCTTTTAAACTAGGAAAATGAGCGGAGGTATAAGCAGATTCTCTTTCTTATCTTTCTCCATCGGCCTACAGTTGGCATCCGGTTTAACCTTTTAGGATTTGCTCAAAAGCATTAACTCAATTTTTTATTATTTTTCTCTTTCATCTTTCATATTCTTTTTTAATCCCTTTAAGGACAACAAAATTTTCTATGTTTTGCTTGTCTGTGTGCATTTTTAAAGCATGTAATGTCTGAAAATAGTAGTGGATTCTATAAGGCAGTGCACACTTACAACTACTGCTGCTTCTGCCATGCATTGCTTTGCACGATCAGTAAAAAGTGCATTGTATAGGCATTGCAAACTACCATATGCAAGCATGCTGCGTCTGGCTTGCTGCTTAAGTCTGTATTTAGGAATTTTCGATTTTGTGTTTATTACCAAAGCTAAGTTATATAGCAAAGCAATGTTTATAAGCAAAGAAATTTTCAGTGATTTTGATAAAACAATAGGTTCTTCTTAGATACTAGCACTTGGTCTACTGCAACTAGGACAAATTCAGTAAAGCTGTATTCCTTCTATATCTTTTTTTGTATCTCATTTCTGTTCTGGTTGGTGCTACAAAACAAACACTACTGCTACTCTTGTGTTTGAAATGCTTTGTAACATGCCCAAAAGTGGCTTGTTGTGCCTTGCAGTCCGCAAGTGCCTTTAATTTCATTACTTAAAATTACAGCTATCTAACCACTAACAACAGGCAAATAAATGGCACGTATCCATCTGACTGCTAAGGCACAGCCAAGAAAGCAAGTAACATCATTGTCAGAAATTTGTGACCCTCCAGACCCTGGTGTTATCTACAGAAACTGCACAAACTATTAAATGTAATTTGGCCCGATGACATAGATATGACTAAGTGAGACAGAAAGAAGACAACATGTTCCAGTAAGTTAATAGCTGCAAAATGTGATATCTTGCACAGAGGGGTGCCTGCTAAACAATCAGAGAGAAAGGGATTCCAGGCTGAAACTCTGAAGGTCATTTTGCACTTTTTTTCTTCCATGAGTCAGCAACCACTGTTTTATTTATATTGTGCTTCAACATATAATTTGAATATATATATGCTTGTATAAAAGCAGGCTACATTTTTGGTAACATGAATGGTGGTGGTTTACTGCAGTTTTACAGGGTAAAAGGGGCAAAATGACTAAGTCTCTGTAAAGTCCACAAGAGGCCCTCAGGCTTGCCTTCACGGTGTTCCCCAACTTTGTCCATGTGCTCCATCTGAGTAGTGACAAAATCCCTGTTACTTTTCAATTTGAGCAAGCATGTAACCTTTCCCTATTTAGCACTGCTTGGATCCATGCAACCAATCATATTGTCACAAAACATCCAAACACTGGTAGGCTCTAAAATGAAAGCTTAGTTACCTCTAAGGCCAAAGTATAAGGCAAAGTACACTCACATAGTGTGTGATATGCAAAGACATCAGACGTTGCATAGAAAGTAATGTCTGACGTGATACAGGTGGCTGTATGCGCACAGTATAACGCTTGGCAAAGCACATCCAATTATTGTGTGATGTGTGGCTAGGTTAAAGGGACGGTCATTGTTTCATGATAAGGCATGATTTTAGATATACATTAAAAAGGAAAAGACAGAAAGGTGTAAGGCTATGTACATACGTACAAAAATTGTTGTTGGAAAGTATTTGTCACGATACTTTGAACGAGTGATGTGCGGTGATGTACATACAGCGCTGTTCTGCTCTATGGAGAAGGGAGGGGGGAGCTCTCTTCCCATCACTTGCATTACGATCATTCCTCGTCCGTGAATCCCCCAGGACGGTTGTTCGGACGACAGGCGCTGTACATTGGCCTGATTCTCGCCTGATATCAGCCCTGAGGCGATTATCGGACGAGAATCATCTGACATGTACGTAGCCTAAGTAATCTTATGAATACAACATCTCGTTTTGCAGTGTTATGCAACAAATTTACTTTACAGCTCATTCTCAAAATTCTCATCCATCATTCTGATAACCTTCTGAAAACAATACAATCACTGTAAGGATATCTAATCTCAACAGGCAAATTGATTGTAATAGAATACAGGTATTCCCTATTTACAAATCTATCTTTTTAAAAAAGAAAATGACAAAATATGTATTAGCAAGCATGTAAAGGTAATTAAATGTTAATTTTGAAGTAAATGCTGCAGTCATAAGCCAAAAACTGAAAATGCAAATGCTTTCCTTTAATCATACACTACCCACTAGCAGATGGACCTTATGTTTAATTTATAGTTCTCTCTGTATTGCCTTTTCGGCTGCATACACTAAAGAGGAAGTATTTGTCCCGCATATATGTTGTAGACATCTTCCTTCCACATTATTATGCATCTTATCTTCTTGATTCAGTGCATCATAGCATAAATATTTATTAATATGTGTATATTTGTCACAGTAGATGAATGTATTATGAACACTTTGTTAGTATAAATTTGATATGATTTATTAACCTATTCTATGGAATTGAATATTTGTATTTGCAGTTCTATACAGCAGAAGTGAATTGAGCTTTGCTCATGAAATGTTTAATATAGCATAGCACTGCTTCCTGACAACTTAGTGCCACCTAGTGCTCCTTTATAGTTACCGTCACTGCATCTCAAATACTTTATATTATGCAAATGTTTTCTATCCAATATTAATTTCCACTAAATGCTCTTTATTTAATAAAAATTAACTATGATAGCTAAGCCATTTCAGGTTCTGAATAGGTAACACTACACAGTATATATGTATGTGAATATATATATATATATATATATATATATATATATATATATATATATATATATATATATCCAGGCTTGTGGTGACTTTGCTAAACACTTGAATTGCACTATATATAACAAAACTGGCTTGAATACAAAGTGCTTATTTCAAATGACCTCTGTATTGACCATATGGGAAGTACTTTGTGCATGCCCCCCTGTTAGGATATGTAAAACAAACGGTATTCTAGTTGCTGAATAGTTTCAGTGGGTGGAGGCAGCCCCAACTCACTAAAACAGAGACTGAAATCAAGATCTAGGAAGGGAACAGGATGCCAGTACTTGTCTACGTCCTAAGGAATGTGATGGCTAAAACATGGCCTAGTGAATTGGCCCTTATCACAAGCTGCAGAGGGAACAACACCCAGTTAATCTCTCAGCCCACCCTTGTTTTTAAGGCATATGAGCCAGGGCACTCTGTACACATTACTTTTACTTAACACAAGTTAGATATATTTAGGGCACACACACAAACCTGCACATATTTTCCGCAGGGGAATAGCTACAAGTCATATTTTGAAGGATTAGAGCAAATTCAGACAAACCTGCTTTACATTACTAGTAAGAGAAAAGGTCATAGATGACAGCCATCAGCATTGTCATTTCAATTGCAAAACAAGTTTTAGAATGGCAGTAGCAACCTATGTCAGACAGTTAATACTGTTTACACACGAGTTGTTACTGAGCTACAGGAAGTATTTAGAATTTAAAGCATATGTATAGGCAATTAACATATTTTAGTATTGGTGTATCTGTCAGATTGGGGGAAATACCATTTTACTCTCTGTCTCAGAGGCAAAATAGGAAGTTATTAAACATAGTAAAATGTGCAAAACTTTGGATTTCCTATCACTTTAAAAAAAAAAATAAAGAATATAAATTCATTGGAAAAATGATCCCTTACGTTAATGATCAATGTGAAGAATGTCCCTCCAACAGTGGTGGTACTAATTTAATCCTTATAGACAGATAATGATTCATTGGGGTCTAGCTTGTAGCGTGTTCCCTGGACTATGACAGGTAACATCAGAGGGGAGGGCAGGCAGCAACAGCTCAAGGAACCCCTGGCAACCCTAGTTGAGAAGGGCTATACATAAACTTTAAAGAAAGTCACTTTTAGATAACTGGGGGGATTCTGTAGCCAAATCTTATAGAACAATGGGAAAGCTGAGAAGATTTCCATTGACTTTGCTACTTACTAGTATAGACTACCCAGCAAGACTTTAGCCCAAACAGTGTGGTCCCAAATCCCAAATGGTTTTTATTTTAGTAATTTAGAAGCCAAGGGTTGGCCCTGTTTCAAGACTTATGTCACGCTACACAGAAGTGTTTTGGAACTGTGGTTCCTTAGCACTGAAAACACAAGTGAAGAATTCACAAGTGAAGAATGCCTGCAATACTGAACCTGTATTGCTCAGATCTGTCAACCCTGTCCTGCCTAGGGGGTGATTTTGACTAAAACAGGATTTAAAATACCATGGCACAACATGAAAATGAATTAAGTGAACACAAAAAACTCTGCACTTAGAATTGCATATTGTGCTATCCATTCAATTAACCAGAAAATCTAGCTTCTAGTTGAAAAATTAGTAAAACTTGTTAATATATAAATCAAGCTAAATGAACACGTGCATTTTAAGATACTATCATCTGACACAGTTTTACAACTTGTGTAAAAATGTGTTAACAGGACTGGTAATAGTTGCTAATGCTTTGTGACATTCGGGCTCCTTTGTCTTATACAGTGCTGTCAGTCTAACAAACAACCCTGGCGGCTTTGTTACCTTGTGAATATAAAGTATGGAAAGGGTATATAAATTATAAGTGTGCTGAAGACAAATATCTTGGCAGGTAAAAATATCAAATATGTATTTGGACTTTGATTTGGGGCATTTTGCAGGCATTTCCAGTTAAAGCAGACCTTTTACTGAGAGATTATTCAAGTTGCCAATATTGATTTCTGGTTCCAACATATACAGCTCACCTGGTTAGTGAGCAAAATTAGAATGCAGCTCAGGTGCTCAGCTAACTCCACACAACTTGTCACACAGTTATCTGCATGTGTGTTTCAGGTGATTGAATCTACCGACACTCATAGATCAGCTTTACATTTGTGTTATTGGCAGTTCAGCGATGGCAGCGTCCAATCTCCCAGTGACAGGTCCACTTTAAAAACTCTTCATTATCACATGCAATGAAAAACACTGGAGTTTCTTTGTCATTTTTATTACAAGACACCAATCTGGACAATACAGAAATTCATTGGTTTCTCTAATTAAATAAAGCAACCTGTAATTAAAACTCACTGTAATTATGCCCAAGATAGTATGTTGACTTGCACTTCCCTTCATGTAAGACTGATGTGGTCTGTCTCCCATCTACCCTAGGAGACGCTAATCAAGCTTCCTTGTGATCCTTCTTACAAGAGAATTTTGTCTTTAAAAAGGTCACTTTATCTTTGGTATTGACAATGTGATAAAGGTGAAAAATTTTATATCAATGTTCAAAACTGAGAGCAAAATATACTCCCCCAGTAACCACCCTGTAAACAGAAGACACTTGAATTTACCCTTTTCTGCTCCTGTTTTCGCCCGATAATTGGCCGATACCGATTATCGGGCGAGAAAAATTTGCCGTGTGTACGCAGCTTTAGGCCTAGTGACTTGAGGAAACTGTGCATTGTGTGACAACAGAGGAAGTGTTCCCCCATATCTAAAAAGTCAGATGACTGTTGTGGATGCAGGGGGGGTCACTGTATGGGTAAGATCTAATGGGGGCCTGCTATATATATACTAGCAAGTATTACGAGAGGTTTTAACTTTAACAGGTTCACTTTGAAGCAAAAGTCTTGCACTGCAAAACAATTAGCTTTTTAAAACAACATCCATCTCAATAAATTAGAACATAACAAATTACAATACACTGACTATGCATTTCTCAGAATTAAAATTTGCATATATTATTATTTTCTAACAATATTAATTAAAAAAATGTCTTATAAGAGAAAATTAGCAGCATAAAGCATAAAAAAAAAACAAAGCAATTAGTACACCTTCTTACCCAGGAGGCCTGGAAGCACTTGAAAACTTGCGGAAGGTAGTAATAGTCCATGATGTTAATGCTCTAGACAGGGCAGGTCATTGTGCTACAAGATACAGGACTTCTCGATGTAACATCTATAATTTACAAATTCTCCAGCACAGCACTTCCTCTTCCAGCAGCAACGCTATGTGCTGGGTCATGTGACACACCTCACTATCTATCAGACCACTGACCTAAGAAACTACATCGGTGATGTGCACAAAAAACTGCTCACTTTATGTATTACTCATATAGCCAGCTCATTACTGAAGATGAGTAAACCATACAGCCAGCCTGCTGCCTTTACAGAAATTACCAAAAGTCTGGCATGCATAACTCCAGCAATTACAGGAAGAATATGATATATAATCATATTATATATGTAAAGATATATTACATGCGTGTATTTTTTATATGTAAATATATATATATATATATATATA